>NW_023494801.1:32349803-32822303 GCF_904425465.1 Colossoma macropomum | reverse complement strand
ACTTTGACAGCTGTAGGAGACGCTCAGGCCATTTGAATGTTTTCACCTCTTACTTTGTGCACAAACAGAAAACGGATACTTTTAAGATCACATTTGACCGACAGCCGATTTGGTCAGACTCTGAAGATGAGACGACACTAAATTCCCAAACCCATCACCACTGAGCAGCTTTTCAGTTGGCAGCTGTGACAGAAGAACAGCTAAACAACCTGGAATCAGCCAGAAATGAACCCAATACCATTCGCCAAACGTGTAGTCTGATCTTCAGAGTCTGTCCAAATCAGACTGAGCCATAAAACTGCTGCAGTAAAAAACAGAAAAGCTGCTCAGTGGTGATGACAGTTTGGGAATTTAGTGTGAGGAACTGGAGAACGAACTGCCGGCTGTGCAGAGAGTGGGTGGAGCTCGTTACTCTGATGGAGCAACAAGCTGCTTGTTAAGGAACTATAATTTGGCGGAAGGAACTCACAAACACATCACAGTGCAGAAAGAGAATGAGTTATGATTTCTAATTCATGTAGACCCACAACAATAGTTCTCAACTGAACAAACTTTGAAGTAACTTAATCAAATTAAAATGTGCTGCGCTTTGAGATTTCATGATGTGCTGAATACTTTCCTAGCTATTTAAACAGCTGTGAGGGTGCATTATGGGTGGGTAATGTTGCGCAGCTGCGGTTTGAACCCTCAACCCCCGTACCTCCTTGATCTCTCTCTGCAGCTTCTGATTGGCTTCTTCAGTTTTGGTCACTTCCCTCCTTGCAGCTGCCAGCTGCTCCTCAATCTCTCCAACCTGTGGTGGAGAGGTATTCACACATAAACACATTAATACAGTCCGTCAACATCAACACTAATCAGAAATCATTCAACACACATTTAGGTCACTGTCCAGCACAGTGTAAAAGTCAGAGAGTCTGTATTTACTTAACGTCCAGTCACAACGGTTATTATTCGTTTTTCAGGAGATTTCTGAGGAGAACCGTGCAAGACCACCGAAACTGCCCCCATCAGATAAACAGCACTTAAAGCTTTCATCTTTATCAATATATGTTTATCAATATATATTATATAATAGAAATTATATATCAATATATAATCAATATCTAAATATCAATTAAATCCTTTAGTGTGGGCCAGGCCTAAGGCTCACTCACTCCGTAATACAGTGACTGGCTGCAGTGCTGCATTTGGCCACCAGAGGGAGCACAGCCTGCTTCCCTCATCACTATAGCAACCATAGAACTGTTATCTCTTCTTCTGATTGGCCAGCTGGAACATTTTCTAATGCAAAATGTGTCAGTATTTTGTGTGTCTCTCTCTCTCTCTCTCTGTCTCTCTCTCTCTCCCCCTCTCTCTCTCTGTCTCTCTCTCTCTCTCTCTCTCTCTGTCTCTCTCTCTCTCTCTCATACACTCTCGTACACACCTGTCTGCACATGAGGGCCAGTCTCTCTTTCAGCTGTGAAAGCTCTGCCCTCTGTCGCTCTATCTCTCCTTCTCTCTGTCTGTCGATCTCTCCATCATCCAAGATGGACGACGGGCCATTCGGGAGCCGCTGAGAAAAAGAAATGAGAAAGAAGATGAACAAAACGGGTGAAAACATCAAAAAAGCGTGCGAGTAATATGATTAGGGGGTCTCACCTCCTTTCCGTTGTCCATCCCTCGCTCTCTTCTTTTGATCTGATCTCGCAGAGTCAGCACCTGTGAGGAAGATCAGGATACATATAGTGGATGGACAGATAAAGGAAAAAGAAAGATGATAAGTTGATAAGGAGTTGCTAGGCTGTTGCTATGGTATCCTAGGTGGTTGAAAAGCAGTTGCTAGGCTGGTGCTATGGTATCCTAGGTGGTTGCTAAGGTGGTGGTAAGCCACTGCTAGGCCACTGCTTTGGTTTCGCCAGGTGGTTTATAAGGAGTTGTTAAGCTGTTGCTATGGTAACAAAGGTGGCTTATAAGGAGTTGCTAGGCTGTTGCTATGGTATCCCTGGAGGTTGAAAAGGAGTTGCTAGGCTGTTGCTATGGTATCCCTGGTGGTTGATTAGAAGTTACTACGCTGTTGCTATGGTATCCCTGAGGAGGATAAGGAGTTGCTAGGCTGTTGCTGTGGTATCCCCAGTAGTTGATAAGAAGTTACTACGCTGTTGCTATGGTATCCCAGGTGGTTCAAAAGGACTTGCTAGACTGTTGCCATGGCATCCCATGTGGTTGATAAGGAGTTGCTATGCTGCTGCTATGGTATCCCAGATGGCTTATAAGGAGTTGCTAGGCTGTTGCTATGGTATCCCTGGAGGTTGAAAAGGAGTTGCTAGGCTGTTACCATGGCATCCCATGTGGTTGATAAGGAGTTGCTAGGCTGTTGCTATGGTATCCCAGGTGGTTGACAAGGAGTTGCTAGGCTGTTGCTATGGTATCACAGATGGCTTATAAGGAGTTGCTAGGCTATCACTATGGTAACCCAGGTGGTTGCTAAATTGCTGCTTGGCTGCTGCTGTGGTATCCCAAGTGGTCGCTAAGGTCTTGTTAGACCACTGCTATGGTATCCCAGGTGGTTAATAAGGAGCTGCTAGGCTGTTGCTATGGTATCCCAGGTTGTTGCTAAATTGTTAGTAGGCCACTGCTAAGGCACTGCTATAGTATCCCAGGTGGTTCATAAGGAGTTGCTAGGCTGTTGCTATGGTATTCTAGGTGGTTGATAAGGTTTTGCTAGGCTGTTGGTTGGTTGCTAAGATGGTGGTAAGCCACTGCTAGGTCACCGCTATGGTATCCCAGGTGGTTACTAAGGTTTTTACTTTATTACTGTTTATTACAGTTTATTACAGTAGCTACACGGTTAACGTGCATGTCTTTGTTTTTAACACTGGACTTTTTTTTTGTCTGTAAAAATCGGACTGCGTGTGAACGGCTTTTTAATCGCTGAAAGAGCTGGAGAGGAGTGGAGCCATCAGTACCTCTCTGGTTGAAGACTCCAGTTCCTCCTCCAGGACGGCCACTCGCTCCAGAGCCACACGCAATCTCTCTCTCACCTAAAGGAGGTCAGGAGAGGAGAGAGAGAGAGGGAAGGATGCAGAAGGAGAGAAAGAGAAGGATGTAGAAGAAAAACAGATGGATTTGAATGATAACGGCAGCAAAAGGAGAAGAACCGAAGAAGGAAAGATCCAGAACGTCCAAAGCAGAGGTTTTTTTAGTTAGCTCAAACCTGCAGCCAGGCAGTTGGAACGAAATCCTGGGGAGGATTTTAACATTCTGGATCTGAATTAATCCTGAGTGTGGGAGTTCTTCACCCACAGAAGTAACAGTGAGGTACAATGGAACTTAAAGATCCTTCACAAAATGTTATTACATGAAACGGTTATGAATAAACTGCCTGATGCCTGACACTGTTTAACAGTAGTTTTGAGTAGATTTTAATCTAAAATTGATTTTTAGACCATTTTTTGAAATCCAATCATGGTGGGTGTATTTTTGGTAAATCACTGCAGGCTAAAATGTGTTTTTAATGTCTTACTCTCATCCACATGCAAAGAAATATGAGCATATGCTGTGTGATGATTCTAGTAAAACCACTGATTATCTAACGTGCATCCTCTGCTCTGTATTTTATTGCAGTAACGCAAAATTGGCTACGTTCACATTACCAGGCTAAAGTGGCACGAATCAGATTTTTTGCCTTAAGGCAACATTACGTCACAATTTCACCTTAAAATAACAGCTTTAAAATCATTTCAATGGTGCAATGAGTGTGTTTACATTCACTTAATAATCCGATAACTGCAGAAAATCCGATTTTGTCAGTAATCCGATCAACACGTTTACATGCACTTGAGTAATCAGATAATGGGGAAACTCTGGGTCTACATGAGTCAGACAGTAATCAGATTTCTGCTTTGCATTTTGTGTAAACTCACAGAAGAAGACGTGAAGTAAACGTAATGTAAAACTCAAAAGCTGCGGCTTTTCTTAAAAAACATTGAGTCACTTTACCTGAAAATATGAACACACATCATCTAGAAGATGAAGAATATTTAAATCCTTCATTTCATCAAGCGTGTAGTTGCTTTCAGTGTTGCTCCAAAGTGTTTTGTTGCTGTCTCATGGGTGCCGTGTTAAACACTGCTTGCTTATTTCCGGCACCGTGGTCTGTTTTTGCACATGTGCAGACGGAGAAATCCGAAAGAAATCTGAGTAAGAGTTTACATGCACTTTTCAAACCAGATCCGGGCCACTTTCATCTGTGGTCCTAGATCGGATACATACGTGGCCAGGCGACCTCAACGAGAACATTTCAATCGGAATTCACGTGTTTTTGTTTACTGTGCGTGCTCCATCATTCAGTGTTACCGCGAAGTTAAGAGCCAGTAAACACTGCAAAAGCATCTGAGCCTGTTTCATCTTCATCTTATTCCAATAATGAACAGCTGAGCGCTGATCAGAGTGAATGACCTTTGTTCTGCTGGTCAGTTTGTTCATGGCTTATGTGGTTTGTCCATGTGACAACGTGAACCATCATGTAAGTAAAATCGGACCTGAGCAAAAAATTTGAGTTGAGCAGTGAGGCTTTTAATGTGAATGTATCCACAAACTTGCGATAGAAAAAGATAGAATAAAAAAGTAAAGGTAAAAAACACTATTCCCAGCATGCCCAGCTTGTTTCCAACCAAAACCACACACATCTCGTCGTGCTTATGACCTCTGAAGCCGATTTGCAGAGGAGAACTTCAACGCAGCATAAGGGCTACACAGACTAAATTCACAATTTACAAAAATGATGCAAGAATTCACATCTACTGTCCTCTGAAGTATGATTTGACTGTCTCCCTGGCATCTGCTATTTCCTCCTCGAAATGTCCGTATAAGGATCTGTAAGTCAGAGTGGACTGGACGGACGGTCGTTTGCATTTCTAGTCTGCTGTAAACTCCAAATAACACTCACCTTCTCATCCAGTGCTTTGTGGTGCTCGAACAGGGACTTCAGGGCCTTCAGCACCTCAACCTCACTGGACACTCCAGCCGGAGACTGAGCCTGTCGCTTCACCACCGTCATCCTGAGAGAACGCTCATGACGAGACACCAAACACTCTAAATGCTCCAACAGCAGCTACAGAGAGAGAGAGCGCGAGATAGAGAGAGAGAGTTACAGAGAGAGAGAGAGAGAGAGAGTTACAGAGAGTGAGAGAGAGATAGAGAGAGAGAGAGAGAGAGAGAGAGAGAGTTACAGAGAGAGAGAGAGAGAGAGAGTTACAGAGAGAGAGAGAGAGAGAGTGAGAGAGAGAGAGAGTCAGAGAGAGAGAGAGAGAGTGAACAAGAAAGTGAAAGAAATAGAGAAGAGAGGGAGAACGGGTGGAGAATGTGTTGTATATGGTTGTATATAGAACCTTTTTAAAAAGGGTTCTACATAGCACCGAAAAGTGTTCTGCTATTGTTACACCCCTGACATCGTAACAACAGAAGAACCCTAAACAACACATCCTCCATCAATCTGAAGAACCTTTTCACCATGTAAAGAACCTGTTAAGCATACAAATGGTTCTTTTGAGTGTTTATGGTTCTATATAGAACCACTGTCTTTACTAAAGAACCCTCATCTTTTTTAAGAGTGTATAATTAAAATTGCACTCTTTCAAATTGTGATTTCGATATAAAAGCAATTAACTGTTCAACCTTAATTAAAACACTGCACATCATGAAATTCAGCCCATTAAGACAAGAAAATCTGGTCAAACACACACAGTCCATAGTGCAGCTACTGACCCGTGTGTTGTTCCTCTCTGCCTTGAGCTCAGCGATCTCCTCCTCTCTCTCCAGCAGCTGCTCCCGACACACATTCAGCTCTTTGGTCAACACCGCAAACTCCTGCACACACACACACACACACACACACACACACACACACAGACACACACAGACAAGCGCATTAATAAAACATACAGTCATATGCAAGAGTTTGGGTGCCCCTGGTCAAATTCCATGTTTTATTGATTTTCTAAATGAGAAATAACACATTCTATAAAGAGAATGCATTTTAAAACACAACTGCTGTTTATTTGCTGAATTTAACACATGGCGGGGGTGGGGGGGGGTTATGGCCCATTGTATATTGTGTGTTTTATTTTTTTTCCAATAGCTTAAACACAAATAAATATCATATAAATTCTGCTGTAAAATGTGTTGTAATTTGAGTGGGAGGTTCACACTGTATCGGTTAATAATAGTTCTAATATTGTTAATAGAAATATTACTAATAGACCTTATCATAACACTGAACACACCCTCATAGCTCGGGTTTCCAAACATAAAACATTGCTTAATTAAAAAAAAAGCCTTAAATAAAATTCACATTTTGGGCAAAATCAGCAACGATACCCAAGATATTCAGATTATTATTCACTCTGCAGGACTGCAGGACAGTTCTCCACATGTTTGCTTTTGTGTTCAGCACACAAATTAGTATCTGGAATTTAACCAGCGGAAAAATAAAAATGTGATCCTGGGATGGTTTCAATAGAGGATCGGATCTGAAACAGTGTGTTCAAATTGAAAACTGAACAGCAGATACGCCCAACGCTCGCAAGCAGCCTATCAGAGTAAAGAGTGTGGAGAGAAGGAGGAACTTAAGTATGCACACACCCACGCTCAAATGACCGGGCTTACAAAATATACAAGATATCAAAAACGGCATCAAATATTGACCTCAGAATTGCAAATCTTATGAAACCTGAAAATATGTGCATCTTTACACCCCTGGTGTAAGTGCATGGTGCAAACTTTCATATATAAACATTAAAGGGCCCATGTAGATGAAAACCAAATATTCTTTGCTTTTTAAAAATTTTACTTATATTTAAAATGAAGTTTGATGTATTAAACGTCATTAAAGTTTCAAAAACATCCCATTCATTCCCCACATATTATATGAAGCTGCAAAACAATCCGTGTCTTCACCTCATTCACACACACTATATAGACAAAAGTATTTGGACACCTACACATCACCCATCACACCTACAGGAGCTTTTATGAAACCCATTCTAAATCTATAGGTATTAATATGGAGTTGGTCCCCCTTTACAGCTGTAACAGCTTCCACTCTTCTGGGAAGCTTCCTACAGATTTTGGAGAGTCTCTGTGGGAATTTCTGTCCATTCATCCAGAAGAGCATTTGTGAGGTCAGACACTGATGTTGGACGAGAGGGCCTGGCTCCAATCTCCGTTCTAGTTCATCCCAAAGGTGTTTGATGGGGTTGAGGTCAGGGTTCTGTGAGGGCCAGTCAAGTTCTTCCACACCAAACTCACCCAGTCAGGCCTTTATGGAGCTGCTTTGTGCACTGGGGCTCAGTCATGCTGGAACAGGAAAGGTTCTTCCCCAAACTGTTCCCACAAAGCTGGAAGCAAACGATTGCCAAAATGTCTTGGTGCTGAAGCATTAAGATTTCCCTTCACTGGATCTAAGGGTTCTAGACCAACCCCTTAAAAACAGCCCCATATCATTATCCCTCCTCCACCAAACTTTACAGCTGGCACAGTGCAGTCAGGCAGGTAACGTTCTCCTGGCATTCTCCAAACCCAGACTCGTCCATCAGACTGACAGATAGAGAAGCGTGATTCATCACTCCACAGAATACGTTTCCACTGCTCCAGAGTCCAGTGGCTGCGCCAAACCAGTACTGTGTGATTGAACAGAGGATAGACACTGTGCGCTTCAGCAATTGGCAGCCCTGCTCTGTGAGTTTGCGTGGTCTACCGCTTCGTTGCTGTGCTGCTGTTGCTTCTAGATGCTGCCATTTCACAATAATAGCACAGTCATAAAGGTACAGTGACAAAACCAGTTTAAATCTAAGGGATAAAAAGAATGAAAAACTATGAATTATGACTAGTTTGGGTAAATAAAACCACAGTGGACTTCAAAACACAAGAACAAATGTAATTTATGGGGCCTTTAACACGTGAACACAAGGCACATATTCAGGCATTCCTCATTTTTGCTGTATCAACAAAATAAATGCATGAGACCCCACCGTATTACTGTGTATCAAATCGAGCACTGAATAAGCTGATATCAAGTTCATTCAAATTACAAGCAAAGGCCACGAAGCACTGACCAATCAGACAAAGGCAACTTTATATTGTACACGATAGGCGGTGCCGTCTGGACGAGATTAAACTCCGGAACATCTCATGATTCTCGCAGACGCCTCAAACATCTTCTTTACCAGGCGCATGATGTAGCTTATATACTGCCTTTAATATCTAAATGAAAAGACAGGTGTATAGATATATAAAAAAGAATGAAAATGACAGCTTAAGAAATTTTACAAAGACAATAAAAATGGTGCAAATAAGCAAATCTAAGTTACACATTGTAAATTGCTTTAAATAGTGAGGAAAATGCAATTAACAAACAAGTACAAGCTGCTAGTTTGGTTATCTAGTTGAGTGGTCAAATATAATTCTATTGTCTTTGAACTGCTTTGTGTAACTCTCAAGTTACATGGGAGGTAAGTTGCATGCAGCTCACATCGTGCAACTAGTTGCATGAACGCCTCACTGTACAAAGGCAGCCTAAGAGAGTGTGAGAATGTGCTGGTTTGTTTTGTTGGCCTTATTCGGGTATTCTGAATTCTGAACGCTTCACTGAGCAGCTCCTGACTGCAGGGTCACACACACACACACTGTGTTGCGTAAGCTGACATATGGCCCCATATGGCACTTACTGTACACCTCCATACACACACACACTCACACACTCACACCTGACACACATTCACTCCCTCTGTTGCATCACAACACACCACGTGTAACATGTTCATGTGCCAAAACACATGTCTGTCTGAGAACTAGTGCCACATGTTGAGCAGAAAACACACCCGGCAACATAGCAAAGGTAAGGACAACTTTACACGGTCAAACTTTCATGCAACTAGTTGCACGCAACATAATTTCAGTGCAGCTCAACACGAAGCAATTCAAAAGCAATCACAGTTGCACACAACACATTTGATTACTCCACTAGTTCACCAAATTGGCAGCTCATATATTTTAATATCAGCTGCCAATTTGTTTAACTAGTGGAGTAATCAAGTGTGTTGCGTGCAACTGTGTTCGTAACGTCACTATATAAAGTAATATGTGAGGTGATACATTATGGTTGTACTTGATGCCAATCTGTGAACTGTGTAAATTTAGGGATTGTCTAGAGAGGACAAAACAAATACGGCTACACAGATAACTACTCCCGCATCCTAACACAGAAGACTAAACACTGGGACAGACAGTCATTTAAACGGTACACCATTAGCTGGCTAGTTAAGCCAGCAGTTCACAGAAACGTTACCTTCAAGAAACTCAAGTTTGTTGTCATGGATCTGGAAACTTCCAAAATAAAAAGCTACCAGCCTTGCAGGGATCTCACTTTCCCCCACCCAACAAACCATTTTCTTCTTTATTTTCTTGCCTATTGATCCGGTGAAATACATAATTTATTTATGTCGTGTGACATGATTACACATTGTTTCATCAACATTTAGAACTTGTTTTATGAAGTTGAGATGTTTGCAACCGTTGCTGCAGAGTTTCAAATGAGTTGCTGCAATTTGGCTTCATGAAGGTTTCAAGCAACTAAAGTTGCATTAAAGTTTTACTACGTGAAGCGAGCCTTAACTCTAGTGCTGGCCAGAATAGCATTTTACAAGCTTTGAATACTTGTTGCCCTTTACGAAGACTTATCTTAAGTCTTAGTAAGTCAATATTTCCTTTTTATAATTAAACTTTCTTTAACTATGTTAATTTATGTTACATAGTTTGTTTTTTAATTAAAATATTCCAGTATATTCCCGTGTACGCGTGGGTTTCCTCCAGGTCCTCCGGTTTCCTCCCACAGTCCAAAGACATGCAGTCAGGCCAACTGGACACTCTAAATTCCTCCTAGGTGTGAATGTGTACGTCTGTCTGTCTGCTCTGCGATGGACTGGTGACCTGTCCAGGGTGTTTCCTGCCTTCCGCCCAATGAGTGCTGGGATAGGCTTGCGCTCACGACCCAGAATGATAAGCGGGTTAGACACTGTGTGTGTGTGTGTGTGTGTGTGTGTGTATTCCAGTATATGATTTGTACAAATATTTACACATTTACTTGTTTTATGATGGATGTCCCAAAGAGGCCGAGAGACGAGATGTGCTGTAATACTATGTCAGATAAGAAAGGATAATGGTTGCTTGAAACTTACATGAACCTAAATTTCACTTAAGTTGTATAACACAAAGCGTCCCATAAGTCTTTTGAAACTCAGCCGCAATCGTCTCAACATCATGGCACAATTTTCATGAAACAGCCAATAAGTATTACACAATCATGTCGAACGACTTACTTTCAAACCATTGATTTCATCAGATCAATGGACAAAATAAAAAAAGATTATCTACCGGATGATTTCCTGATGTTTTCCACTTAATGGCAAAAAATATGAGTTTGTTTCTGTAACCAGCTGCATTAACTAGCCAGCTAATACTAAATGCTAACAGCTGTTTAAACGGCTCCCTGTGCCACTGTTTATTCTTCTATTATAAAACTTTATTAAGTTCCATAAGAAAATAGTGTTTCAGCAGCATACATACAAAACAAATACAGAGACACATAAGTAAGGTAAAAATAATAATAACAACAATAATAAGAAAAGAATAAGGAAATGTATGACATGAAATACTATATAAATAGTTGCATGCAACATAATTTCAGTGCAACTTGACACAAAGCAATTTAAAAATAATCACACTTGCATGCAACACATTTGATTACTCCACTAGAAATACTATATAAATATATGTACAAAAAGTCGGTTATAACTGTAACAGCTACTTAAACATTCATTTTCAAAGGTTCACACTAAACACATAAAACCTCAAATAACCCTAGATAGATAAAAGACAGATATAAAGATATGTAAAAAAGACTGGAAATGAGAGCTGAAAAAAATAAAAAAACATGATAAAAATGCTGCAAATATGCAAATTACATCATGTGACACAGGGTATCAAAAATTACGAGTAACTGAATGTGTTGCATATTTCTGAACTGCTTCGAGTAGCTGTCAAGTTGCACAGAAATTATGCAACTAGTTGCATGAAAGCTTACCGCCTACACTGTTAGTAATAAAGGTTCTGTGAAGGTACATTTTTCATTCAACAAAGTAAGTGTTCCCTCGAAAGTACAACAGTGGTTTTAAGGTCTGATTGTGAACCTTAAATACGTTTTCCAGGTGAAAAGTTCGTATTTGTACCTTTTCATAACCGAATGTTTTAAAACAGAACAGTAAAATAAAAGCCTGGAGACGAGACGGGGTGTGTGGAGTCAGTACAGCTTAGAAAATATAATTTCAATGGATTATGGTTCAGTTATGTTCCCTGACTAAAGGTACTGAGATGGACCCTTGAGGGAACCACCCCAGTGAGATGAGGGGTACTGCTCCAGTGACAGTTTACTACCTTTATTTCTGAAAGTGTAAAGCCAGCCTAAAGGGTTAACAAAGGATGAAGCTTCTGAATACAAAATAAGGAAATGAATATCAGTATTACATTTAAATCCTCGAGTATTTTGGGCCGACTCTACTAAAAACAAATCAAACGGGCTGAAGTGATTCATTTATTATACTAGTGATTAATGGAGTAATCAAGCAGTCTGAGTATTTACAGAAGGACAAACAATAAAAATGGACTCAACTGAACAATAACCAGCCATGCAAAGATAACAGTGTGTGAAAGAAAGTGAGAGAGAAACAGAGAGAGAAAAAGATACGAGAGAGATAGAAAATAGAAAGAGAGAGAGATAAGCTTGGTGCTACAGATGGTAACTCAGTGGGCCCGTCGCACTTTGGCATTGTGGAAGTGAACCTCACTGAGACTGGGCTGGAATTACATTTGGCACCAAATTCCCATAACTCTGTGATCATGTGGCCTTTTCTTCTATGCTGACTCTCTTGGTACATCCTATACGCTACAAAAGGGCCTTAATGTGATGGCCAAATATCAAATTAGCCCCTTTACATCAAATATAGTTGATAAGCCAAGTCATGTTTGGTGTCTGCTGTTTGCTTCTTTAGTTTTAGCACCGAAGCTGCAAGGCTAATGTAGCTTACAGTGGAGGATATAGCACTTAGCTGTTAGCATGGTGCTAACTGCATGCCTAAATCATCACACGCTCGCCTCAAACAGTGTGGAGGTGTTTATTAATCTCTAATAGACTAGATTCTGTGGTTTCTGACACTGTATGATACACTGTTCTCTATAAACGTGGACTAAAGTACAGGCAAAGGTGCTGCTACTGTTCTTAGCTATGCTAATGTGCTTCTGTCCTTTTTAATAGATAACAGTTTGTCATACAGAGTCAGAAACCACAAAATCTAGTATATTAGAGATACTGAACACCTCCACACGGTTTGAGACGACTGTGTGACGGTTTACTTTGAATAATGCTAACAGCTGAGCTCTAAGCTTCATTTGTTTGTTAGCTGCATTAGCCTCGTAGCTCTAGTGCTGAGACTAACGGAGCAAACCTCACCAAACGTGTCTCGGCTGATCGACTACATTTGAGGTAAGGATGGGTTTACATGTGCACCCAGACCCATTTCATCATGTCACTCTCTCCCTCTCTTCCTCTGCTTCACTCTCTCTATCACTGACGTGCTAAAGCACCAGCCGTGAAGCCGAAAAACATTAGCAGCAATTTCTCAATCATGTTCAAATATAATTACACCTCTGCCCAGCCTGCAAAAGCCTGGTCTCAGACGGAAAAACTGGAAAAAGAAAAAACAAAAAAAATATCGAATATGTCTGCATGACGAGTGTTAAAAATGCTGAAGGGGAATTCCACTGATTTTTCAAATGTCTGCATAATTCAATCATTTGAAGTAAACTGATGATTCAAAGTGGTTTTACGTGAAACGCTCCACTGTAGAGAAACTTACTGACTCAGATTTCTCTACAGTCGTGGTGATAGGAACCAGGCATCACAGTGCCATAACACAAAGATATCCATTTTATTTACTGTCCACAACCACCAGTGTCTCCTGAGGTTTTATATGTAATGCTGATGATGGTAAAATTGTGGAAAATCTGAAAACAATAAGGTTTCTTCCAGGACTATTTTGCCTCACAACAACTTGCAAATATCTCTCCATGATGAATGTGCTTTTACAAATACTACATTTTAGGCCAAAAGCTTTGTGGAACTATCATAAAACAAATAAAACAATGTCTCAGACATCAGGAAACATATTCATAACCATGTAGTAACTTTCTGTGAGGGAGCTTTTAGAGGTGGACGTCTGGTTCCCACCACCACCACTGTGAAGAGTTTCACACCAAACCACTCAGAATGACTCTGTTTACATCTTAACCACTTAGTTATGCAGACATTTATATATATTAAATGCATATTTATATAAATATATATATATATATATACATACACACACACACACACATCTTCTAAACCGCTTATCCTTACATACACCCTGGACAGGTCACCAGTCCATCACAGGGCAGACAGACAGACATACACATTCACTCACACACTCACACCTAGGGGCAATTTAGCATCTCCAATTAAACTGACTGCATGTCTTTGGACTGTGGGAGGAAACCCACGCAGACATGAGGAGAACATGCAAACTCCACACAGTAAGGACCCTGGTCGCCCAGCCCGGGAATCGAACCCAGGCCCTTCTTGCTGTGAGGCGACAGAACTACCCACCGTGCCAAAAAATAAATGTAAATAAATAAATAAATATAAATATATAGATCTATACACACACATATGTGTGTGTGTGTGTGTGTGTGTGTGTATGTGTGTATGTGTGTGTGTGTTTTCAGGCTGTGACCATTGGAAAATGCTTATACAGTCAGCAAAATAGCTGGTCAGTCAGTGAAAAAAAACAGAAACACTAAATATTACAACACGTCTGCACTGTGAGGGACAAACATATTTCCATCACTATTACCTTTATCACAATTTACCTTGAATTCCTAATAGTAACAACACCATTCAGGTCACACAACCTCAGAGACAGTAACAGTCTGGCCAAAAATCAAATATCCCTCTGACCTCACAGAGTACAGTCAATCAGCCATGATGTGTTTGGAAGTTTGCTTCTTTGATTTTACACTTGAGCTACAAGGCTAATGTAGCTAACATGTAATGGAAGCTTACATATACCAGTTAGCATGGTGCCTAAATCATCACACACTCACCCTCAAACCATGAGTTCTTCAGTATCTCTAACAGACTTGATTATGTGGCTTCTGACACTGTATGATAAACTGTTATCAATAAACATGAATTAAACAATGCTGATTGGTGGTGTATATGCTCCCATGAATGCACTGATCATGAATTTTAATAGCTAGTTCTAACTGCGATTTCTTTACAGACAAATTGGCTGATGCACGATTTTTATTAGCCTTTTGTTAATTTTGTTCTTTATGGGCCAAACTGGCATATAACGTTTCAAATTTAAGTCAGTTGCCTATTTAAATAAAGGGACTCAAATAAAGTGCTACACTGAAATTAAGAGGCGATTGGCTGTTCAGCACAATGAGCCATGTATAATTACACTACGACATTTTGGTTCAGGTGTAGCAGCAGCCTGAGTGCGCTTACCTGTCTCGCCGTTTTTACCACATAGAACTGACCACAGATCAGAAAAAAATCTAAACAATATACTGGCCAATTGCTGATTTCATGTTCTGAAATGTGTTGATTCCAATCGTGGCTGATTCTGATCGTGCATCCCAACTATTAGCCTCGTAGCTCCAGTGTAAAACTAAAAAAGCAAAGTTCAGACACCAAACATGTCTTGGTTTATGGACGACATTTGGGGTCAGGCAGGAAATTGGGTAAATTAAGATGGACATATCAGATCAGGCTAGACTAGAACTACACTCTCAAACTCTAGACTGGACAAACGACAGCAGAAAACAGAGCATCCCAAACAGGTACGAGTCTCAGATTAGGTCAAGCAAGCAAAAAGAAAAGTTCCCAGTGCAGACTGGGGAATTGTCTGTTGGTCTGACGGTATGAATATAGACCCCTCTATTCTGCCACAGTAACAAAGCCCAGACCGGTCTGATACAGGCCAGAACAGGTCAGCACAGGCAAAACCAGGTCACTATCATCTTCTGTCTCTCTCTCTCTCTCCCTGTCTCTCTCTCTCTGTACACACTGTTATTAACCATTAGACTTTTCACCTTTTCCGTCTAGTCACTGGCCACTCAGTTCAGCACACTCTAAATAAAACCTTACCCTGTCTGACCCAGTTTTTCAGATAAATTACTCATTTTTTTATCTTCCACAATTTGTTGCACTATTCAAATTTGCCAGCTTTACTGTGCTGATCACTCTGACCTTACACTCTGACATGCAATCTATCAGCAATCACACACGTGTATATATATATACATACGTATATGTGTGTATATATATATATATATATATATATATATATATATATATGACATGATATGTAAAAATAACGTGCCCATATGCATATTAGACAAACAATCAAACAAGACCACCCTTCCTTTATTTAATTCTAATTTTAGAAGCTGGTTGATCATTTTCTGAAGTAATCAGAAATTGTTCAGCTTCTTTGTTTGATGTGTCCGTCTCCTTTTCTCAGTGAGGTTCTTCTTGACAGCTACACATCCTTTCAGACCCACAGTGCTGAGTCGTCTTCTCACAGTGGAAGGATGGACAGAAACACCTGTGGATGTTTTCAGATCTGAAGCAGCTTGATTTTCTCCTCTCTCTCAAAGATGAAAGCTTTAAGTGCTGTTTATCTGATGGGGGCAGATTTGGTGTCTGCCAGGTCTTGCATAGTTGTCTGTATTTTTTAATGTCTTACTATCCAGTTTATATCTAATCTCCTCGGAAATATCTCCTGAAAATGAACAGCTCGTACTTAATGGCTGTTTTGACTGGAAATTAAATAAACGAAGGGGGGGTCTTTGACGTCTGCACACTACTGTAAGTGCGTATATGTGTTTGTGCGGGTGCTGTACCTGTGGCAGTGCGATGGAGAGTTGTCTCTGCAGTGAGTCTTTCTCGTGGCCCAGTTCTCGTAGCCGCAGCTGAGCGGTTCCCAGACTCTCCTGCGTCTCTCTCAGACTCTCCAGCAGCCGCTCTCTCTCCGTCAGCATGTTCACCATCAGACTCTCCAGATTCCCTGTACTGCCTCCTTCATCACCGCCTCGAGACTCACGGCCTCCGTACCCACCCATACCCCCCATCCCACCGCCCATACCCCCTCCGCTGCCGGCCGGAGAGGACGGACCCCCGCCGCCTCCCCCACGTCCATCCTCCGATATGGTGGGCATCACTTCACACATCATCCTGAGGCCGGAGAGTGGGCGTAGGAGTGTAGGAATGTATGTGTGGGGTCCCTATAAGGCCTGTAAAAAGTGCTTGGCCCCCTAAATTCTACTATCCAGTATTATGAATTAATCAGTAACAACAATGAAATGTAAAAAGTGTTGAACCTCTTAAACTGCAGGCGTATTATTCAGTTACTAATGGTAAGGCTTACTATCCAGTAACTGCTTTGAATTATTCAGTATGTACTGGAGTTTAAGGGCTTAGCAGCGTGTCGCAAAGTGTCTGCACATGCATGTGTCAGTGTGGGTGTGTGCATTTGTGAGGGAATGAGGAATGTATTAGCACTTGGTCATGTGTGTGTGTGCTTGTCTGTAGGAGGTGCTCAGGAAGTTTGTGACACACTGTGAGCGTTTCTCCCTTCTGCTCTCCTTTCTCGCACTTTCGAGCAACACCTCTGTCCAAACGTCTTCAAAGATGGACATTCACAAGCTCTTGAGTTTCTCTCCTTTTCTTCAAATCATCCATCTTTCTTTGTTTTTCTTTGATTTCCCAGTCCTAGTCCTAGTCCCAGTCCCAGTCACACCTGAGGTACACCCCGAAGCTCTACCCTTCAATTATCTTTGTTTGGGTGGAGAATGCGGGCACAGTCTAGTTCTTCAACCGAAGAACGAAAGCAGCAGAAGAAGGCAGGAGAGGTCAGGTGGGTTTCCGAGGAGCAGGTTTTGAAGCCTGTGAGAGAGCTGTGGAGAACAGGAGGAAAGGATTAGGACTGGAATCACCTTATTGCCAGAGTTCTCTTTACATGCACATGCTTAAAAAAGCTGCCACTGAACCACTTTTGGTTCCCTGAACAACCCTGTTTGAAAAAATATTTGTGAGTGAAGAACCTCTTAAAGGCCTAAATAACCTTTATGTAACTTAAAAGTTCTATACCTTCTATACATAATATATGTCTATCCGAAACTCCTCCCAGTACAACCGAAACTCCACCCTGTACAACCGAAACTCCTCCCAGTACAACTGAAACTCCCCTCAGTACAACCGAACTCCCCCTCGTACAACCGAAACTCCTCCCAGTACACCCGAAACTCCCCCAGTATAACCAAAATCACTCCCAGTACAACCAAAACTCCTCCCAGTACAACCACAACTCCCCCTAGTACCACCGAAACTCCACCTAGTACAACCAAAACTCTTCCCAGTACAACCGAAACTCCCCCTAGCATAACCGAAACCACTCCTAGTACAACTGAAACTCCTCCCAGTACAACCAAACTCCCCCTAGTACAACCCAAAACTCCCCCAGTACAACCCAAAACTCCCCCAGTACAACTGAAACTCTCCCTAGTACAAACAAAACTCCTTTCAGTGCAACCAAAACTCCTCCCAGTACAACTAAAACTCCCCCTAGTATAATCAAAACCCCTCCCAGTACAACCGAAACTCCTCCCAGTACAACCGAAACGCCCCAGTACAACCGAAACTCTCCCTAGTACAACCAAAACTCCTCCCAGTGCAACTGAAACTCCTCCCAGTACGACTAAAACTCCCCCTAGTATAATCAAAACCCCTCCCAGTACAATCAAAACTCCCCTAGTAAAACCGAAACTCCCCCTAGTATAATCAAAACCCCTCCCAGTACAAACAAAACCATTCCCAGTACAACTGGAACTCCTTCCAGCACAACTGAAACCCCTCCCAGTACAACCCAAACTCCTCCCCATGCAATACGTCACCAGGCACATGATCCATGTCTATGAGAAAGATAATCATGTCGCAAGTCGCACATGGTTCCTTTAAGTCTGAAGAAATGCACAATGGCATGCAAAAAAACAAAAGTAGTTCATGCCATTGCACAAGGAAACCTTACTGGCAATATAGAAAGAGGTGGAGTAAATAAAAAACCCCAAACAGAAACGAGGTGTTCAGATACAAAATGAAAGACTCTCTGATGCTAAACTATTAACGGGCAGCAGAGATGAAGGCATAAAAGATTTGTGTTTATTCAATATACAGAAACACATGCTGCACATTCAAACTACAGGTTTGTACTGACTAAATCTGAGCATGTTTTTCTTTCAAGCGGTTGAAAGGGCAGATTCCATGCCACATTACTGATAATATGTGGAAGAGGAGATTTTTTATTATGATTTGAATTCAAAGGAAAGTTACTGTCCTATATTTTTCCATGTCTCTGTCATTTGACACTGAAACAAACAGAAAAACCTTGTTGATTCTTGTATGTAACGACGCAACTGCAAAATATGTGAAACTAACAAAATGTATGTAAATAACAGTGCAATTCATTATGTAATTAAGTGATAACATTTCAGTTATATAGCTAGGGGTGGGCGATACTACAATACCTCACTATATTTCCATGATACAAATCACGATATTTAGTTTTTATAACGTTTGATAAGTTGGAACAAACAAAAATGAGTAAATATGACCCTGTTTACACCTGGACACTTCATGCATCTTGAGTACCAGGCTAATATCTGGAGGCCAAGCCACATAAAAATGCAAGTGTAAACAAACCCAAGAAGCATTTAAAACAGATATAAATCCGATCACTCAGACCACTTTAGGACATGGACTAAAAGATGCATTTGAGCCTCATGTTATAGCAGGTAAACACATCCTCTCCCCAAGACACATTCAACAGCAAAAATCCTACCAGTACAACCGAAACTCCTCCCAGTACAACTGAAACTCCACCTAATGTAACCAAAACTCCTCATATTATGACCGAAACTCCCCCTAGTATAACCAAAAACTCCTCCCAGTACAACCGAAACTCCCCCTAATATAACCAAAACTCCTCATATTATGACCGATACTCCCTCTAGGACAACCAAAACTCGCCCTAGTATAGCCAAAACTTCTCCCAGTACAACTGAAACTCCCCCGGTATACCCGAAACTGTTCCCAGCACAAATGAAATTCCTCCCAGTACAGCCAAAACCCCCCCTGTATAACCAAAACCCCTCCCGGTACTACTAAAACACCTCCCAGTACAACCGAAACTCTGCCTATTACAACCAAAACTACGCCCAGTACACCTGAAACTCCCCCTAGTACAACCAAAACTTCTCCCAGTATAACCGAAACCCCTCCCCATAGAGCACCTCACTGGGCATGTGATCCGTGTCTGTTTTGAAGATTATCTTTGAGGATACACATGATTCCCCTAAGTTTGAAGAAATGCACAATGACATGCAAAATTGCAAATTTCGAGGCAGCAACCATCTTTAGCACAGCACAGAACGAGGCTGAACGGAATAACAATTGGTAATTGGTTGTCGCCTAACGAGTGGATTTGCATATTCCATCCCACAGTAATCATAAATCAGTCCGACTAACTAGTGACTCCCAAGTGTAAACGCATGTGACTAAAATCTTACCAGGATGCAATCCAGATACTAGTCACATGAAGTGACCAGGTGTAAACGGCCTCTATGCTTTCTTTATAATGAAATATACTGCTGGTCAGAGTTCTTTAGTACAGAGTACTTTAAGTGCTGATATACATGATATATGATGATATATCACAATAAATGTCATATTGCAAAGGCCTTAGTACACACTCGACTTCTCAGGGTATAGATGTTTAAGAGCTATGGTAGTAAAACAGACCATGTCAACCTGTGTCACGTTTAAATACACAGAAATTCTTACAGGTATGTGCTACTGACTGAACCTGAAGGTGTAGCTTTCTAGCAGTAAAACAACAGGTAAGATAACTGGACTACACAGTTAGGAGGGACAAAGCAGCTAAAACTCCAAGCCTGTGGCCTGACACTGTCTCAAGAAGCTAACTGACCCAAAGCCACCATAATAACACACAATAAAGGGCTGTAGATACGTGTATTGTTGTATTTATCCTATTTAATCATGTGTCATATCCATCACAATTATTACACACATTTTAGGGGGACGAGAAGCTACATCCTCCTGTGAGAAAGTAAGGAAATAGCCTGGCCAAGCCTGCTAACATGGCTAACAGTGAAAGAAAGTCAGTAGCCACCATTAGCACCCGTGTATTTGCATAATGCTAGTGTGTTTTAATTCAATTTTACCAGCATTAGCGCTGTTGACTGACCTATTCATTTAGCATGACCATCAAAAACGATAGAAATAAAAGGTGTGAGCTACAGTTAGCTTTATATGCAGTGCACTGTCCAGCCACACAGGCCAGGGGTGATGGCTAAGAAAGGCAGCTATAATCTTCAAGTAGGTAGGCCACAGGCTGAGACAGTACCACACAAAAAAGAGGAGGACAAGAAAAGAAGAAGAGAGAATGAAACCCAGCGCTCAAGCTGTCTTATTCCCCAGCTATCTTATTCGAATTCCCCGTTCCACCTTAAATGGACATGTAACTGCTGCAGCATTTAAGGTGGAACGGCACATTCGAAGCCAACTTCAGCTTTATCATCATTGATTTGAGCCAGATGTCTACACAGACATCCAGCTCGGTTTTTTTTCGTACACAAACCCTTATTTTTCAGATGATTTGCACACAGCATAAAGGAAAAAAGCGCTGTCAGCCCCTTATAGCTGTGAATGATTTGCCTGATATTGGCTGGCTCTCCTGTGCAGAGCTGTTAGTCATGAGGCTAATAATGGAGGCGCAGGAGAGAGAGAGAGAGAGAGAGAGAAGAGAGAGAGAGAGAGAGACGGTGGGGCTCAGTGTGTGTATGTGTGTCGACAGACGTGGGGAGGAGATCCACAATGCAAACATACATTTAAAATATATGCAAAATACATTAACATGTCACTGCTCGTTATTAAGGCCAGCGCAGTAACAGTAACAGTACTAGCTGTCAGTGCAAATGGACCGAGAGACAACAATGCCAGTGCAACGAGCGTCAGTCTGCTCCAGTGTGCAGTGCTGAGCGTAATGTTGTGAAGACAGTCTATGTGTGACGTGTTCCCTGTCGGTGCCACAGCTCGCGCGGAATGCACGGATGCACATGCAGTGCGAGGGAAAAAAAAACGATATAATCCAGCTTTATCTGCAATATCGATATTATCCTCCGTGCACGAGGGCCATTCAGACCCCTTTTCCACCCCTTTCCACCCCTTTCCACCCCCCTCCTTACATCAATCCATCTATCCATCCATCCATCCATCCATCCTTATCCTCACAGCTGGGCGACAACACACACAAACAGGGGAAAAAAGGATAAAGCATGCACGCGCACCCTGCTCATGGTCCAGAATCTCTGCAGGTCATCGTGAACCGGAGCGCCTTTCTCCTCCGGTTTTGTCGTTCTTCCTCTTCTCCTCTCCTCTCCTCTCCTCTCCTCACTCACTCTCTCACTCAGCGCTACACCTCATACACACAATCTCTCTCTCTCTCTCTCTCTCTCTCTCTCTCTCTCTCTCTCTCTCTCTCTCTCTCTCTCCCCCATGCAATAAAGGTGCGCGCGCGGTCTTAAAGAAACCCTTCTCCTATAGGCGCGCGCATGCGCGCACACGCACACACATATACATACACACACACACACACACACGCAGGCTACACACTCGGGCTGCATGTAAACACCTAAGCTATCACCAATAATAATAATAATAATAATAATAATATAATGATGGGTAAAACCTCATACGGGTGTTCTTGGGTTGAACCTGCACCCCCCCCCACCAACAACCCCCCCCTTCATACAAATCTCATCTATAAACAACATCAGTGCTGCTCCGCCGTTACCACGGACAACCGGAGCCTGAGGAGCGCTCTCGCGCGCCACCAGGTGGGTACATATACACACAGGCGCGCTCTGCGTACATATCATATACATACATGCATATGTGCTTAATATATACATATATATACACACACACACACACACACACACACACATATATATATATGTATATGTATATGTATGTATATATATATATATATATATATATATATATATATATATATATATATATATGCATTCACTCCTCATTCCTTAAATGCTTCATAAACTGCAAAAGTTTAGACACCTGAGAAATTTTACTCTGACAGCATTGAGCAGACGCTCTTTTCCACTCAGAGAGCTTAAAAGAGTCCAAACTACCCTTAATCTAAAACACTGAAAACAAGGATCTAATACTGAGAAAGAAAGAGACACAGTACAGAACCAGGACCCAGCAGGCATTGGGGGTCTTCAGTCAGCATCTGAAGACAGCGAGGGGACTCCGCTCTTCGGACAGCCACTGGAAGTTCACTCCACTGCCTGGACATTAAAAAAATCTATTCATCTGCATTGTAACGGTTTATTTGCACAGAAAAAAAACACTAATATTAGAACAAATGTAAATAATATTATAATAAATAGTGATTTGTCAATGGGTTGGTGTAACTACTTCCAAAGCTGTCCTGGAGGAAGCCCAGTATTTACAGTATATACCATTAAATACCTAGTTTACATTATATATGTATTCATAAACTCTGAAGCTAATTCTGTGTGTAAGGCACAAATACTGTGGGTCTCAAAAGTCCCCACCAAATACTGAGAAATTCTGAACTTGCTGATAATATAATTTGTAAAGGAAAATTTTGTATTAAAGGGAAACTCCACCGACTTTTTAAAATTTCTGCATAATTCAAATCAATGAGATCAGAGTCATTCAGAGTGGTTTGGTGTGAAATGGTTCATTGAGACTCAGACGTCTTCACAGTGCTGGCGATAGGAACCAGAGGAATCTCTCAGAGGCATAACTCAGACATCAGGCAGTGAATTCATAGACATTTGATGTTATAACTCTCTGTGAGGGAGCTTTTAGAGGTGGACGTCTGGTTCCTATCACCACCACTGTAAACAATTCTGACTGTAAGTTTCTCTAGAACAGAGCGTTTCACACCAAACCACTCTGAACGACTCTGTTCACATCTTAACCATTTAATTCTGCAAGAATTTTGAAAAATCAGTGGAATTCCCCTTCAAATGAGAAAAGAATGCGAAATAGAAGCATTTTCAGTAGTGGTCTCAGACGTTTGGACCCCCGCTGTATATGTGAAATGCCATAAAGGCATTAATGTCCCAATTAATAATCTCATTTAATTAACACTCACAGTCTTTCCATTTGCTAATTTACTTAAAAAGTGAGCATCATTTGAAATTATGATATAAAAGAACTTCTTCAAGTGGCTCCTATTATCTGATGGCCCACCAGACCTGAATTCACACTACGGGCCAAGCCTTGTGGTCAGCTGTACACTCAACACAATGATTCTATATAGAACCATGAACACATTAACGAATGCTTTGCATGATTAAATGGTTCTCTTCATGGTGAAATGGGTCGTCAGGCTGATGGAGAATGTGTTATATATGATTCTATATAGAACCTTTTTTAAATGGTTCTGCTACTATTTATAGTGTCAAGCCTGTCACAATAGAAGAACCCTTTTTTGGGTGCTATATACATCCCTTTTAAAGAAGGTTCTATATGGAACCATCTATGGCACATCACCATCAATCTGAAGAACCCTTTAATCATGCAAAGGGTTCTTTGAGTGTTCATGGCTCTATATAGAACCATTTTCTTTACTAAAGCACCCTTGAAGAACCATCTTTTCTAAGAGTGAATCTTGACATCGTGACAATAGGGTGCTATGTAGAACCCTTTTCAAAAAGGTTCCATATAGAACCTTTGTATGGTGAAATCATTCTTCAGAATGTGCTGTAGATGGTTCTATAGGGAACCTTTTTGAAAAAGCACCTGCTATTATGTGCAATGTCAAGCTAGTAACAATAGCAGAACCCTTTCTGTTGCTCCATAGAACAATTTCCAAAAATGGTTCTATATAGAACCATATACAACACATTGTTCATCAGTCTAAAGAACCATTCCACCATGCAAAGAACCATTTAAGCATGCAAAAGGTTCTTTGAATGTACATGGTTCTATATAGAACCATTGTCTTTACTAAAGAATCTTGAAGAACCATCTTTTTAAAAGGTGCCATGTTCCATGTTTGTGTTCCCTCTTCAGTATTCAGTATGTGTCTATGGGTTGGTCGCCCCCCCGCGCCCCCCTCTTTCAAATGCAAATCTATTTTCTGCATATTGATCATGGGAATCTCACCGTGACGTCATCTGGAAAATGCACGGCCAGACGGGAAGAGGACCAATCAGGACGAGCCACAGGGGGCCTCTCAGCCAATGCGAGCCAAGAGGAGGCGGGGCCAGCGCGCTGATAAGGAGCCAATGGTAGAAAGTGAGGGTGAACAAGTGCGGGCGCGCGCGTGTGTGTATGTGTAGAGAGGAGGGGTGTGGGGGGCGCAGTAGGGTGGGGTAGCGCGAGAAGCGTCCCGAAAAGAGATGACGTAATGTGGTTTTAGAGGATGATGTCATCTCCATGCACACGGAAAAACGGGGGGAGGGGGTTTAAAGACGCACGTGAGGGGCCGTGCGAGGACACAGTCGCGTGTTGGGGGCAGGTTTTCCTCATTTAGTTCCCCTTTTATTTTTAGGCTTTGCAGCAACATTTCGCCCCAGTTTTCGTCCAAATGGACCAACAAATCAGCCCATAAACACAAACACACGCTCCAGTCTGAACGCGCGCGCTCCAATTATCAGATTATCACCCGGCGTTAACGACGCAGCGCTCCGTCGTTACATCAGCAGTGTTAACTGACCGGCTCTCCGTCCACGCAGCTGATTCTCGCAGCAGCAGCATCTCTTGTAGCCGCGGTTGCCATGGCAACAGAGGCAGCACCGCGACCGGAGCTGTTTAGGAGCTGCAGCATCACCTCCTTCCAGCCCAGAGAGAGAGAGAGAGAGAGAGAGAAGGAGACAGACAGAGAGAGAGAGAGAGAGAGAGAGAGAGAGAGAGAGAGAGAGAGAGAGAGAGAGAGAAGGAGAGACAAAGAATGTTGGGAGAGGGAGGGATTAAAACAGAGAGATGGGGAGAGAAAGAAAGAAAAAAAGAAAGAGTTCGGGAGATGAAGAGATAAAAAAGAGAGGGTTCGGGAGAGAAGAGAGAAAGAGAAAGAGGGGGGGGTTGGGAGAGAACAGAGAAGGAGAGAAGGTTGGGAAGAAGTAGAGGGAGAGAGAGTTTGGGAGAGAGAAAGAGAGACAGGGTTGGGGGAGAGGAGAGAGAGAGAGAGAGAGACACAGAGGGGATTTGGAAGACGATAGAGAGAGAGAGAGAGTGAGAGAGAGAGAGAGACAGAGGGAATTTGGGAGACGATAGAGAGAGAGAGAGAGAGAGAGAGAGAGAGAGAGAAGGATGGGGGAAGCCCTTTACAGAGAAACTGGGACACAGCCTCCTTTTTACTGACTCTCACTGGGGTCAGGGAAAGGTCAGGGTCAGAGGTGATGGCAGTGTGGACAGCAGTGCTGCTCTTTCTTTCTCTCAAAATCAATGCATTAATTTAAACAGCACAGTTTTGAGTTATCGCTCCTTACATGTTTAGAGCACAGAGATCAGTTAAAGGGCCCGTAAATATGTATATATCTTTCTGTCTGTCTCTCTCTCCCTCTCATATATATATATAACACTGAAAAATTAATATTCTTCATTTTTTCAAATTGATTTATTTTGGAAACATGTTTTTAAAAACACACCGTTCACAGCTCAGTCTGTTCAGCCCACATATGGAAACTAAGCTGCGATTTTGAATAAACTGCTTCTGTGATTTCACAAAAAAAAACACTGCACATATTTGCCTATTCAGCAGTTTAGCTCCGCCCACTCATGCTGAAGATATAAGCAGTGTTTCAGTTCAGAGTGTGTTTTAAATGAGGCAGCCAGTCAGAATGGGGTTCATTCGCATATTACAGTCCTAAAAGTGCAATTTCTGAGATTTTTAGCTTCCAAAACTAAAATCATCCACAGAATGTGAAGAAATAACAGTTTTGACGTTATTTCAAAGACGTATATGTATCACATCTGCTGAAGTCTCTATTTCCCCCATTATATGAAAAACAGGACCGCAGAACAGCAGAGGGCACCTGTGATCCTGAATGGGGGTGAGTGGAGCTAAAAGGCTAAAAACGGGAAGTTAAAATAGTTTCTAATCAATCTAGTCAATCAGAACTTTCCTTTAATTTCAGAAAGTAGAACTAAAAAAGAAAAGAAAACTCACCTGTTTCCTCTTCTCTACAGCAAACAGGTTTTGGGCAGCAGGACGCTAACATTACTGCTACTGAGTGCTGATTGCTTAGCATTACTGCTACTGAGTGCTGATTGCTTAGCATTACTTCTACTGAGTGCTGATTGGTTAGCATTACTGCTACTGTGTGCTGATTGGCTAGCATTACTGCTGCTGAGCGCTGATTGGTTAGCATTACTGCTACTAAACGCTGATTGGTCAGCGTTACTGCTACCGAGTGCTGTTTGTTAGCATTACTGCTACTGAGTGCTGATTGGTTAACATTACTGCTACTGAGTGCTGATTGGGTAACATTACTGCTACTGAGTGCTGATTGGTTAACATTACTGCTACTGAGTGCTGTTTGCTTAGCATTACTGCTACTGAGTACTGATTGGGTAACATTACTGCTACTGAGTGCTGATTGGTTAACATTACTGCTACTGAGTGCTGATTGCTTAGCATTACTGCTACTGAGTGCTGATTGGGTAACATTACTGCTACTGAGTGCTGATTGGTTAACATTACTGCTACTGAGTGCTGATTGGTTAGCATTACTGCTACTGTGTGCTGATTGGTCAGCATTACTGCTGCTGAGCGCTGATTGGTTAGCATTACTGCTACTGAGCGCTGATTGGTCAGCGTTACTGCTACTGAGCACTGATTGGTTAGCATTGCTGCTACTGAGCGCTGATTGGTTAGCGTTACTGCTACTGAGCGCTGATTGGTCAGCGTTACTGCTACTGAGCGCTGATTGATTAGCGTTACTGCTACTGAGCGCTGATTGGTTAGCGTTACTGCTACTGAGCGCTGATTGGTCAGCGTTACTGCTACTGAGCACTGATTGGTTAGCATTGCTGCTACTGAGCGCTGATTGGTTAGCATTACTGCTACTGAGCGCTGATTGGTCAGCGTTACTGCTACTGAGCGCTGATTGATTAGCGTTACTGCTACTGAGCGCTGATTGGTTAGCGTTACTGCTACTGAGAGCTGATTGGTTAGCATCGCTGCTACTGAGCGTTGATTGGTTAGCATCGCTGCTACTGAGCGTTGATTGGTTAATATTTTGTAGACAGTTCTATCTAGAACCTTATTGAAAAGGATTCCTCTATTGTTACAATGTCAAGCTTATAACAGTAGAACCTTTCTGGGTGCTATATAGAACCTTTTCATAAATGTGCTATGTAGAACCATCTACAGCACATTCTGAAGAACTCTTTAATGTGGCAAAGAAACATTTAATCATGCAAAGGGTTCTTTGAGTGTACATGGTTCTTTACAGAACCTTTTTCTTTACCAAAGAACCCTTGACGATTAACCTTTTTAAGAGTGTAGTTTATTGCATTTCAGCATTTATTCAGCAGGATGATGCTTAGGTTCTAAACCAACTGAAGGTATCTCCCAGAACCGTACAATCAAGCCAAGAACTATTAAGGAACCTTTGCTTTTAGGACTGTTACGCCAGCATGAATCAGACGAATAAGGTCATGAATCAGACGAATAAGAGGCAGTCCGATTTTTTTCTAAACATGCACCGGTCAGAAGAATGAACGCTGTCCAGAATAAGATGAAGGCAGGAGAATCATCAGTGAATATGCAGGAAGGTGAAGCGTCTGTGCTTAGCTTGGACTGCAGTGTGATTAGCGCTCCCTCTGCTGGTCAGCAGTGGCGCTGCAGCGTGGCCCACATACAGGCTTCTGTAATAACAACGGTTCGACATACTATTACGACAGCCTTATGATTGAGCTCTGAAAAGCAGCCATAGCTGGCAGGAGCGTGGAGAATGAAAGAGAAGGACTGTAGAGAGAAGAGCTTTTAAGAAGAGACAACAGTGCTAAATATGTAGTACAATGCATTTCCCTTTTTTAACCACTTCATTAAATTTAAAATAAATCTATTTTTCACTGAACATTATTCAAGATATATAATCTGTAGGCATTATTGGCTGCTGAAGATTCAGTGTACTACTTCAATGTATGTGTTCAAACAACACACTCTTTCCTCAACCTTACAGGTACAGTTTGGTGAAAAATCTAGTTTACCGGCTCAATTCTATTCCTTATTTTTACCCCTACCCCTTGTTTTCGAGTGTCTTCTTGGCCCTTGGAACTGAGTTACAAGTTGTAGTGGTTGAAATCTTCCTCTATGAAATGAGACCCTCAAATAAAAAGAGCATTACTTCATTAACAGCTACCAGCGCTGCTCTGTAGGCGACCCTGCCAGTCTGCAGTGACAGCAGAGGAGGGTAAAGTTCAGCTCCTCACTGCTGGGCTTTAGTTACATTTAGGGAATCATACGCCTTCAAGGGGGGGGGGAGATTTAGCTAGTTAGCTACCAAGATATTAGCATACTGCTAGCAATTTTTTTTTTGCTTGTTACGCAGAAAAGGACCGTAGTACATTCAAACGACATTAAACTAAAACAGTGGTTATCGTGATTTTTTTAACAGAGAAAATTCTCACATTTGTGAGTTTCTTTGGTCTCTTGTTCAGCCATCTTACCGTTTTTTTCATTTTTCTCATGACACTCCGTTTGGAGTCTCTGAAAAACCTCCGTTTGGAGGGTCATGTAGCCCTAACACTTCACCCTACCCCTCTATCTCAACAACAATCGTGACACCTTACCCTTTGATGTGAACACACAAAACAGAGGGGTAGGACTAAGTGGTAGGGGCGATGGGTGAAATGGGATTGGGCTTTGAGCTTGTATGTATCAGCTTTATAGTGACGTTTTCAGTAAAGAGCTGCCGCCGCTGTTTTCCATTCCTAACAACTAACCAAAACCTGCTTAGACTACAGCTAACAGTCAGTGATGTATCTAGAACTTCCAGAAGGACCAGAATAACATTGTTTTTCCTCACAGAATTGGTCCCATTGGGAATCAAAGCATGATTGGTTGATTTCTCGTCAATTTCTAATTATGATGGTTGTTAATCTAACAGGTAAGGCATTCAGTCCAGCTCCTGAAGTCCTAACCAATGGGAGAGCCAACCAATGGCTGTAGCTACCATAGACATCACAGATGAAACAATCCTGTTTGGACAGTTTTCTGTTGGCCGTTTTTTAAGAATCAAACCCTCTTTTTCTCCACTAACCAAATCATAACAATGAAATACGAGAATGACCACACGACAGAGTTTAAAAATAATAAAAATGAACTAAAAATTACAAGCATGTTCTATTTCACAGAAATCTTCAGGAGGATTCATCACTGCTGTGATCCATAAAAGTCATTAAACAGGTACTGCACAGCTAAAAGCAGTAGTAGCCAGTAAAAAGGCCCCATTTGTCTGTAGTTTTGTCCATTTTTATAGATAAGAGTGTCAGAAACCACTATCAGTCCCTACCACCCTACTAAATGAGCATATTCTGAGAGAGAAACGCCGACAGTGAGGCAGAGCAGCGGTAGCTAAACCCTCGCTCACCCTGCGTTAGCCTCCAACAGAAGCGAGCGCCACAACAAAGCCGGAATGATTCACTAACACAGTTAGCCCACTCAGCCATGCAAATGACTCAAAGCCGTCCACATTATCAACGCATAGAAAACAGCTCTCTTTAATATGACTCTTCCCACAGACTCTGACTCATCTTTCTGGGCTCTTTTGTACTAAATTTCCTTCCTATCCTCTTTCACACTCTGCAGCGTTTATCAGCTCAGCTCCAACTCCCCCACTTCCTAATACAGCAGCTGAAAAAGGCAGTGTTTCCTTCATGGACGGTTCAAGAAAGTGATAGATCAGCCAAAAAAAAGCTAATTCACACAGTTTTCCCCTCTACCACAAATACAGTTTGGTGTCAGAAGTTTGCCTCAGTTAGTTTTGAATTGGAGCCACAAGGCTAGTTTAGCTAACAAGTAATGGACACTTGGCAGTCGTTCTATGGGAACGTCCATTTTTGCGCCCCTAAGCATTTAGATATATTACACTTAAAAACACGTTAGGGTTACAATTTATTTATATAAAAAAAGTTATTTTAACAATTACACCGTCTTGATTCATCAATTTAGCAATATTGGTTTTTAAATCTATTATATAGGATTCCAAGCACCAAAGAAGAGCTCGTCCTCACAGTCATGTGTAAAGGGTGAGGCCATATTTTGAGGTAAAAAACATCTTTTTCTGCAGTTTTAACTGCAATAATCTATACGTGATTATGAAATATATGATTTAAATGACAAAGAAAACAAATGACAAATAAATATTATAAAATATATAATGAAAGTTCCCCAGGAGTCGTGTCACTGGTGTTACTGCATAAAAAAAAACTCCTATTTTGAAATAAAAATCACACTGATGACATCACTCGACTTCCTTTTACCTGTTTCCTGAGGATCTATGAAGAAAAGCACATGGTGAGTCCACTGTGTCTTTCAGTTATCAGAGATTTTCTCATTTAGCTCATGATTTCATATGAAGCTTTCAGCTGAAGTCACTGGTGTGACCGACTTTATTCCGAGGTAACTGTGAAAAAATACAATACAAATGGATTAAATGACATATTTTAGTGGATTTTCCATGATTGACAACATGTGGTTTGATGCTCTGTAGCAGTTGTTTTGTAAAATGCATTGTTCATTAAAAACGTCTCTGGTGTTTCCTTTCTTATGTGCAACACCAATGAGGATCAGTAACACCAGTGACTCCTATGGAGAGACAGAAAAGTGGTCGTTTCTGTAGAATGACCCAGTTAACTTTTAGCATGGGGCTAAATGCACAACTAAATTATCACACACTCGCCTCAAAGCGTGTGGAGGTGTTCAGTATCTCTAATAAACTTGATTATGTGGTTTCTGACACTGTAGGAGACATTTATCTATAAACATGGACTAAAGTACAGATCAGAACAGACATATTCAGGCTTCAAGATGTCCTGATGCTTTAGCGGTGATGTATCTGTGTCCATATCATTACGGTTGGGAAATACCATGATAGTTTCCATTATTGTGATAAATTATGCCACAGTACACTTACCTGAGCATGTTATGAACACTGTCAGTAGGGATGCAGGGTCATTTCAGCCACTGAAAATTGATGGCCAATAATGGTCAAAAATGGCACTTTCGGTTTTCAGACTTTTGACCCAAACCTCCAACAAAGTGTCAAATCGATTAAATGGTAACGACACCCAGGGTGGGTTTCCTGGACTTAATTAAGCCTAGTCCAGGGCTTGGCAACATGTGGCTCTGGAGCTGCATGTGGCTCTTTTACTGTCCTGTTGTGGCTCCACAGAATCAGATTTGTAGGTAAAAATAAAATAATCCTCCTTTACAGTAAAATAAAGCTCTGCTGATCGTTCAACACAGTTTAACAATAAATGGTCTTAAACTCTGGAGTTAATGTAGAACTGCTGATTCACCCTTTAATCCTGAAGATCAGCGCACAGACTGCTGGTCACCATAGCAACGCAGACAACAGTCTCATCTAGCTAGTAGCTAACGAAAAGTCAAAGATTTAAGATGAATATCGATAATTTGGAGACTTGTTTGCATTTATAGGCACTCAATTGGTTTCCTGATATGTTTAATCTGCAATGAGAAACTGACAAACTCTAAAAAAAAGTCATAAACCTGAAGTCGCTTCTCATTCGCCAGCTTCTCGTTCAAATTTTCACGTTCCACCTGGTGCAGCAGTTACATTCTGGCACCATTTAAGGTGGAAATTTGAACGAGAAGCTGGCAAATGAGTAGCGACTTCAGCCTCAATCAAACGTTGAGAGACATTTTATAAGACACTATTCTACTTTTGTGAAAAGTGTTTCCTGCTGGAGATGCGAGAAAAGCAGCTATAGCTGAGCTAAAGCTTAAAGCAGAGCAAAGTAAGTTTTTTCATTTATATTTTTAGTCTATACTAGAACATCAGAACATACTGAGACATATTAACAGCCAAGATGGTAAAATGGACATAACATGTTGTGGCTTTCAAGGTGGCTTGATTATTATTGAAAGGACAAAATGGCTCTTCTTAACCTTTCGGCTGCCGACTCCAGGCCTAGTCCTCAAATGCATTTCCTTTTCACCTGACACTCTCCATTCACAATGTTGTCTAGACTTAAACCCTGTCTGATAAACCAACCCACAGTGAATAATATGGCATTTGCTCCTTCACTCTCCTGCTCCAGTCAGCATAGACACGTTCAAGTAGTTTGAGCAGCAGAGGATCACGAGTGAAAATACCAGTCTTGTGCAACTTCACAGTTCTTTTTTTAAGGAACAACAGACAAGAGATTCACAATTTCGGTTCATTCCATGTACCAAGAGAAGATACACTACAGGTTTGATACTTAAGCAGGACATTTAGCTCGATAGGCAGAAATCTGACGGAAAATCTCTGTTTGCATGCTCACTACAAGAAATCCGATCCAAAATTATGCTCATGCTTAGAGAACCACTTAGACAACCAGCATCACGTGAGTCCTGTCAGAGTGAGATGAGCAGCAGTGAGCAGTGCTTGTGTTTTTAATGACTTTAAAATGATGTCAGACTCAGGAAAACGTCCTTTACGTCCTTATTAAAGAAGGCCGAGAGGAAGCTGGACGTCCGTCCCACCGCCGTCTTTTAAAGATCAGAGCATAAACTTCGTCTCCTCTGCAGACCAGTTTCTGCTCCGCCATGTTGAACGGTATAAACTTTCACTATGACGTGACGAACGTGATCAGAACGGACTTAAACTTTCTGATAGGGAATGTAATCAGATACAAGCCTTAAACACAGATATTATTCTTCTATTTAATGGATTATTTGCAGGATTACCCACCTCGTTCAATCACAGAAACTGTATTCTGAATGGCCAGTGTCAGAAACCACAAGCAAATCCATTATTGATTACTTAACAACTCCACAGGGTTTGTGGTGTGTGATGATTTAGGCATGTAGTGTTTCGCTACATTAGCCTCGTAGCTTGCAAAAAATTAAGCAAACTTTAGACACCAAACATTACGGCTGATAACTATATTTACATAACTGTGTTTGAGGTAATAAGGAAAACAGGGTGAATTAGATTTTTTAAAACAGAGGTAAATAAACTTTGCGAACACTCTTGGACACAGAGGGAAAATCAGCAGTCACTAATTAAACAGAAGCTTTTACACCCCTGACCCCAGTGTGGAGGCCACTGAGGGGTTTGACTGACAGGTGACAGCTGCAGGAGGCGGGGCTGCAGGGTCGCCGGGGTTACAGAGTGTTATGGGAAGGAATCTGAAGCTGGAATGTGGCATGTGATCAGGAGCGCGAGTAAAACATGCAGACAAGCACACACACACACACACACACACGACAGACAGAGAGAGAGAGAGAGAGAGAGAGAGAGAGAGAGAGAACTAATGAGAAAGTGGAGCAAAACAGGAAGAAAGAAAAAGGGAGAAAGAACAAGAGAGAAAACTAAATGGGAGTAAAACAAGGAGGGAGAGAATGAGAAAGAAAGAAGAGAATGAGAAAGAGAGGAGAGAAAAATGAAGAGAGCGGTGAGGTCCAGACAGAACTGCACTTCCTCCTTTACTGTGAAAAATTCACACCATAAAGAGAAAATTTCACAAATTAAAAATTCTCAAACACTGAAATTTTAACCAGTTCAACTTTAAAGTTGTGCTTTGACAACACTGTACTTAACACAGTCAGACTGCCAGTAACAGGACAGGAAACAAGCAGGTGAGAGAGAGAAAGAGACCACAGGAGGAGAAAATGAGAAAAAGAACAAGGGAGAAGGAGAACAAGAAAGAGAGGAAGGGAGAGTGAGAGAAAGAAAGTGAGAAAGAGTGAGAGACTACCATGTGAGGCGGGATAGAATGAGAAAGAAAAAGACAAAAGGAAAAAGAGAATGGGTGAATGAGAGAGAAAGAGAGAAAGAAAGAAAGAGAGAGCACAAGAGAAAGAGATTGAGAGGGTAAGAAATGAGTGGGAGAGAGAGAGAGACACTATAGGAGAGACTGAGGTTGAGAAAGAGAACAATGGAGAAAGAGAGAGAGGAAGAGTGAGAAAGAAAAATAAAAGAAAGAAAGGGAGAGCGAAAGAGAGAAGGGTAGAAGGAGATCGAGTGAGAGGATAGGAAACGAGAGAGAGAGAGAGAAAGAGACTGAGGATAGACTGAGAATGAGAAAAAATAAGAGAAAGAGAATGAAAAAGAAAAAGAAAGAAAAAGAGATTGAGAAAGAGACTACTATGAGAGGAGGGACAGAGAATGAGAGAAAAAGATGAAAGAAAAAGGGCTGAGTGAAAGTGCAAGAAAGAAAGAGATGGATAGAAAACGAGAGAGAAAGACTATAGGAGCAGAGGATGAAGACGAACAATGGAGAAAGAGGGAAAAAGTAAAAGAAAGAAAAAAGAAAGGGAGAACGAGAGAAGGGTAGAAGAAGATTGAGTGAGGGGACAGGGAACGAGCATGGGGGGAGAGGGGGGGGAGAGAGAGAGAGAGAGAGAGAGAGAGAGAGACTACGATTAAAGAAGCAACAGAGATAAAAGATAAAAGGAGATGGGGTGAAAGAGACAGAGAGAGAGAGAGTGAGAGAGAGAGAGAGAGAGAGAGAGAGAGAGAGAGAGAGAGAGACTTCGATTAAAGAAGCAACAGAGATAAAAGATAAAAGGAGATGGGGTGAAAGAGAGAGAGAGAGCAAGAAAGAAAGACAGGATAGATAAAAAGGAGAGAGAGAGACTATATGAAAGAAAGAAAGAAAGAAAAGAAGCAAAGAAAGAAAAAAGAAAAGAAAGAAAGAAAGAAAAGAAGGAGACAGCACTGTTCATTTCTTATCCAAACGAAAGTGGACTGTTGACCAAACGAAGCCTCGTCTTTCACCCGATACCCAAACTGCAGCTCTGCTTTTGGACCCGTTCTCAGAGGAACCAGCTCACTGGGAAATGAACTCCCTCCAGATGGACAGCAGAGTCAGAACGACCCGACGGCACTAAACAAACAATAATACACTAATAAAGAGCAGGAAACGCGTCAGAAGTCAGGAAGAGACTGACAGGGAAAAATGCCAAACATCTCACCAATTCAGGCACAGGGTCAAAGGTCAGCAGCCTGAATGAAAGATGAAATGTGAACAGAAGGGCTTCCCTCCAAAACCCCACAGCACCCGATAAACTCACGCAGCCTCACACAGTGTCTGTACAGAGGACTTTATTAAAGATATTAATGATCATCCACAGAAATGAACCGTAAGACCCCAGCTCCATCTGCGGCGTGTGTGTGTGTGTGTGTGTGTGTGTGTGTGTGTGTGTGTGTGTGTGTGTGTGTGTGTGTGTGTGTCCATCAGTACTGTGACAGCGCTGTGACAGTGAGCGTTAAACGTTTTTAAAGGGTAAAATGTGCAACGTTTAAAGCACGCGGCGCGTTTCGGCACTATGCGAGACGAGGTATCTGAGGAGACAGCAGAAGAACCCTAGGTTACCGTTACTAAGGAAACCACCCGGCACACTCAAAACACTGCGTTAATAACAACACACTACTTTTTGTCTCATCACTGTTTCAACACATGCTGTATGGAAGGGGAATTCCGCCAAATTTTTAAAAATTCCTGCATAATTATATGATTAGGATGTAAAGTCATTCAGAGTGGCCAGGATTGTTCACAGTGGTAGTGATAGGAACCAGACATCCACCTCTAAAAGCTCTGATAGTCTTGAGAATGTGTACATGTGTGTGTGTGTATGTGTGTATATATATATATATACACATACACACACACACACATATACACACACATATGGTAATACCATTTTAACAACATTCCATATGAAGCTCAAAAGACTCATGTTGGTTCACTGGTGGTTCTGGATAGTAAATAAAATGTGTATATTTGTGTTGTAGTCATGGCGACCCCTAGTTCCTATCACCACCACTGTAAAGACATCTGAACCATCTGAACCAAACCACTAAATTATGCACAAATTTTGAAACAATTGGTGGAATTCCTCTTTAAGACCAACACAAAATGTGTTGTATAAACGGACGTATATATAGATATAATAAAAAAATAACACACTGTGCTGTTTTTAACACATTCCTTTTGAAAGTGCAGTCTTGAAGTACTAATTTCACAACCAAAAAAAGTCACAAAACACCAAATTGCTTAAATATGTAAAAAATTTCACAGCCTTTTTTCACACATTCTTCAGCAACACATCAAAAAACATGCAACGAGTGCATATTGATGATCTAGGCTATGCAAGTCCATCACTGATCTAGACTAGAGGCCAAACTGTTAAAGTTGTGTAGAATCCAGTACGAGAAGATGTTTAGTAGCATGTATTTCCAGGTGTGGAGGATGTCTGTGTAGTTTCACTGTACGAGGCGGACTATTATGTGCCTTTTAAGAACTGTATTAGGAGTACGACGCTGGTGTGGGTGTGTTCTACGAGGCAGTTTGTTAAGAGGTGTGCTGGGGAAGGTTCTGTGGCGGTTCAGCAGGCAGGTTGTTCTGGACTTCTCCGTTCTGATCAATCGGGACCTTGCCAACTGGAAGACAAAAGGCACACTGTTAGCTTTATCAGGACAATTATTGTAGAAAATGTTGAAGAAAGGGCTCAAAATGCAATTCAGAAAAATACTAGCCTTATTCTCTAACCCTACCATCAGGCTGTGAACCGGTACTGGGCCGGGTCATAACAATGTGGCAATGAGGAGAGTAGAGTTAGTAGCCCAACTGCTGAAATCAACTATTTATTATTGTTATTGTAATTCATAATTATAGTGCCATTTTTAAGGCATAATTCTTGTTATTAAAACGTTCATTAGTGAAAAAGAAAAATTATACAAACAAATTTTTTACTGGGGTTGTAAATCCAGAAAAAACAAAATGAAAAAAATGATACCTAAAGCATAAAGCAATGGAAAATATGATGAGCGCTGCATAAAATACAAATTCATCATCACTGGGTATGTTAATACCCATAATCCACTGTGTGTGGTGTACAGAGAGACACCAGCCAAAGACGGTGAGAAGCCGTCCATTTATGTTGCCACTCAGATACAAAACAGTCCTCAACTACAGCTACTGTCATCACTGCCGGTTCATCAAAAAAGCTGAGAAGCAGCTCTAAACTGATAGCACTTGTGCATGTACACAGCACTGCTGGAAATTAAGCTATCCAAAAATTACACAGACACACCCAACAGTGTGACCTAGTCAGAAATTAATAACACATCATATATGGCTAAAATTAATAATATAAAGAAATACAAATTAATAATATCGGTGTTGTTGGAAGAAAACCTTGTATCTCCAAAATGGTAACTTTACAGGAGAAGGAAAAAACATCCCCTACTTTTAATGTAAGTCAATGGAACCAGACTTTTTTCCAAGCCATTTTAGGTTGTTTATTTTGGTCCATTTATCATGAAATTTACACACAATGTAAAGGACAACAGGTATTTTCTAATAATGTCAAAAACTGAAAAACGACAAAAATGGAGACAGAAGGTTTTCTTCAGTCAGCAGCGATATTCCTTACTTTTACATCTTTTGATAAAAACTAAATTTCTCAGAGCAAATACTGAGATTAGATGTGATTTTTGCCCAAATACAGCAGAATGTGCAAATATGAATAATAACTCAGATTTTTTTGCATCATCACAAGTAGTGTGAGCAGGTATTAGGCTAAATCCCACATGGCTATAAAGCACACTTCATAAAAGTCCTCAGCTGTTTCCCTGTATATGGAGTGTCAAATTAATATGCAGTTATCTATTCTTTTTTTTTTGTTTTTAATTTTCTTCACAAATTTAGTCGATTCCAATTCCACCCACTGGTTAGGACTCCCCCAGTCACACCATACCAGCAGCACTAGGAGGGCGAAGGCGAACACAGGCTTCCTCCGAGTCCTGTGAAGCCACAGCATCTTCTCGAACTGCTGCTAATGCAATGTCATTGGACAGCTGAACACGCTTGGAGGAGAACCCCATAAGTCTGTTACGTCAGCTAACAGACGCCTGCGCTGACTTGCATCGCACTGAGTAATGGGGGTGAGGGGGGCCATCCTACCCACCCAGAGAGAGAGAGGCCAACTGTGCTCTCTTGAACTCCCGCCCACAAATGGCTGTAGCATCACCGGAGACTGAACTCACGATCTCCTAATGACAGGGCCAACGCTTAGACGGCTCATTCATTTATTTAATTTATGCTATTCCGTTCATTTCACTGCCCCTCTCTCACCTGGATTGTCATCTTGAGCCAGTTTCTGAATCTCTTGTGGGAACTGCAATTCTCCGTTTGGGCCTGAGGGGGGCGGTCTGCGCTCTGCCTGCTGCTCCTTCTGCCGAGACATCTCCAGTACCGCCTGAACGCAGAAGACACACAAAAAAGAAGAGTTGTTTGACGACAGTATAGCAGTTCAACCACATCCTGTTCCTATTCAAACTCGTGAGGCTTCTTTAGTTTTATGCTGAAGTTACAAGGCTAATGTTGCCAACAAGCAATGATCATCGTGCAAACTGCGTGAAAAAATTATTACACCCACCTCAAACCGCGTGGAGTTGTTCAGTATCTCCAGCAGACCTGCTTATGTGTTTTTTGACAAAGTATGAAATACTGCTACCTATAAACACAGACTAAAGTACAACAGCCTGGCTAAAACAGTGGTAGCAGCTATACTGAAGCCTGAAATGCGTCCACACTTGAGGACAATAATCTTGGTTGATGGGCCAAATTTGGGGTAAGTGGGACAATTGTGTACCTTTAATTCTATTCCTTTAAAGTCAACCTGAAATCAAAACGGACCTTTACATGCATTTAAATTACTCATTAAGCACAATCAACTGTGTCACATCATTCAAAATACAGAATTCTTGTCTGTCCATCATCTTTGATCAAAGTGCAGGGACTTCTGCTGCCTGTAAACGCCGTCTGACGTTTGGTTGCGTCACTGTTTCAGCAGCAGGGAAGAATTACACCAACCAGCAATAACAGCTCAGCATGTTCCCCCTCCCCCTCCCACCATCCTGACCAATCACCGAGCGACAACACCCGTCTGACTTTAGTTTTGAAACACCCACTTTTCACAATCACATCAAATTCTCAAGAGGAAATGTCCCGTCTGCAATCATCCTGTTTCAGTGGTAAATACATCAGGTTACACTGACTGAATTAGGCACCAGCTGTAAGTTACAGTGCAGTGGTGGACAGTAATGAAGTAAATGTAATTTGTTTCTGTACTTAAGTAGTTTTTTCGTGTATCTGTACTTTACTGAAGTTTTTCCATTTTGGGCGACTTTTTACTTTCACTCCACTACATTTCAAAGTAAATATCTCACTTTTTACTCCACTACATTATGAGAAATCTGTCGTTGCTTTTGGTTTATGTGTGTATAAAAACGTAACATGTCAAAATGAAAGAAGCACAAAGCAAGAACACCAATCAGGGCACAGCGGTCACTTTGTTTTGAGCTTGTTTTGACCTGTTGGTCATACCGACGCAGTGCAGCACACGGTTCAACATCAGTGCAGCAGCGTAAAATTTTGGGAGAGTCTATTCAACATAAATGATGAACTAACCTAACTTTGTGTGAACAGACCACAATATAGAAATATGTACTCGTATGCAGTTGTGACTGACGTGTCTTTATTCTGAATTTATACAAACACGATTTCATTTTATAGTAAATTAGTTTTGGCTAGTTTATGTTTATGAACAGAGACCTACAGATGCAGTTTAGTAAAGGAAACTCATTTGTGAATCTGAGTTTAAAGTTTTTATTAAACTTAAACTTACAAATAAATCTTAAACTGAAACTTTGCTTGTTTGTATAAAGTGATTTCAGAGCCACTCAGTTCTACCTGATGGAAACTGTTTGCCTTCAGTGTTTTGCGTTTATGATAATTTTAATAAACATCAGCGTCACTAATTAATGACTCTATTAAAAGACTGGTTTACCAAGAGAGACACTGGAGTATTTTCACCTAAAATGAGTTAATGAAGCGAGTCTTGTTATAAAAATGATAATAGGACATCAGAGCCATAATTAATCTTTTAGTACTTTTACTTTTGATACTTAAGTACATTTGAAGGCAAATACTTTTGTACTTTTACTCAAGTGGAGGTCTAAAGGGAGGAACTTCTACTTTTACTACAGTAATATTTTACCTTGGGTCTCTCTACTTTAACTCAAGTACATGGTTTGTGTACTTCGTCCACCACTGTTACAGTGTGTCCTGGTGAAGCCCTTTAGCAGTAGAGCCGACATCCCTCACCTGCTGGTACTCTCTCTTCTGAGCCTCCAGTGCTTTGCCTCTCTCTCTGAGAAGTTCCTGTTCCTGTCTCAGTGTCTCCGCCCTCCTGCTAAGCTCCACCTCTTTATCACGAAGCTCCGCCTCAAACCTCTGAAGCTCCGCCTCCGTGTACACCGGCTTTTTGTCGTCCAGCGTCTAAGGGGACCAAATACAATGAAGAAAAAAGTGTTAATAAACAACGTAGCAGGCCTGACAATTAGGTCTGAGTATTGTTTGAAAGTTTAAGAAAGTAGCTTGAATCGTAAATCAGGAAATTCCATGGAGGAACCTTTAAATCTAAGCTTTTTACCGAGAATCGCCACAGGGAGCAACTTTGGGTCTTATGACATGTGAAGTAGAGTTAGGGGTGTAATGATACAATGATTTACGATTTGACTCAGTTAAGTTTAACTCCTACCTCCCACTCCTTCGCGTTGTTGAACTCCTTCTTCTCTGTAGATCTAAGGAACTCATCCAGACTCACCAGCCTGTCTTGATTCAGGTCAACCTGTTGTGCATAAAAGATAAACAAATCAATCAAAACCAAACGAACTATCTAGTTGGCAGACAGGCTGACTAGCTGACTGACAGACAGACAGACAGACTAGCTGACAGACAGACAGACTAGCTGACAAACAGACAGACAGACTGACTAGCTGACAGACAGACAGACAAACTAGCTGACAGACTAACTAGCAGACCGACCAAGCAGCTGACCAACAGACTAGCTGACCGAGGGACAGACTAACTAGCAGACCAACAGACAGACTAACTAGCAGACCGAGGGACAAACTAACTACTTGATTAGCTGACAGAATACTAGACTGACTAGCTGACTGACTGACACACAGACAGACTGACTAACTAGCTGACTGATGGACAGATTAACTAGTTAACTACCTGACAGAATACTAGACTGACTAGCTGACAGACTGACACACAGACTGACAGACTAACTGACAGACTGACTGACAGACTAACTGGTACACTAACTAGCTAAAACACAGACAGACTGGCTGACTGACTGACTGACTGACTGACTCACTCTCACAGACTAGCTGGTACACTAACTAGCTAAAACACTGACAGACTGGCTGACTGACTGACTGACTGACTCTCACAGACTAGCTGGTACACTAACTAGCTAAAACACTGACAGACTGGCTGACTGGCTGACTGACTGACTGACTGACTAGCTGGTACACTAACTAGCTAAAACACTGACAGACTGGCTGACTGACTGACTGACTCTCACAGACTAGCTGGTACACTAACTAGCTAAAACATTGACAGACTGGCTGACTGACAGACTGGCTGACTGGCTGGCTGGCTGACTGACTGACTGACTGACTAGCTGGTACACTAACTAGCTAAAACACTGACAGACTGGCTGACTGACAGACTGACTCTCACAGACTAGCTGGTACACTAACTAGCTAAAACACTGACAGACTGGCTGACTGACTGACTGACTCTCACAGACTAGCTGGTACACTAACTAGCTAAAACACTGACAGACTGGCTGACTGACAGACTGGCTGACTGACTAGCTGGTACACTAACTAGCTAAAACACTGACAGACTGGCGGAAAAGCTAACTAACCGACAGACTAGCTGTCTGACTGACTGCTTAATAAAGGGAAATGAGGTGGACAGATGTGGCACAGTGGTGGACAAATGAAAAACAGATGAAGGAATGATGAAGTCCTTCATTCAGCCCAGTGAGGAAGGAGAGAGTTCACACAATAAAACAGGACAAATAAAGATTCAGCTTTCCTGCTCACACCAGACAGAGACTGAGAACAGAGAAACGGTGAGAGAGAATGAAAGTGACCAAAGGAGAGAAGGATGTGTCTTACGTTTTTCATGACATGCTCTCTCATTCTCAGCCTCTCCTCCTCCATTTCCATCATATCATCCTCTTCGTTCTTTGGGTCGTACACCTTTTCCAGCTGATATCAGGGAAGAATTACACAGCATAATTAAACATACAGAACATCAAAGCATCTCTGTTAATGTCACAGACACATCCAGAACAACAGAGGCAGCACAACACGTTCTCATTTACCTCTTTTGTAAAGAGAGCTTCCAGCTCCTGTTCATCCAGCACACCGTCTCCATTTGTGTCTGAGGAAAGAAAACAATAACGGAGGTCGGATCCACCATCTGACAAACGTCGTTTTGTGTAGCCACTTCCAAAACTGACTGGGTTCCCATCATGTTTATTTTTAAGATAGAAAAATGTGAGATACGTCACACAGCCTTGTTATTTAAGCAATAGACCACGAGAGGGAGTGTGCTATCGCGGAATAACATCACGGCTGTGATTTGGTCGCCATAGATCATCACAGCCGTGATGTTATTGGTGATAAAGCACTCCTCGAGTGTTCTATTGCTTTAATACAACAGTGAAATAAATAAAGTAATAAATTAATAAACTGGGCCGTGAACGCGGCGTTTAATATGTTTTAATGTTCGCAGTTCCTTCACCAAATTATAGTTCCTTAACGAGCAGCTTGTTGCTACATCAGAGTAACGAGCTCCGCCCACTCGCTGCACAGCCGGCAGTTCGTTCTCCAGCTCCTCACACTAAATTCCCAAACTATCATCACCACTGAGCAGCTTTTTCGTTTTTATTGCAGCAGTTTTATGGCTCAGTCCGATTTGGTCAGACTCTGAAGATCAGACTACACGTTTGGCGAATGGTATTGGGTTCATTTCTGGCTGATTCCAGGTTGTTTAGCTGTTCTTCTGTCACAGTTGCCGACTGAAAAGCTGCTCAGTGGTGATGGGTTTGGGAATTTAGTGTCGTCTCATCTTCAGAGTCTGACCAAATCGGCTGTCGGTCAAATGTGATCTTAAAAGTGTCCATTTTCTGTTTGTGCACAAAGTAAGAAGTAAAAACGTTCAAATGGCTCCTACAGCTGTCAAAGTCGTTGCTTAGCAACGGCGTCTCAGTGGAGTGACAATGTTTGTGACAAACCTGTGATGTTATGGCGAAATAACAGCACAGTTAGAACATTTCTCAACCAATCAGCTTGCGTGGCCGGAACTGACTGTTGTATAAAACCCTGTTAAAGCTGTGGAAGCTGGCTGTCATTTCAATATACAGTCAGAAAGCTTTGCCACTTTTCCTTTTAGAAAGCGATCTACTATTAACAAGGAAGTGCAGAGCTGCTAGTTAATACAAGCTAAATAAAAATGCTTTTTGTTTATGTTGTGCTAATTTTGATATGAAAAATCATTAAAAGTCTGCAGTGACTGTCACTGAAGGCCTTCCTTTAACCCAACTGTAGAGAAGATATGCAGCAATGGATTTTTGCCAATCAGATTAAATAGATTCTGATTATAGATGAAGACTGAGGTGTTTATATTCTCACTCTACTCAACAATCTGATAAATCTGTTTACACGCTCACTACAAGTAATCCGATCCAAAATTACGTTCATGCGTAGAGTACCACTTAGTATAGACGTTACCATGACAACCAGCATCACGTGAGTCCAGTCAGAGTGAGATGAGCAGCAGTGAGCAGTGCTTGTGTTTTTAACTGCTTTAAAATGATGTCAGACTCAGGAAAACGTCCTTCACATGTCCTTATTAAAGAAGGCCGAGAGGAAGACGTCGTGTTCTGAGACACATAAGCTGGACGTCCGTCCCACCGCCGTCTTTTAAAGCTCAGAGCATAAACTTCGTCTCCTCTGCAGACCAGTTTCTGCTCCGCCATGTTGAACGGTATAAACTTCCTCTATGACGTGACGAACATGATCAGAACGGACTTAAACTTTCCGATAGGGAATGTAATCAGATACAGGCGTTTACACAGCTATTATTCTTCTATTTAACAGATTATTTACAGGATTACCCACCTCATTCAATCAGACAGAAATTGTATTCCGAATGGCCCCAATCAGACTAGACTATTCCGATTGAGGTGTTAGTCGGATTATTAACAGCAATGCTTGTATCAGCTGTAGCAAACACTACTACTACGCATAAATCAATATATGCCCAAAAATGCTTTCAAGAGTTTTGTTTCAAATGACGCCAAAGTGAAGTCCATCACAGAGTTCCCAGATTTAACACACCTCATTCAGTCTAACTTGACCGCAAACTTTGACTGAGTTAATGAATTTAATTAAAGGAAGACTCTAGACGTTAACTGACCGTGCAGTTTGAAGAAGGTTTTTGGGTTAAACTCCTGTGGGTCCAAACCGTCCGTCTCCTCCCACACTTCCCTAAGCTGGTCAACACTGCCCTGGAGGGAAGGAGGGAGAAAAAGGAACATAGTGGGTCAGGGAGAAGAGGAGGTGATGGAAGTAGGCAATGACGGCAAATATGAAGAGGGAATAAAAAAAACAAACAAATAAATAAAACGAATTTTGGCTATAATATTACACACATTGCAGATTCATTACAGGATTAATCATACTAGATTAAAATCGCTCCACAATTATTACCGTCAGACTGTAAACACTACACACACTGCAGATTCATACTGATTTAAAATCAAAGATATCTGTGATACTAATTAAATTTACAGAATTTTCCCATCTAAAACTTCCCAGTTCCAAGTTCTTATCACTCAGTAAACCTCATCTCTCCCTACTCTCTGTTACTCACTGGTGCATTGACTTTAGGATGCTGCCTGTGTTTCTCTCTGAGCTCCTCAATCCTCCTCTCCTCCCTCTCTCTCTTCTCCTGGTCCAGACTCTTCAGGTACTCCCTCCTCTCGTGCTCCTTCAGCATCTCGTAACGTTTGAACTCCTCATGACGCTCTGCGTCATAATTCTCCAGGTCTTTAGTGGCCTGACACAGACAGACAGACAGACAGACTGATTTAACTAGGGAACTTCATAACTGTAATACTGCATCTCTCCTAGTCCTGTTTCACAGAGGCACTGTGTATGTGAAACAGGCTGTTTAGAGCCCCATACAGCCAAGACTGAAACATGCAAGATTTTACTTAACACTGGAGTAGAACAGAGTTCCATTTACTGTCACTGTGCAAGTAGAACAACATTTAATTTCAGAAAACCTCTTGAATTTGACGCTTAGAGTCAGTGATGGAAACATATGCAGCCAATTGACTACCTGGTAAAAATAGCCATGACACTGTGCCTAGACAAAAGATTTCTTCCTTGAAAAATATTGCCTTATATTATACTCTGATATTGCCAGCATAAGACATATCCCCCCGCCCTTCATCTTACAAATAATAATGTAAAAAATAATCTCTAAAGTTCTCTAAATTCTAAATAATCTCTCTGTTACCGCAGCGATGAGCAGCTCCAGATCTTTGGCCTCAAACGTGTTCTGATTGTGTGGATCCAGATGCTCGAACTGCTTCAGTAACGACACATGATCCATCTGAACACCTACAAACAACATGAGTGAGTGAGAGAAGTTCGGTCTGTAAATTAAACAACAGGAGTCATGCAGCCCCCTACACTTCTTGTAGTGTATTACAGTCTGTCGGAATATATTTACAGCTTTAAGTAAACAATGATTAGATTAGATTAAGTGACCCTTATTAGTCCCGCAATGGGGAAATTTCGCCTCCGCGTTTAACCCATCCGTGCAGTGAAACACCACATACACACTAGCGAACACACACACTAGGGGGCAGTGAGCAGCCCTATCCACAGCGCCCGGGGGGCAGTTGGGGGTTAGGTGTCTTGCTCAAGGGCACTTCAGTCACGTACTGTCAGCTCAGGGGATCGAACCGGCCACCTTCTGGTCACAGGGCTGGTTCCCTAACCTCCAGCCCATGACTGCTGACTGCCATGTGTCATTCACTCTTAGGCTGGAATTTTTTTGACCCTGATTTGCCTCTTGCGACAAATTTTTACAATCTGAAGCAACTCTCCAGCTGCGGAGCTCAAACAGAAGCGACTGACGGCGCTGATGATCTGTTAATGCGAGAGGAGAAACGAGTGAATCTTTAGCCCTCCAATCGAGCTCTGAAGTGATCAGAGACCCTCCAACATTATCAAGCATGTTTAATATTTACGACTCAAAATGTTTACAAGTTCTGCAGTGAGAAGGTCAGAGATTTACTCAACGAGTGATTCGAACAACAGCCAATCATAGCAGAGAAACAGGCAAAGAGACAAGCCTGAAGAGCAGAGCGGAGCCAGAGGAGCTGCGTGTGAAACACAGGCAGATAAGAGCCGATATCATGTTTACAATGTGTGGAGAGGTCAAGGCACTCTTTACAATTACAGCTCAGCTGCCAGTTTGTAGTGAAATATTTCTCCAGCTCTCACTGTATCAGCCTCTCTCACCACATACTAATCACTGTGCATAAAAAAATAAAAAATCACCATTATTCACTGGGCATAAAAGCACTAACAGGTCCAGAAAGTTTAGCGTAATTTGTGTTATGATCTCTGAGGAGATCTGGGAGTTTGAGTTCTTATTGTAGCCCAAACTCGTGATGTGCGTTATTCTCTCTCTTTGCCCTGTCGTCTAGTCTGAGCGCCTCACGACAAAAAGACAAGAAATCCTGTGACAAACTGACGTTAAGTTTGTGGGCCTTACTCTGCATGTTTGTGCTGTCCAGTTTAGCTTTCAGCAGCATCCTGAGGCGCGACACTTCCTGCCTCTTCAGCTCATCCAGTCGAGTCCTGACATGATGACCCACCAGATCCAGCTCTTTGCTGAGACGGCCATTCTGAAACAACACATCGTTCACATATCAGAGGAAAGAGAATCAGGAGAGGAGGGGAAGAGAGACAGATTTAGAGAGAAAACTATAAAGATAAGAACACAGTTGGAAAAGGGAGAATAAGAGAGAGAGAGAGAGAGATACTCACTTTAATGTCTTCTGTGTTGGCTGTCTGTAGTTTTTCTCTGAAGTGAGGGTCCGTCTCCAGGACCTCGATGACCTCCCTCAGGTAACGGTCATAGTACAGGCCTGTGTCCTATAAAACATGCATATCGTCATCCATATGAACTACAGACACTGTTGTGGGGTCAAATTTGGGGCCTGATTGGTTGCAGCCCTGCAGAGTTTATTACTGAGAGTTTATCAAAGGTTCGCATCAGGGAAAACGAGGGTCAGGCCACGGCTCAACCTCAGACGGCTCCCTATTCCCTACCTAGTGCACAATGGCGGTCATGAAGTAATGACTGTTACATCGAAATAGTGCATTATAGGCCAGTTTTCCAGACCAAGTCTAAGTCTACACCAAAGAAGATATATAATAGTGTGACACCACTGGCACACTAATTCAGCACAAGACTAGTCTTAATCCATGTCCACCAGTCTTGCCCAAGGACTCTTATAGTTTAGCAAGGTGTTCTTGTCCAGGCAGCGTCCACTGTAGGAAAGGCAGCGTTGTTACTACACTATTCCACCCACTGCCAGTTAGCCAGACACCCTAAACGTTCTCAAACTTTTCCACCCCCAAAGCCCACCTGGGTATAACAACAAAGCATTGCAGCCCTCAGGAAAAACAAAAATCAGCTTTTTTAAACACAACTTTATTTTTCTTTTCTTAAATGCTGACACTGAAAACCTGAGAATCAGGGCCTGAAAAAGACCAGATCGGCCATTCTGGTTGTCAGTACTTTTGCAAAATTTGCAGGTATGTTAAAAAAAAGTTAAACGTGTTAAAAACACATGGTTGTAATGATGTAGTGAAGGGGAAAAAGAACAAAATAAAAGAATAGAAATGTACAAAGTAGATGTGCACTGTGATTTGGAGCCGCAGTCCATTGTGTTTTTAATTAGCCCGCTATTGCGACGTTTTTATTTGTACGTCTCTATTAATATTTATGTTGATTTTGATGTGAAAACATTTAATTTATAGATTTTTAATTATTAAATTGATCTCTTTCCCACTTACGTTTTTATGACTTACAGTGATGTTACCGGCCCACTAGGAACTAATGCCTCCCTCCGAGTACAGACCCGCGGACCACTAGAGGGTGCTTCATGGCCCACAGGTTGAGAAACACTGGTTTAGAGCACTGTATGACTTAAGACGTCCTACACCACATGAACAAGTTTGCACAGCTTAATAAAGAACTGGATGTGGTTTGAGTGAAAACCTGGGTGTGTAATTATTAAAAAGAGTTGACTAAACAAGCAAAACAGGCACCAAACATGTCTTGGCTGATCGATGTCAGACTATACCTGTCCATTTAGAGGAGATGTCAGAGACATTCCTATTAGATAGTTTAGCCTGAAGATATCCTGCTTCGCTGCTGCTGTGCACGTACACATTACATAATGCTGCAGTGTACATGTCACAGCCATCAGCAGAGCACACATTGTACCCTCTGTAGAGAATGCAGTGCTGTCCAAACACTAAAACAGAGACGGATAAGACAAAAGCAACTTCTCCATACCACATTTTCTTCTCCTTTCTCCTCCTGTGGAGGCGGGGCTTCTTGGTCATTAGTCTTTCGGTCGATGGGCACTGACCACACCCTCAGAGAGATGGACAGAAGCAGCAGCCAGCGACAAATCCCCACCATAATCCTAATAAAGGAAAAAGACAACAAGAATTGAAGCAAAGCTGTCTAAGCTTTATTAGCTAAGAATGTCAGAAAGCCTTAACATTTAGCTCCTAATTCTTCTTTTAGGTTTAATTTCATTATGTTGTGTTGGTTCAGCACTTAAGCGCTGCTCACACTTCTCAGTCTGGAAGTTTGGCTTTTCATTTTAGACCAAATTAATGCAAAAAGAGAAGGACGGAGTCAAACGTAGCGACCCAAGTACAGACCAAGAGCGAGAGCCCTAAAGATTCAGACCAACCGTCACCTCCATAGCCTCTTTCTTCATCCTCCTGAACAAGGACTCTTCTCACATCCCAACAGTAATGCACATCATTACTGTCTATTCCATATCATAATCATAATAATGGACTTTTTACCCTCCATCCATCTGGCAGGTGTTACAGGTGCCGCCGTTCCCGCACCAGCAGGCTCAGGAAGAGCTTCTTCCCTGAGGTTGTGACCCTGCTGAACTCCACATCGCCACTTTAACCGCATCTTGGCACTCACTGACCTGTATTGCACTTCACATCCTAGTATTACTGCACTATTCATATTTGCACAGACAGTTACTGTACAAGTTTACTCTGCATATCTTTCACAATATGCTGCTCTCACACTACAGACTACCTACATCTGCATTCTCTCCACTCACTCTGTGTGTATATATATATATATATGTATACTGTATTTATACTTGCATAATCTGTATTTTTAACCACTCTGCTGCCCTTCTGCACTTTATGTGTAAATAATACTGTATTTTGCACTTCTGGTTAGATGCTAACTGCATTTCATTGGCTCTGTACCTGTACAATGAAGCTGTATCTAATCTGATCTAATCCTTCTGAATAAGAATCTTTCCCACTTCCCTGTACTTTAATCAGCGCACATATGCACTTTCATGTATTGCAATATAGATATTTTATATGTTTACATTTACTGAGCGATTATTTTAGCTGTATTTACTATACATATGCACCTCAGTACTTCAGTACTTGGTTGTATTTGTACTTATCTTCCATTGCACATCCTTCCACTTGCAGTTTGTTTGTGTACTGTCTATTTCATGTTTTATATATATATATATATATATATATATATATATATTATATATATATGTGTATGTATGTAGTATGTATATATACACATACATACACACATATACATGTACATATATATATATATATATATATATGTGTATGTATGTATGTATGTATATATACACACATACATACACACATATACATGTACATATATACATACACACATATACATATATACATATATATCTTTTCCTATAATTACTTTACTAGCTTTCACTTTATGTTAACACCTGCACCACGAGAAATTGCCTGATACTTGGCGAATACAGATTCTGATCAGGGCTGGTCAATATGACAATATATACAGCTATTTTGATAAACTGTCACAGTATAATACAAAATGTTTTTCTGACCATATTGTGTATATCGTCAGTACTGGTGGAGCACTGACCATATGTTTACATTTACATTTACTGATTATTTTACCTGTATTTGCTGTACATATGTACCTCAGTACTTCAGTACTTGGTTGTATTTGTACTTATGTTCCATTGCACATCCTTCCACTTGCAGCTTGTTTGTGTACTGTCTATTTTATGTTTGTTATATATGAATATGTATATATGTATACACAGTTTGCCCAACACTTAATAAAATCACAGCTTTTGATAGCATTTTTAAAATGTAGGTCCTTCTTACTTTGTCCCACCTGAACGTCATGAGCTAAACTAAAGATCGTGGCATATCGTCTAACCTTTTTAACCCCTCGAGAGCACCGGTGGTTCCAAAACGCACTTCACCATATTCTTCATAACTTTCAGATTTCATAAGCTACATTCAGAAGGTGGGGGTCATATGAGAGCTGTAATGGGCTTCCTTCCAGTCAAATAGATGGGTGATGTCATTTTAAACCCTTATAATAAAAGAAGCTGAACTCACATATCTGGGCTACAAACTGTAAACAGATGGCGTCTCTTCAGTGATCTGCTCTGTAAAAATTAATTTTATAGATATTATATTTTATATAAGATTTTTGGCTTTCAGCAGTAAATTGTAAGCGTATTGAAATATGTGTATCATAAAACACATGTTCTGTTAATTTGAGGGGAGTTTTTACAAAATAAACAAATAAATAAATAAAATAAAAACATTTATTTCATGCAGTTACTGAATTATTTGCCTTACGATTTGGTCATGTAAATTCAGATAGACAAACCAAAATACACCCTGGTCAATTAGAGGTTAAACCTTACTTGAAGTATCACGATGCTGCATTTTCGCCATATCGCCCAGCTCTGCTTCTGAATCTGACCGGGTACCTGGAGGGACTGAGGTTCGACTGAGGTTCGACTGAGGTTCCACTGCAGTTCTACAGAAGAACCTCTATAACTAGGCTACTTTCATCACTCCTGTTTGAGTCATGATCTCATTACGGTAACATCGCCTTCAGCTCAGAGTGGCTTTACGTGGTCAGGCTCCTCTGTGCGGCTCCATCAGCAATCAACAGCTGAATCTCCGTTAACTCGACCACTGGTTTCCAGATTCTGATTTACTCGGATTTACATGTAGGAAAATCGCCCCAAACCGCCGAGACTGTAGTTCACTGTCATTAAACTACGTCCGTAAACATTAATAACAGCCAAACCGAGCGGCTCCAGTTTAGCTTTAGCCGCGTTAGCAGCCCAAACGACTCAGTTCTGTCAACCTGAGGTCGAACAGCCCGTCTGGTTCTCCTGCTTACCGTGACAGCCTGCTGGACGGGCACCGCGGCGGCTGTTGTTGTGGTTCTCGTCCTCGAATTGATACCGAGTTCAGTTAACCTGTATCTCAAAGCTCAGCGAGTTATTTTTGGTCGCCGTCGTGCAGGAAACTTACTACACGACCACACGCAGACCCAGGGAGATGACGTAAGCAAGAAGCATCGCGGACGTGGCCCGGGGTGACTGGATATTAAAGGGCCAGGCCACGTGAAACCGAAACATCCGCACTTTTGTAAATAAACGAGTTTAATGTAGTTAGTACGGAGCCCCGCTGGTGACATCCTGTAAAAATAAAAATAATGCGTGGCCACGCCTTATTAACGCGTGGGAACGAGATCCTGATGCGTGGCCACGACTTAGTAAGGCGTGGGAATGAGATGATTAAGTCGTGGCCACGGCTTAGTAAGGCGTGGGAACGAAATCACGGCTTACTGAGTCGTGGCCACGCGTTAGGATCTCGTTCCCACGCTTTACTAAGTCGTGGCCACGACTTAATCATCTCATTCCCACGCCTTACTAAGTCGTGGCCACGCGTTATTCTTCTATGTACGGACTGGTGAGTGTGTTTTGAAACATTATTAATACTTTCATCCCCCCCCTAATGCGGGGGCTCCGTAATAATGAGTGTTTCAACCCAGACTGCTTTTTGTTTGAGGCACAGGATACAATACAGGATACTGTACAGCCAATCATAGTAGAGCTTATTTACATATAATGGCACAAAAACAAAAAATACCATACATTCACAATAATTTTATGGGTAGATTAATGTGTGTGTGTGTGAATATGTATATATATAGAGCAGGTACTATTTGGGTGATGGATCATTCTCAGCACTGCAGTAACACTGACATGATGGTGGTGTGTTAGTATGTGTTGTGCTGGTGTGAGTGGATCAGACACAGCAGTGCTGCTGGTGTTTTTAAACACTGCGTCCACTCACTGTCCACTCTATTAGACACTCCTACCTTGTCAGTCCACCTTGTAGATGTAAAGTCAGAGACGATAGCTCATCTGCTGCTGCACAGTTTGTGTTGGTCATCCTCTAGTCCTTCATCAGTGGTCACAGGACGCTGCCCACAGGACGCTGTTGGCTGGATGTTTTTGGTTGGTGGACTATTCTCAGTCCAGCAGTGACACTGAGGTGTTTAAAAACTCCAGCAGCACTGCTGTGTCTGATCCACTCAGACCAGCACAACACACACTAACACACCACCACCACATCAGTGTTACTGTAGTGCTGAGAATGATGCACCACCCAAGTAGTACCTGCTCTGTGAGGGTCCATGGGGGTCCTGACCACTGAAGAACAGGGTAAAAGGGGGCTAACAAAGTATGCAGAGAAACAGATGGACTACAGTCTGTAACTGTAGGACTACAAAGTGCACCTATATAGTAAGTGGAGCTGATAAAATGGACAATGAGCGTAGAAACAAGGAGGTATATATATATATATATAATATATATATATATATATATATATATATATATATATATATATATATATATATACGAGATAATGTCGTCACATAACACAGTAAAATTCACTGGACCAAAAGCTTAGTCAATATTATTTATTATTTGAAAATAGATAAAAATATTATTTAATTGAAAAATAGATTTCATTGGACACTGTCATACAGAGCAAAAACCGCCAAATAAAATAAATACACAAATTATAACATCCACATAATAAATAAATCGATAATCAATAAATTAACAGTATACCTCATAACTTAGACCCTCACACAGCAAAAATGCCACCCAACACAAAAGGTAGTTGGAAATAAAATCACAGAAATCACAGTAATGGCAACGAAACAGAGACGCATAGCACCTTAATACCTCAAAGAAACAAATAAATAAGAATAATTATTAAATAAGCATTAGATCATTTGATAAGACAGCATTCATAAAAGCAGGTTTACATCAGTTTCACTGATAACTAACAGCAAGACTGCAGTTCAACTTTAAATGGCTCCTTTATTCCTGTGTGTTAAAAGTCTATCTCTCTCAGGTCGGTTGGTGTGCTGGACCTTTCATCCTCCATCCCTCCGTCCTTCTCCTCTTCCTCTCCGCTGTTTCTCAGTCGTTCCCTGAGAGCGTCCTCTATCAGCTCACTGTAGCACTGCAGCACAGCCTGTGGGACACAGAGGGTTTCATTTGGTTACATTTAAAGGGCTTTGAAGGGCCTTAAAGAGCTCATATCTTACATCTTTATCCATTTATGATATTTGTGTGCTTTTATGTTCCACCAAAAGTCATAACTTATTTCTGAATGACCATTTTCTAACTTCTCTTGGTCATTCAGAATTAAACAGGCTGTACCTTTAAAGGGCCCATGTCCCCCTTTTCTTCATTTTTATTTTTTTTTCTTCAATTTTATTTTTATTCTCGAGGTGCTTTTATGATGTTTGTGCGCTTTTATGTACCAAAAACAGCCACACTTTATTTTTTTACCTTTTTCCAATTTCTCTTTATCCTGTAGAATTAAACAGGCTGTTTTTTGTGTTACTGTGCCTTTAAGACTGATGTATGTAAATGAGCTCTGTTCAGATTGGCTGTGCCTCATTTAAAAAGCAGTCTAGGCTGAAACATTCCTTATAACGTCAGTGTGAGTGGACAAAGCTAAACTGCTGTTGGCGGAAAAGTAGGATAAATGTAAATGCATTGTTTTTTGTGACATCACAAACATCACAAATGTTTTTGCAGCTTAGTTCCCATATATGGACTGTATAGACTTCATACACATAGTAGATACTGAATAATTCATAATGGATACTGAATAATTCATAGTAGATACTAAATAATTCATAGTAGATACTAAATAATCCAGAGTAGATACTGAATAATTCATAATGGATACCAAATAATTCATAGTAGATACTGAATAATTCATAGTAGGTACTGAATAATTCATAGCAGATACTAAATAATCCAGAGTAGATACTGAATAATTCATGATGGATACCAAATAATTCATAGTAGATACTGAATAATTCATAATGGATACTGAATATTTATAGTAAATACTGAATATTTATAGTAGATACTGAATAATTCAAAGTAGATACTGAATAATTCATAGTAGATACTGAATAATTCACAGTAGATACTGAATAATTCATAGTAGTACTGAACAGGCAGATATATGTACATGCACTGTTTTTTGTGTTGTCACAAAACAGGCAATTGTGCAGTGTAGCTTCCATACATGGACTATCTGGACTGTGGAGTGAGTGGTAGATGAAATGGACAGGAAAGGACCAAATCTTACAAACTCACCACATCAGTCTGACACAGCATGGCCAGTGTGGAGGTCAGGTGACTCGTTTCTCTCCGGCTTTTCTCTTCCAGGCCCCGGATGGCTGAGTTGACCGCCGCTGCGGCCACCAGAGAGGCTGGCGTGCCCAGAAAGCGGGAGTCACAAACACACAAGGCCACCAGAGTGTCACTGTGACGTCTGAGGGTCGAGATGAAGTCCCTGTCTGCATCGTCTCCCTCCAGCTCCTCCAGACACGACAGCAAGTGAGGGATGAAGTCCTGAGGGGTCACTGCAGCCACGTCCCACCTCAGAGTGCCCAGGACCACGCGCTCCATCTCCTGCAGACGAGAAAAAGAGCGTCAACAGTGCATAAATACACTCAGTTTCCAAGACATGTCCTCTGTGTCCACTTTAAGGCGTTCACTTGCATGCTGGCAGTGTGTATGATCTCCACAGAAAAGCTCTGACCAATAGAACGGGACGCTCAAATGTAGGTCAGAGGTTTACACTTGCAGTAAAGGCAGATAAAGAAGTGGTGGCCAGAAGCTCCGGCCGTGCCCGGTACTCCAGAGACTCACCCTGAGGCTGGAGGTCAGGAACTCGTACTCCGCTGCAGCACACAGAGTGTCCGCACTGACCGGATCGCTCTCCACCAGCTTAGAGGACACCAGGATGCAGGCTGCGGCCAGACAGTACGGAGAGGAGGGCAGAGAGAAAGTGGCGGACAGATAACGGTCCAGCAGAGAGACGGCCAGCGGGAACACGGACTCATCACAACCACAGTCACAGCACACCTGCCGAGAGAGAGAGAGAGAGAGAGAGAGAGAGAGAGAGAGAGAGAGTAAATAAGCACATCCAATTCTCTTTCAGAGTCATTGAATATGCAAATGACTCATTAATATTCAAAAAAAGTCATTAATATTTCAATATCAGAATAATTGCTCCAAGCAAAAGTATACAAAAGAGTATATTCTGAATATTACTATTGATTAATATTATCTCAGCGCAGCACCCCAACGCGACCCAGAAGGATAAGCGGTTTAGAAAATGTGTATGTGTGTGTATTAATATTGTTCTAATGTTAATTAATATTATGTACTATTAATTAAACATTCTGATTATTAGATTAATAAAACAGAATTGAAAACAGTTATAAAGTAGAATACAATAATGATTTTGTAAATATGAGAGAAATTCTTTGCATAAATCAATAATAGATACGGAATAATTCATAGTAGACAATGAATTATACATAATATATACTGAATAATTCATAGTAAATACTGAATAGTTTATAGGTAACTGAATAATTCATGGTAGATACTGAATAATTCATTATATATACACTTAATAATTCACAATATATACTGAATAATTCATAATAGTTACTAAATAGTTTATAACAGTTATGAAAAATGTATATGTTACTGAATAATTCATATGACTGTTTGAAGTTATGTGATAAATTACTGAATAATAAATCTGCAGTTTAATTTTAAAGGGTCAGTCAGCTGTACCTCCAGTGTCCACTTGGCCAGCTCTTCTCTGCGTTTGGGGTCTCTCTGGATGAGTGAGGTGTACAGCGAGGAGGGGAGGTATCTGTCCTGTGAGTGCAGCAGGCCGTGGATGACCCTCAGTCCTGATGCATGGGGGTCCCGGGGGGCTCGGACCGAGACTGATTCTCTCTGACCAACGGGCTGGACATCCTCCTCCTCACACCACAGAGACACAGACATCCCCTCCACCTGCAGGCCCGAGTGTGTGTCCCCCAGCAGCGGCTGAGTTACTGAGTTTGGATGGTTAAAGCAGAGGAATCGGCCCTGAGAGATCGGCTACAGAGACAAGCGGTGAAGAGAGGAGGAAGTGTTACAGTGATGAAATCGGCTGAGATTTGGCTGCTGTAGATCAGCAGATCAAAACAGTAACACTATGTGGGCAGCAAAAGTGTTTCTGTCAGTTAAAACACTGTAACATTAAAATAAATACAAGTATTGAATTATGAATTATGAGTTATGAATATGTTGGTTATAAGAACACAGGTTTGGTTCCTGACTTCTTGCTGCTTGAACTTTCTGACTAGGTGATTGAGTGCTGATCGGTTAACCTTACTGCTACTGAGTGCTGATCGGTTAACATTACTGCTACTGAGTGCTGATCGGTTAACATTACTGCTACTGAGTGCTGATTGGTTAGCATTACTGCTACTGAGTGCCGATTGGTTAACATTACTGCTACTGAGTGCTGATTGGTTAGCATTACTGCTACTGAGTGCCGATTGGTTAACATTACTGCTACTGAGTGCCGATTGGTTAACATTACTGCTACTGAGTGCTGATTGGTTAACATTACTGCTACTGAGTGCTGATTGGTTAGCATTACTGCTACTGAGTGCTGACTGGTTAGCATTGTTACTACCGAGTGCTGACTGGTTAGCATTACTGCTACTGAGCGCTGATTGGTTAACATTACTGCTACTGAGTGCTGATTGGTTAGCATTGTTACTACCGAGTGCTGACTGGTTAGCATTACTGCTACTGAGCGCTGATTGGTTAGCATTACTGCTACTGAGCGCTGATTGGTTAACATTACTGCTACTGAGTGCTGATTGGTTAGCATTGTTACTACCGAGTGCTGATTGGTTAGCATCACTGCTACTGAGTGCTGATTGGTTAACCTTACTGCTACTGAGTGCCGATTGATTAACATTACTGCTACTGAGTGCTGATTGGTTAGCATTACTGCTACTGAGTGCTGATTGGTTAGCATTACTGCTACTGAGTACTGATTGGTTAACCTTACTGCTACTAAGAGCTGATTGGTTTAGCATTACTGCTACTGAGTGCTGATTGGTTAACCTTACCGCTACTGAGTGCTGATTGGTTAGCATTACTGCTACTGAGCGCTGATTGGTTAGCATTACTGCTACTGAGTGCTGATTGGTTAGCATTACTGCTGCTGAGTGCTGAATGGTTAGCCTTACTGCTACAGAGTGCTGATTGGTTAGCATTACTGCTACTGAGAGCTGATTGGTTGGCATTACTGCTACTGAGTGCTGATTGGTTAGCATTACTGCTACTGAGTGCTGATTGGTTAGCATCACTGCTACAGAGTGCTGATTGGTTAGCATTACTGCTACAGAGTGCTGACTGGTTAGCATTACTGCTACTGAGTGCTGATTGGTTAGCATTACTGCTACTGAGTGCTGATTGGTTAGCATCACTGGTACAGAGTGCTTATTGGTTAGCATCACTGCTACAGCGTGCTGACTGGCTGGTGAGTTAAACAGCTTATAAGCTAAATAAAGCAGCTCACTCACTGACAACATGAACGCACATAAGTCACTGTTATGAAGTCCTATAACTGGAGTTTAAGAGCCCTCAAAAAAGGCAGCAGTCTTGAAATATTTGATGATAAAATGATTAAGTATGAATCACAAATTACTACAAAAGAGTTTTAAAACAAGTTTAAAACAAATACAAAGATTCCATTAAGTGAAAATGAATCAAAACTACAGGCATTTTCTTCCATTTTCACAGAAATCATTAGACTGGGGTCCCAAGGGTTCCCAGCTGTAATTATGCATGCGGCCCTTGGCTCCTGGGGCTCCTGGAGGTTGCTTACCTGCTCCTAGAGTGAGGTCCAGCGCTGTCTTCGCTCCTGTAGCTCCTTTTGAGTCCGAATGAAGGAGTACGTATACGTCTCTGTTTGAACGTTACTGTATTTCAGTGCTGGTGTTATACGTGTGTGGAGCCGCCGTGAATCTGACCTGCTCCTCTCCGCTGACCCCTTATATACGCTCAGAGAGAGAAAGGGGGACGGTGCTGAAACAGTGAGGGATAAAAGAGGGGTGTGTAAAGTGAGTGGAGCTAAAGAATAAGAGGGCACAATGCCACCAGCTCAACAATGGAGTCAACAGGTGGGGAGAGAGAGAGAGAGAGATAGAGAGAGAGAGAGGGAGACAGGAGAGAGAAAGAGGGAGGAGACAGAGAGCACAGACAAGAGAGGGAGTGGCCCAGAGGGACCGAGCAACAGCTTGTCACTGACAGTGAGAAAAGAAAAGAAGAGAGAGAGAGAGAGACAGAGAGAGGGAGGGAGGGAGAGAGGGAGAGAGAGAGAGAGAGAGAGAGAGAGAGGGAGGGAGAGAGAGAGAGAGGTCATCTCCAAACTCTGACAATGGGAATGAATAATGAAGCCTGTTTGTTGACACAGAGAGGAAAGTGTCTGCATGTTTAAACATATTTATGTATATTTTATGAGAAAAATATTATTTCGTCCACACAGACTCTATTTGGTGAAGTGCTAAGTTGCTTAAAATGTGCAGCAATTATTATTTTTTCAACACTATTTTATGCAAATACACAGTTTTAGCCATTTCTCTACGTCCCACATTTTACATCATAACATGAACTAAAACAATATTAAAAGAACAACTTACATAACTATAAATATGTGGTTATATAGTAATAAATAGATCAAGAAGTACTCGTCCCTATCACTGATGTCAGAACAAAACCTCGTATCGTTTTTCAGTTTTTGTCATAATTTGAAAATGCCTGTTGTTCTTTACCTTGCGTGTAAATTTCATGAAGAACGGACCAAAATAAAAGGCCTAAAATTACTTGGAAAAAATTCTGGTTCCATTGACTTACATTAAAAGTAAAGTATGTTTTTTCCTTCTCCTGTAAAGTTACCATTTTGGAGATTCGAGGTTTTCTTCCGACAACAGCGATAAACATTATTTGACAGTTAATTAGGTTAGGAAGAAACAAATCAAATATAAAATACAGATGGAGTCATATCACTGTACAGATATTGGGATTCTAGCTATTCTAGCTAAAGAGTAACATTCACATAGAAGAGGAATGTGGGGTGAGTTAGTGGGGAGACATTTCAGCTTCTCATAATATGCAATAATGGGATCCCAAGTTCTATGATGCCTTTCTAGATTAAAGTTTAATCTTTTCTAGTTTAAGGAAAAGCAGAAGATCGCAGAGCCACTGAGGTCTTTGGTGAATACAGTGATCTCCAATTAATCAATATCCTCCTCCTTGCCATAAGGGGAGCAAAGGCCAAGGCCTCCTAAATCCTGTTTGGAATCAGTTTTGATTAGCCCAGATAAACTTGGTACAATCTCTGGGTCAAACACGGGGTCAAGCTCGCTGGTGTCACTCAGTCATTTTAAACTTTTAGTCTGTAGCCACCTTCAGACAGCCGGTAAGTGTTTTAGTGGAGTTTAACTTTTCCTTTCTCTTTTATTTATTTATTTATTTATTTATTATTATCATCATCATCATCATCGTTATTATTATCATCATTATTAACAACAACAATGACAATAATAATAATAATAATAATAATGATAATAATAATAATGATAGTCATCATCATAATCATTTATTTTAATATTTTATTGCTGTTTTACTTGTTGTTAATTCTTTTACTGCTCTTTTCTAGTAAATATTTTATTTTTTTCTAATATTTTAGTTTTCTTATTGCTTTTACCATCTAAGGTGGTTCTTTTACTTCATTTTAATGTGTTTTCATTATGTATTTTTTGATATTTTAGGCCTGTTTTCTGTTTGAGCTGTTATTTATTTATTTATTTATTTATTTATTTTTATTATTTTATAAATCTCTTTGTCTTGATGATTTTATTTGTTTTGGTTGGTAAATTTCATTTTAACTTGCTCGGCTACACTGTAAATGAGGGTCTCCTCCAATGTACTTCCGAGTCGAAATAAAGGTTGATTGATCCATTGATTGACTGATAAACAGTCAGTAATTGCCATCCAGAAACTTGACAATATAAATATATGAGAAGTCCAAAGCATATGCATTAGGTCAGCTGAATGACAGTGACCGCATAACTCATCTGTCCCAGGTTGAATTTTTGACAGTTCTACTTTGCAGTAAGGAACCCTGTAAAGGACCTTAAACTGAGTAGGATTAAGTCGTGATGTGCGTCAGTTCTATGAGGCTTCAAAAGCCACAGCGATACTGAAGGTCACTGTTTGTTTACATGTGAAAAGGCCAGAAGTGAAAAAGTGATGTGTTCACATTCGAATAGATTGAGTGCATAAACTAATTAATATAATAATAATAGAACGTAACACATTGATTACTCTTCTGTTTACTCACTATTACACTCCTAAAAAGGTGGTTCTTCAAGGGTTCTTTAGTAAAGAGTTTGGTTCTATTTAGAACCATGAGTTCTATATAAAACTATTCCATGCTTAAATGCTTAAACTATTCCATGCTTTGCACAGAGAACCCTTTTGAAAATGATTCTATAGAACCAAAAAAGGATTCTTCTACTTCAAGCTTGACATCGTAACAATAGCAGAAGCCTTTTTGGTGCTATATAAAATCATGTTCCACACACCCTCCATCAGTCTGAAGAACCTTTGCAAAGACAATTTAAGCATGAAATGGTTCTATATAGAACTCATGGTTTTACATAGAACCGGTGCCTTTAATAAAGAACCCTTGAAGAACCATACAGAGTGTAAATGTCAATAAATATAAATTTAAATTACTATAAAACACCCAAACAGTTTCACAGCATATAAATAACAATGCAATAATCCAAATAAATAAATCATCAATATTTTCCATTCACTCAAACCAGGCAGAGTCAAGATAGAGTTGTATGCAAGAAGGTCAAGTTCCATGTTGTTGTTGAGGTTCTAAGTGTAAATAAGTGAGCACATCCTCAACAGAGACACACTCCTGCACATTTTAATACAGTAATACAATTACTGCTTATTTGCTGAGTTAAACACACTGGAAGAATAATAAAGCATAAAAACTCACACATTTTACGCTTTACTTTTCAATATGTTTGAGCAAATCGACAGTAATTCTGCATCAAAATGTGCAGAAATGTGTTCTCTGTACAGGATGTGCTCACTTCTTTACACTTAGACCCTCAACACAGCATGAATTTGACCAGGGGCGCCCAAACATTTGCATACAACTGGATACTGACTTTGTTACGTCGTCATAAAATGCAGCTGTGATTAATGTTGGCCTATTTTCAGTCTGTCAAAACAAGAACAGTAGAGGACATTTGACCCAAAGTCATTAGTGCTATTAGTCAAATCAGAAATCATATGAATTTAGAGGTTATTAGGTTTAATACTGAGAGCTGCCTTAGTGATGAATATGGCTGCTGTCAGAAGAAAGCATTGTTTCTGCAACAGGGTAACTGTTCATGAAGGGGAAAAAGGGGAAATCCACCAGATTTCCAAGGTTTCTGCATAATTAAATGGACACAATGTAAACAAAGTCATTCAGAGTGGTTTGGGGATCCTCCGTCAGATAAAGCCTCATTATTAGCCATTAGCCTGCAGATTACATTAAGCCTTATGATTAGCTGAAAGGGGAATTCCACCGATTTTTCAAAATTGCAGCATAATTCAAATGTTAATATGTAAACAATATGTAAACAGAGTGGTTTGGTGTGAAAAGCTCAGCTCTAGAGAAAGTTACAGTCAGAACTGTTCACAGTGGTGGTGATAGGAACCAGACGTCCACCTCTAAAAGCTCCCTCACAGAAAGTTATTAAATGAACGGCCTGATGTCTGAGACACTGGTTTATGACAGTTATAAGAAGGTTTTGGGAGTAAATTATGTTTTTAAAACTCATTTATGGTGGAAGGATACATGCATGGTGTTGTGAGGCAAAATAGTCCCCAAAGAAAATGTATTTTTTCAGGCTTTCCACTATTTTACCATAATCACTCAGAAGACTCGTGCAGGTTCACTGGTGGTTTTGGATAGTAAAAAAATGTCTATATGTGTGTTGTAGTCATGGTTACCCCCTGGTTCCTATCAACACCACTGTACAGAAATTACACTGTGCTGAATTTTATATAGAATTTTTGAAAAAATGGTGGAATTCTCCTTTTATTTCCCAAAATGAAAATAGGTCCATTATTTATATTTGTATATTAATATTGGCCCAATCATAAAATGACAAAAATGGAGATGGAGAAGCTTTTTTCCCCAAGGGGTGATAAGGATGCAACTTACACCAAAAATCATTAGTTTTATTACCCAACTCATAAGTTACAGGCAGTGATGTAAGCAAGTGTGCAGGTTTAAATAACAGTAGCAGATGGAAGAGGATTTGGGTCATTTGATCTGACGGTGAGGAGAATAAAACCGTGGAGAACTTTTGTCTTCAGCGCTGAAGTCGCTCTTGCTCACGTGCCACCTCGTGCTCCCCCTCTTCTTTCTGTGGAATCTCATTGTCAAAGCAACAAGTATCCCATTACCATTCTGCCCCCCCCCACGCGGCCCCTCCCTCAGCCTGCGGCAATCTGGTGTAGTGTTTAAAGGCCGTGGAGAGGCTGGCTGAGGTGTGAGTAACAGACAGAGGAGCAGAGCAGGTCAATGAGCCGTATTGTCTGCCTTTACAAATCAGTGTCAGACACCAGTGGCCGGCCTTCTGCTGCACACGCAGGCTCTCAGAGGGCCGGCAGGGTCAGGCTTTCAGATCCTTGTTCCTACAGGTGGCTCGTCGCTCTGAGTGAAATACGAGCGGGTTTTTTTTCACATTAAAGACTCATATCCTGTACTGATTTATACTCCAGAGGCCTGTCTTCACTCACAGCCCCGTATCCTCACCACACTAACTGCAGGATCATTTGCTTTGTGTTTAAACACAGCATATGGTTCATTAGGAGCCACAATGTGCAGGACACTTGTAGCCAAAGACTAATTATTCATTCAGTGAGGGCTTAATTATTCATTTGAGTGTTGATGAATTAATGTACACCTTTTATATCTATTTATTTATTTATGTACATATTATCACCGTCAGAACAAAACTGTGTATCGCTTTGTCAGTTTTTCTTTCTTTCTTTCTTTCTTTTTTTACACCAACTGTCATTTACATTGTGGGAAAACTTCGTGACAAATGGACCGATAGAAATGGTCCAGAATGACCCAGAATAAGATCCCATTACATTAACTTACATCGAAAGTTAAGAATGTTTTCCTTCTTCTAAGAAACTTTTTTCAGTTTCATAAAAAATTCCGCAGGGATATTTTTCACCACCTCCGAAGTTCAGTCGCAGAAGTTGGTTTAGCATTTTCTGCCTCACACAGTCCAAGGAATATACAGTATATGTTATAGTAAGCATCATATTAATGCTTATTTTATCTAATCAATCCTCCATTAAGCCCTTAACCCCTTAACATTCCAGGCTTGTCACATACTAAGGCTTATTATTCAGTAACTACAGGGACTCCAATGCAAACTAATTGAACTTTTCTTAGGTTATAAAAGTGTGTAATAATAGACTTTACACGGCTTGTTAAGGGGTTAAATGGCCAGAACCCACCGGCACTTCCAAAGTTCCAAAGCTCCAAGGTTTTATTACACACATCTATAGCCTAAGAACAGCTCAGCCACTCTGCATTAGTCCATGTAGTTACTGAGTAATAAGCCTCAGTATATAATAAGTCTGAGATTTTCAAGGGGTTAAATTAAATCAGGTGCTGCTGATGGAATTGAACAAACCCAAGTGATGGCTGGAGCACAGGGAGAAGTTCTTCTAACTGTATTGGTCCAAATCCAGAACATAATCATTTAAAGCCTCATAACTCCATTTTTGTCATTTTCCAGTTTTTGACATAATTTGAAAATGCCTGTTGCTCTTTACATTGTGTGTAGATTTCATGATGAATGGAGCAAAGGAAACGGCCCAAAATGACTTGGTAAAAATTGGTTCCATTGACTTACATTGAAAGTAAAACATGGTTTTTCCTTCTCCTGTAAAGTAACCATGTTGGAGATGCGATAGCAGCAATATATAGTTCTGTTGTGCCCAGTCCTGGTCCTGGAGATCTACCACCCTGCATAGTGTAGCTCCACCCCTAATCTGACACACCTCCAGGGGCATCTGACTACTAGATCCAGGTGTGTTGGATCTAAACTCCCAGGAAGGCAGATCTCCAGGATCAGGATTGAGCACCCCCGATATAGTTGTATGTATCGTTACTGTCGGGACAAACCTTGTCAATTTTCATTTTTTGGTTTTGTTTGTATATACTTGTGTATGCTTTGTATATGAACATGTTCTGTTGATATTTTAAGTAAAAATAAGTTAACACATCCTGTGCACTGTTAGAAATAAAGGTTCAGGTACATTTTTCGTTCATCAAGGTACAAACAATATAAATGTTCCCCTAAAAGGTACAACAGTGGTTTTAAGGTCTGACTGTGAACCTTAAATAAGTTTTTCCAGGTGAAAAGTTCGTATTTGTACCTTTTCATAACCGAATGTTTTAAAACAGAACAGTAAAATAAAAGCCTGGAGACGAGACGGGGTGTGTGGAGTCAGTACAGCTTAGAACATATCATTTCAGTGGACCCACCAACGGTTATTTTCTACCCATCTAAGAGGTTAAGAGATACAAGTAAACAGAATCAAAATCCATAACATACAAATGCAGAAATGATAATATTAGTAACAGCAGTAATGTTAGCTGTAAAGTCTATAGGTCTGTTATTACACCACATGTCTGACACTTTATAGACACTGCTAGTTTCTTTGTTAGTAACATAAACGCTGCGGATTAGGGTTCATCTCAATGTGATTAATTAATTTGATTTGATTACGTGACCCTTATTAGTCCCACAACGGAGAAATTTCACCCCCGCCTTTTGACCCATCCGTGCAGTGAAACACCACATATACACTAGTGAACACACACACACTAGGGGGCAGTGAGCACACTTGCCCAGAGCGGTGGGCAGCCCTATCCACAGCGCCCGGGGAGCAGTTGGGGGTTAGGTGCCTTTCTCAATGGCACCTCAGTCACGTACTGTCAGCTCAGGGGATCAAACCGGCGACCTTCCGGTCACAAGGCTGGTTCCCTAACCTCCAGCCCACGACTGTCCTTTATGTTTAAAATCAACAGCATCGTCAAAGCCAGTGGATTTTAATCCTGCAGGACCCCCAGCACTGCACAGGGGGTCTCTTATACTAATGAACTTCATTCACGTCACAAAGCACTTTGAGATCTTTTTTTTTGGAGTGCTGAAGAAACGAGTGTGTGAAAGAATGTGTGAGAGAGAAAGAGAGCGTGAAGGTGTGAGTGAGTCTCTCTGAGCTGATTTACTCCCTGACTGACACGAGAAGGAGCTTCAGTCACTTCACATAAAAACTGTTTAACCAGCTCTGCAGCCTGAAAAGAGTTAGACTGAAAGCAGATTGAGTCTGAATGAAAGGCTGATGTTTTCCTCTCTCTCTCTCTTCTCGTCAAGCAAAGTCAGGTCAAGTGGCAAAGGGGGGGTAAGTGGGTTGCAGGGGGGGCAGAAGGAGAGCGACAGATCGCCGTGCTGTTTAAGGGCCCTAATTAATTCATGTGTGGCAGCTGTATTCAAAACAACAGAGAGAGAGAGACAGTAGAAAGAGCAGTGTGCCACTGGTGGTGGCGGAGGGGGGTATGAGGGGGAGGCGTGGCTCTCCGCCCCTCATTTCTCGCCTCATTTGGTGGGATAGTGGGGAACAGTGACCCTCATTTACCCCCAACCTGACACCTGCTGTGTTTGTGTTTGTGAAGATGGTGCGACAGACAGAGACACAGTGTTTTAAAGCGATAGTTTGGCAAGAAGCACTCCTCACCCCGAGGGTACTCGATCAGCCAAGGCATGTCATGTCTGATGTTTGCTTCTTTAAATTTAAAAAGCTTAAACTCAAAAATAATTCTTTCGTGAGAAACACAGCAGTGCAACTGGTGCCTGTGTTTGTTCATGTGCACCATGCTAATTGGTGTATATAAGCTCCCATTACTTGTTAGCTACATTAGCCTCGTTGCTCCAGTGCTAAAACTAAAGGAGCAAACTTCAGACACCAAACATGACTCGGCTGATCGACTACATTTGGGGTCAGAGGGGAACACTTTGTGCAGCCGTGCTGGACAACTGACATGTTTTATCGCTTTTCTAAGTGAAAGTAAGTCAACACATCTTCAAAAGAGAAGACTTTTTCTGCGCATTTCACGGCACCATTTCTGTTCACTTCCTATTCTATTTATATTTCTATTTATTGTAAGTTTAACACATTGGAAAACATATCAGAGGTGCCAAAACTTTTGCACAGGCCACAGTTTATGTTTTGGTTTTTCTCAACATGTTAAATTCAGCAAATGAACAGTAATTCTGCATTAAAATGTGCAGAAGTGTGTAGTCTGTAGAGGAAGTGTTCACCTATTTTCACTTAGAAATTTAGCAAAACATGTAATCTGACCTTTTACATATGATTGTATATGACTGTATATACACTATGAGAGCAGAGTGCTTATAGTTCTGTAAAAACACCATAAAAACAGGACTTCGTTGTAGTGTGACGTTGTAGTGTCTTCGTTGTAGAGTATTTAAGCGGTGATTTTGTAAAGCACACTGCAAAAAATAGAGCCTTGTCAAGTAAAATGATCTAAAATGTAGTCAATAAATCTAATGTTTCTCCTGCTGAGATTGTGTAAGCTTATTTTAAGATTATTTAACTTATTTCTAGACATTTTTTATTTGTCTTAGGTTATTTTATTAAGTACATTTATCTCACTATGTTGGTGGATATTTTTGCTTGTTTTAGGAAATGAGCTTTAAACATTAAAGCAAAGCAAAGTTATCTGCCAGTAGTATAGTGAGATCAATATACTTCAGAAAATCACCTAAAACAAGTAAATGATGTCTGGAAATTAGCTAGATAATCTTCTAATCAGTGCACAACCACCTCAAAAATGGGAAATATTAGACATATTGACTAGATTTAAGATCATTTCACTTGACAAAATACCATTTTTTGCAGTGCAGGGCCAAAGTGAGAGCTTTTTGTTCATAAGTTTCCTTGTTGTTCTGATATTTCTGTATAATTTGGAGGTTGAGATGTAAACCGAGTCATTCAGAGTGGTTTGGTGTGAAATGGTTCAGATGTCTTTACAGTGGTGGTGATGGGAACCAGGGGTCGCCATGACTACAACACACATATAGCCATTTTATTTACTATCCAGAACCACCAGTGAACCTACACGAGTCTTCTAAATTTATATTGAGTGTTGATGATGGGAAAATAGTGGAAAATCTGAAAGAAGTACATTTTCTTGGGGACTATTTTGCCCTTGTATATCCCTCCACACCATAAATTACATGAATACATGATTTACACCAAAAACCTTCTTTTAACTATAATAAAACAGTGTCTCAGACATCAGGCAGTGAATTCATAACTATTTCATGTAGTAACTTTCTGTGAGGGAGCTTTTAGAGGTGGATCACCACCACTGTGAACAATTCTGACTCTAAGTTTCTCTAGAACAGATAATTTCACACCAAACCACTCTGTTTACATATTGTTTACATATTAACAATTGAATTATGCTGCAATTTTGAAAATCGGTGGAATTCCCCTTTAAGCTAATTGTAAGGCTTAATGTAATCCGCAGGCTAATGGCTAATAATGAGGCTTTATCTGACGGAGGATCTCCCGGCGGTGAAAAGGGCAGACAGCGCGACGTGCAGTCAGCCAGAAACTCACTTAATTATTTATGAGGCTGTAAACGATCAACAGATTGAAGAGGCCCAGAGAGAGAGAGAGAGAGAGAGAGAGAGAGAGTGAAAGAAAGAGAGCGTGAAAAAAAAGAGAAGAGAGAACTGGGTGGGGGAAAAAAAACACACTATTACATTACAGCAAATCAAAAGACAAACTGCTACTCTATATCGTTTATTTCAGATAGAATAAATCAAATAAATGCACATATAGCCATGGTTAACAACAAAACAAACAAAATATATGTATATTTATTAGAATACATCATCATGCATACATAGAAAAGGCCTGTATAGCACAGTACTGTTATCTAGCTGTCGCAAGTGTAACCTGCATTTATTTACCCCTTTTCAAACTTAAAATGGAGAGAGTGAGAGACACAGAGAGAGACACACAGAGAGAGAGAGAGAGGGAGCGTGAGAGAGAGAGAGAGATGAAAGGGTAAAATGTACATGCTACATAATGATAGTGTCAGACTGTTCACTGAATAAAATTAATACATGTAGCCACACTATAAGCTTTTTAACATCAACCACACAGCAGAAAGCAGAAACATTAAAGGGCAATTCCACCAACTTTTCAAAGTTTCAGCACAGTTAAATGGTTAAGATGTAAACAGAGTCATTCAGAGTGGTTTGGTGTGAAACGCTCTGCTCTAGAGAGACTTACAGAGTCAGAACTGTTCACAGTGGTGGTGATAGGAACCAGACGTCCACCTCTAAAAGCTCCCTCACAGAAAGTTATTACATCAAATGGTTATGAATTCACTGCCTGATGTCTGAGACACTGTTTTATGATAGTTTTGAAAAGATTGAGGCCTAAAAGATGTATTTTTAAAAATCCATCCATGGTGGAGGGGAACATGCAGGCTGTTATAGGGAAAAATTCCTTATTTTTCCAGATTTATCACTATTTTATCATCATCAACATTCCATATAAACCTTAGTAGACACGTGGAGGTTCACTGGTGGTTCTGGATGGTAAATAAAATGTCTATATTTGTGTTGTAGCCATAGTGACCCCTGGTTCCTATCACCACCACTGTAAAGAAATCTGAACCATTTCACATCAAACCACTCTGAATCTCTCTGTTTACATCTCACACACTGAATTATGTAGAAATTGTTTTAAAAATCGGTGGAGTTCCCTTTAAAGAGAAACACTTCGTCTAAAAATGGTCAATTGAAAGCTAGTAATGGCTGGTCAGCATGATCTCATTTGCATAATGCTAACATGTAGCCGCAAATGGCTTTTAACCATCACGAATGTTAACATTTCTGAGTAAAACCATTGCTTATCAGCTGTAATACAAACAAAAGCATGAAAACCAAAGCACAAAAAGGCAAAAATCATTCTTAAAACTCATTCTCTCAGACTCTGTTCAATGCCCCGTCATTCACTCACAGTACTGATAATCATAATAATAACAATAATAATTATAATAATAGTCTGTTTTAGTTACTCTGCCCTTCTTATGAAAATACAGTCTTATAAAGTACAGCATTCACTCGCTCACGGCAGTCGTGTCGTGTCTTTCCGCTTCATCTGCTACATGACACTTCGGAATGAGTCCATAACCTTCCACCAACATCCCATATAAATTAGCATTTTGAATTCATATGCATAATATCTTTGCCAATTTCTAAAATTCTCTTAGCTTGTCCTGCAGCTGTTTAAAGGAACACTTTAGTGGTTTTCGGCCTGATCTGTATCGGTAGTGTACATTTCACTTCCACAGGCAACAGAAGCCAGTGGGCAGCTGCTGAATTCTGCCAGTAGAGATTTAAACAAAACATTTATGTATATTGGGGTAAAACATATGAATTATGAAATATTAATCTGTAAATATGTACAATTAATCAGAATTAATCAGAATTCTTTACAGTGTTGCCACTGCGCAGTAAAGTTGAATAAAACTTCATAAGCACAGCTCATCACAGTCCGCCTCATTCCAACACCTGTATTATTTACTTCCACCTGGTGAAAAAGCCAGTTCGCTTGAATGGTAATAGACGCAGCAATGCAAAAAAGCAACTCGCTTTCAGTTGCAGCTAATTTTGCTTTGCACAGTCATTCTAGTCCAGCGGGCGGCAACATGGAGCTCCGGGGTGCATGCGGCTCTTTTACTGTCCTGTTGCGGCTCCACAGCAGAATCAGATTTGTTAGGTGTAAATAAAATAATCCTCCTTTACAGTAAAATAAAGCTCTGCTGATCGTTCAACACAGTTTAACAATAAATGGTCTTAAACTCTGGAGTTAATGTAGAACTGCTGATTCACCCTTTAACCCTGAAGATCAGCGCAGACTGCTGGTCACCATAGCAACAACAACAGTCGCACCTAGCTAGTAGCTAACGAAAAGAGAGAGATTTAAGACGAACATCGATAATTTGGAGACGAATGAAATGCATTTATAATCACTCCAGCTGGTTTCCGTCAAACACTAAAAAGTTGCGAGGCTGAAGTCGCTTCTCATTCGTCAGCTTCTTGTTCAAATTCTACCGTTCCACCTTAAGTGGTGCCTGCGGTGCAGCAGTTACATACTGGTGCCTCAGGCACCATTTAAGGTGGAACAGGAAAATTAGAACGAGAAGCTGGCGAATGAGAAGCGACTTCAGCCTCGTAAAAAATCCATCGTTGAGAGACATTTTACAAGAATCTGTTCTACTTTTTAGGAAAAGTTTCCTGCCGGAGATGTGAGAAAAGCGGCAACAGCTGAGCTAAAGCTTAAAGCAGAGCGAATTAAGTCTGTTTTCATTATGTTTTTATGCCTGTACTAGTACATCAGCACTGTTTACAGCCAAGATGGTAAAATGGATATAAAATGTTGAGGCTCCCGAGGTGGACTGATTTTTGCTGAAATGGCAAAATTGCTCTTCTTAACATTCCCCCTGCTCTGGGAGAACTTTAACCTCACTACTTCACTGATCTGAGAAGCATGAGCCAATAGTAATTGACACGGCGAGCTGTGGTATCTTCTTTGGGGAAAAAAAAACTAAATGGAGAAGCAGCTCCTCAGTCAACATAACAACACTAACAACACGTCACATCTAGACTGTCCATACTCGTCTAAATTTTGTCTAAATTTGACTTCACCTTGGCAAAGAAACTACAAAGGGAGGAGTGACCACGATTTTTAAGTTTAGTAGTTGTAGTTTTGTAACTGCACTGCACAGTCATTCATGGAATGCATCAAGCGAACACTGGCTCCAAATCAACAGTTTTCCTGTTCTTTTCAAAGAAACACACTGAAAACAATTGCTGTAAATGATGTTACAATACAGATGCAGCAGGCTGAAAAATGTTACAGTATTCCTTTAAGCATTAAGGGAATTATGGGTATGTGGGGGGCGGGCGGTGTGATGCTGTGTGGCTGCTGCTCGGTGGACAGGCTGCCGCTCCTCTAACCTCCGTCTGGCTGAGCAGTGTGTCCGTCTCTTTGGGCTCTAAATCTGGACTCCCCTCATCTGAGCTGGACGCCACATACAGTCCCAGAACCTCCTGCACCTTCACCGGCAGCTCCTGGACAGGGACAGAGAGGAGAGGACGATAGTGATTAATTACTTTTTATATATATATATATATAAAATAAGTTAATACATCCTCTACAGAGAACACAGTAAAATATAGAGTTTTTCTGCCAATTTTAGTGCCCAATTTTAATGCATTTGTCTTATTTTGCCTTAAAAAGCTGCAGTGATCTCAAAGATCATGGTTTGTTTATGTGTAAAAAGGCCAAAAGGGAAAGAGAGGTGGGTAAATATTCAAATGAATACTGAATACATGTGCACAAAATCATTTGACGTTTCAACCTAAAGTGAGTAACGTGACAATATAAAAACAAAAGTTTTATTAACATTTAACAGTTAAATAATATACAGGCAAATTTTTAAGGCATTTTTCTGCTCATTGTAGAGCATAGTTTCAATATATTTGCTGAGTGAAACATAAAAACGGAAAAAATAAAACAACTTTTGATTTTTTCCCCAATATTTTTTAAATCAGCATCTAATCTGTAATTTTGTATTAAAATTTGCAGGATTGTGTTCAGTGTGTTCTCTGTAGAGGATGTGCCAATATATTTTCACTTAGAAAATCAACAAAGCCTGTTATTTGACCAGGGGTGCCCTAACTTACACAACTGTACCCCCAGAGCGATAACACCTTGTGTCCTTGCCCCTCAGCACTGGAATGAGCTTTTCTATGAATCAGAGTTTGACTGATATATTAATTGGCTGATCATTTCGGATAAAATATAGTAAAAATATAGTTAACTATATCACAGTAATAAAGACTGAACTGAATCTCAACACCAAAAACCATTACAGTGAGTACAAAAAACATTTCACATGTATGAAAATGTCACCTTCAACATGAAAATAACAGGTTCTAACACAAAAACTGAAGAGCTGAAGAAAACTAATGAAAAATAATAGATAACATAAGAGAACTGACAATCATATCAGTCAGTAAAATTACATAGGATATAGTGTGACGAACAGATGAAATCAATAAGGGACAAATACTTTTTCACTGCACTGTGGGTGAAAAGGTTTCATGCTTGACTCTGTATCTACCTGACTTTTTTTCCAACTAAACTAAGGTCTTCAAGGCAGGTGCCTACAAACGCTGGGGCTGCTGGAGGTCAGGTATGTGTTTTCTCACCTTGCACCGAGCGAGCTGCAGGTAGATGCCCTCTGCTTCCCGCAGCACCGTCTGCAGATCCAGCTTCATGGTCAGCTCATTAATGTGCTGCAAAACACACACACACACACACACACACACACACACACATGATGTACAAGCATTATAGAGGTAAATTTGAAAAACTACGTTTTCTTAGGGGACTTTTTGGCCTTACAACGCTCTGCATGTATCCCTCCACCTTGAACAACTTTTTAAAAATCAGGCCAAGCTTCTCAAAATAATCAATGTCCCAGACATCAGGCTGTGTATTCATAACCATTTCATGCATCATTTTCTGTGATTTAGCTTTTAGAGACTTTAACACTTTGGATGTCTGGTTCCTATCACCATCACCGCAAACAATTCTGAGTCGGTAAGTTTCTCTAGAACGTAGCATTTCACACCAAACCACTCGGACTTTGTTTACATCTTAACCATTTAATTACAGAAAACTTTTGAAAAATAAAATCCCCCCCTTTAAGACTAGAAACATGAAATGATCAAAAACATCTTAAACAGATGATGCAATTCTACTTGGTAATAAGTGGAGTATTCAGGGAAGACCTAGCCTTTTATGAACAAGGATGGGACGAGACTTTCTACTTTGCCAAATAAAGGATCAGGAAATAATCAGTTTAGAGCATTTGGCCTCATTCACCAACCGTTCTTTAGAAGATATTTTTTCTTAAAATCCACTTACGCAGTTTTCACGAAGATTCTGACATTCACCAGTGTTTTCTTATCTGGGATTTGTTCTTAGGTAAGAACAGAATCTACACACTCAAGAGCACAAAGGTGAGAACAGCTCTGCGCTTTAAGAACACGTCATGAACCAGACGTAGACTTTTTCTTAGGACCTTTCTCAAAAACAGTTTTGAGAAAAAACTTATGAGGATATTGGTGAATGAGGCCCAATGTTCCTCAAAGAGTTCTAACATTAGATATTGTGTTCTTTGTACTGTTTTCAATGTAATACATATCAAACAGAATTTTTTGGGAACTAAGGTTTGTTATATTTCTTCACCTTAGACCACCTTCATACCTTCAGTATTGTGTTAAAATCATGGTTTGATCCAATCAGCTCCCCCCTCTGAGACTCCAGAATGGCGCAGGCCATCAGCAGGTGGAAGTTTGCACATGGCAGGCGGGTCCATAGAACCTACAAAGATACAAGGAGACCAGTTCTATTTTAAATGGAAGAATATACTGTGGTGAAATTAAAGATAAATAGTGGATATCAAACCATTTACACAGTGTTACTACTACTACTACAACTATTACTACTAATAATAGATGTTTACACTGGAATTTTCTCATATCCAAGGTCTTGTTACAGTGGTGACAACTACACAATTGTCAAAAGTAAAGCATCCTGTCAAAAAAAAGAAAAACAAAAAACAAACAAACAAAAAAGACAGATAGAGGAAAGAGGCTGGCTTTAAGCTGGGCTTTAAAGCATTAGATTAAAGGTACTGCAGCAGAGACATCTACAGTTTAAGGGCACTGTTTTGAGAAGATCACCAAAGATTTCTGTTAAAAGCCCCTTGACACCTATCAAACAAGCACCGGTCAGGCTGGATGAAGAGTCTGTGTGTGGTTGCTGGGAGTCTCTAGAAAGATCTCCAGCATTAAATACTTTCCCAAAAATTCAGAATCAGAAAAGAACTGTTGTGAGGTCAGAGATTTACACCTCTAACACTGCGCTGCTTCTGCAAACACACCACAAACTCCTACTACTGTGTGGTCACAGTGTGTGTGTTGTGTCCTACCTCCCAGAGGCTCAGGATGTCCTCGAAGGAGAACTCTCTCTTATACCAGATGAGCAGCCAGCGGAAGCAGAAACACAGAGAGCCGCTGTCCTGAGAATCTACAACACAGACAACACAGGAGCCAGAGGTTTACACCACCACAACCAGGAAATACGGGGTAAAATTCAGTACAATTCAGTTCGAACAGCAGCAGAGCAGGAATCGGACTTATTAAAGTGAGGTTGCACCAGCAGTGGCTCAAAAAGTGGCGGTGGCTGGCTTGACACAACTCAGAGGAAGCCCTGTGCTAGCCTTTACCTACCTAGTGCTGGTAGTACCGTGTGACTGGGGGAAGTCTAGCAAGTGGGTGGACTTAGACATGACAAAATTTGGAAAAAAAAAACAAAAACAAACATAAACCAAAAACAAATGGACAGACAGATACCGGGCAGACAGATACACTAGCCTGATAACTCTTTAGTAACTCTGTTATACTTGCTAGGTTAGCTTTAGCTTGGTGGTTAGCTTTCACTCTGTAAGTTTCTCCGTTCGAAACACAGAGAGACCGAAGGGCAACACAGTTTTATTAATGCCGTGAGGGCGGGACAAACCAAATCAGCCTTCAGATTGGTGAGGGGACTGCTTACCTAAGCACTACCCAAGATCAGGACTGTCCAGTTTACATCGGAAAGGGAGAATTAAGGTGAAATACATTGGCCATTTACTTGGCATTTGCTCACAAAATACATGTTTTGTGCATGTATATTGTGTGCTCACAAGAAAAATTAAGAAAACAAGGATTTAGGACGCACATGGGGAAGTTAGAGATATAAGTAAGAATGATAACTGAATGGTTTGATAATTCTAGCTCCACAGCAATAAAATTAAAAGTACCTGTCCCCAAAAAATAAATAAATAAACGTAGGATGTGAATGTAGCTCACGTGGAGTAACCATGAGTATGTTTTACCTAGATAGTCACAGAGTTCTGTATCAAGGGCCTTCAGTAAGAGGCTAAGCTGGAGCAGCTGCTGCTTCATGGCCTCCTGTGATTCCTCAAAGTTCTGGTGCTGAACAGACAGAGCAGAAGAGAAACCCGTAACTGTGCTAGTTCACTAAAAGACTTCAGTGATGCACATACGCTTAGTTACCTACCTTGTATATACACTCAATGGCCATTCAGGTATACCTACCATACTGGATACTTCATCAGAAAAGTATATTATATTTGCATATAATTAAAAAAAAAATCTTTAAATAAGTACAATAAGTGTATTAATATTGGTAGATCCACCTCGCTGGTGTTCAGTTAGTGTCTACAGCTGATCTGTTGTGGCATGGATTCTGTTAACCATCCTCTAGTCTTTAATCAGTGGTCAGTTTCTGACCACAGAGCTGCTTTTGTCTGGATATTTTTTAATTGGTGGTCCACTCAAAACCTAGCCGTGACACTGAAATGTGTAAAAACTCCGGGAACACGGCTGTGTCTGATACACTTGTACCAGCAAACACACACACTACCATGTCAGTGTCACTTCGGCGATGAGAATGGGCCACCACCCAAATTATATCTGGTGGTCCTGTGGTCAGAAACTGACCAATGACGACGAGTCGGACATAAGCTGATAAACTGTGCAGCAACAGATGTAACTGCATTAATTGCAAACCTACAACATGCACCTATATGGTAGGTATATACCAGCAACACAGTGTTAAATTATCAATTCAATCCAGTTCATCATTATGCTGTCAAAACTTATGTAGTTCAATATGAGCAAAAATAGGTCTGACTGACCACCAGCTCCATAAAGCCGGTCAAACACCAGAAGGACTCCACTTCATTCTGGGTGACGAAGAGAAGCGGGGCCAGGAGGTCACTCATGCCCTGAACATAACCTACACAGACAGAGACAGAGATAAATGCTGAAACAGTGCCACTCGGTGGCTGAGAGGTGTAACTGCAGTGCATGAAAAACAGGCCTACCCAGGTCAAAGTTGTACATGCAGTAGGTCATTAGCACGTCGTGGAGTAGCTTCAGACCCGGGTTTTCATTTCCAGAGAAGAAGGGATTGTGTCTGTCTGTCCGATTCACGTCGCGCTCTGTCCAATCAGAACACAGGGATATAAAATATATCAAATATAATATAGGGGGCAACCGAAAAGGAACAGACCTCAAAGAACCTCAACCAGTCCACATATTTGTTTTACTATATGCAACCAACTAAAGTAGCTATTTAAAGGCCAAAATTCAAATGTACTGTTTTCCCTCTTACCGCAAATGTAGCTGACTAGCCAGGTCACGTCTGGTGTCTGAATTTGGTTCTTTGGTTTTGCAAAAGATCTAACAAGGCTAATGTAGCTAACAAGTAATAGAAACATGTGCACATCAATTAGCATTGTGCTAACCTCATGCCTAAATCACAGACTTGTCTCAAACACTGTGGAGCTGATCAGTAATAATCGATTATGTGGGTTCTTACACCACATGACACCCTGATATCTACAAACATGGACAAAATTATGGGCAAAATTCAGGCTTCAAGATGCATACGACCACTTTTACCTGTGCAACATATATTTGTCCATTTTTAGAGATAAGAGCGCACCCTGGTGATTCAGGCATGCAGTTTGCACAATGCTAATTGGTGGGATATTGGTTTGCACTACTTGTTGGCTACATTAGCCTCATAGCTCCAGTGCTGAAACCTTACGAAGCAAATTTTAGACACCAAATATGTGTTGGCTCTAGAGTTGGACATTATCATCCGAACATCACCACAGTATATGACAATGCCATGGTGAGGGGAGAGGGTAGATTGCTTAAATGGTTACCAAACAGTTGTCCAAGCAATTTTCAAGGCATCATTTAATAATCAAATCATCAATCTAACAACTGCTAAACGTTGAGAGAGGAGCTGGTTAGCATTAGCTCAGATTGCACGACAACTGCTCTCAACACAGAAGATGCTGACTAACTAAAGCACCGACACAAGTTTAGATGACAATGATTCAAATCTGTGGGAGTGAAGTCAAGCAAACGGCTCTGAAGAGACAGGTGTTTGGATTTGTAACTTAATGTTAGCTTAGCAAACAGGCTACCCAAACAGTGCCACAAACCACAGCCCAGGTTTGATTCTGACTAACGGCTGCTGTGCTGACACTTTTGCTCTCTCAGACGTTACTGTGATTATATTTGAGTGCTGTTGGAGTGCCAGAAAGCTTCAATCGAACCTGTTCTGTGGTGTTTGGGACCGCAGCATTTTGGCTAAGCTAACGATAGCTTCGTTAGCAGCCCAAACATGCCTTACACAGGTTGGTTCCAGCTAACTGAAGCTAAAATTAACCCCATTTAGAGGATATCTGACTGCTGTTAGAGTGAAAGCCAAAGTCTAACGTGTTCTGTGCTGTGCTGAGCTTTTAGCTGTCAATGAGCTGCTATCATGCTTATTTTCTTAGGTTTTTCCAGCCTGTGATTTATCCCCTTTCTATCAGCACCACCAATCAGTGACCACTATAGAACAGAAATGGGGTAGAATGTATTTATTTAGCCGTTCAGACATTGAACAGAAATTTGACGCGTCACCATTTTTAAATATTATCATAATTTTTTAAATACTGAGATCATTTTTATACCTTATTACCATAATATCACCCAACCCTGCTTGGCTCATCAACTACATTTGGAGTAAGGGAAGGGGGAGGGACTCTAAATTTTTCACTGAACTATCTATTTAAAAACTAAATGTTTATAAGATCTGGAACAAACCAAAATATCGACTGGCTGAGACTTGGAATTTACTGGTAAACTGTTTCAGCAACTTGAACAGCAGCTGAACTGACCGATGAGGCTGCGGTATCCTCTCAGGAGAGAGTTTCTCATCTCCTGCTCTTCACTGACTGATTTCCACTGAACCTTCATCCTGAAGTACTCGTCTCTACAGAGAAGACGGGGATGAACATACGAACATTAAGTGCGTTCAGATCTCAGTCTAACAGCTTTACTTGCACCACATTATATGTTTGTAATGCTGTGTCTGCAGATCCGCTCACGTTTTTACTCTAATAATGTTCTCCCTCTCTTTGGCTGTGCTGTTCCAGGGATAAAATCCCAGAAGGAATTTCCACACCTCCTTCCGCAGAGCAGGAATGATGCCCTAGAAGACGAACACAAACCATTACACACAAAAAAAACTCACTCTTTGCATCATTATAAGGTCTTTGTGACAAGAACTTTTCTCTACATATCCTGTAGTGTATTATAGTCAGTTAGTAAACATTTATGACATTTGTGTTTTTTATGCAAGTTATTTTTACAAGATCATTTTTTAATTGCTGTTTTTGTTACTCTGTCTTTAAGACTGATATATGTAAATAAGCTCTATTTTGATTGGCTGGTCCATACTGTGCCTTGCTCAGAAAGCAGTCTAGGCCAGGGGTCGCAACCCAAATGTTAAGATGAGCCATTCTGTCCTTTCAACAAAAATCAATTCACCTTGGGAGCCACAACATTTATGTCCATTTTACCATCTTGGCTGTAAATATGTCTCAGTATGTGCTGATGAACTAGTATAGGCTAAAATGTAAACAAAAACACAGACTTATTTTGCTCTGCTTTAAGCTTTAGCTCAGTTATAGCCGTTTTTCTCGCATCTCCAGCAGGAAACTTTTCCTCAAATGTACAACAGTTTCTTCTAAAACGTCTCTCAACATTCGACTTTTTACGAGACTGAAGTCGCTTCTCATTCGCCAGTTTCTTGTTCTGATTTTTACAGAATGTAAGGCTGTAATGTAATGTAATGCCAGATTGCACTGTGATGCTGCACCATTTAAGGTGGAACTGAAAATTCGAAGCTGGCGAACGAGAAGCTGACTTCAGCTTTGCGACTTTTTAGTGTTTGACAGTTTCTCGTTGCAGATTAAACATATTAGGCAACCAGCTGGAGTGATTATAAATGCAAATTAGTCAATTTGTCTCCAAATTATCGATGTTCGTCTTTAATCTTTCTCTTTGCCTTTTCGTTAGCTACTAGCTAGGCGAAATTTTTGTCTGCGTTGCTATGGTGACCATGCGACTCCGGAGCCAGATGTTGCCGACCCCTGAACTAGGCTGAAACACTCTTTATGACTTCAGTCTGAATGGGCGGGGCTAAACTGCTGCTGGCTGAATAGGTGGAAATTTGTAAACATGTTGGTTTTCATGACTTCAGAAACACAGCAACTTCAAAACAGGCTGGTTTGGCAGCTTGGATTCCATGAGTGGACTAAGGAGTGAATGTTATGTTCTGAAATTTTAATGTTTACATACTACATCGAACTTTTGTTGTCAGAAAAGCAAGGAGATGTAGTTGTCCAATATATGTGTCCTTTAAATACAGTACTAGAAGCTGTATTACCCCCTTACACTTCCTGCAGTGAAGTCAGAATGACTTTGTGGATCATACGAACATTACAGAGCTTAATAGAGCGCTGCTGTTTTTAAGTAAACAAGGTGTCGACTTTTTTACATAATCAATGTTACTGACTTCTAATTAACTTTCACCACTAAATGTTAAAAATGTTGATTAAGCCCTAATAACAGGTAGTCACGGTGAAAATATTGACCCACCCCTCTGAACACCAGCTCTTTGACTTTCTGTGGATCTGTGACGCGCCCCTCCGGGTCCAGAAACTGCTCCCAGTTCTCCAGAGGCTGGCCCCTGGTCACCGCTGGCCGGGGACCCAACTCTGCCCCCTGCTGGCACATTCAAGAACATTGTTTCTTAACTGACTTATTGAATCAGTCCAGTCATCTTAATTATTTATCATTAATCATGGATAATTTTTAATTAATAACATAAACAACCCCAATGCCTCGTATTTGGTACATGCTGATCAAATCTCGAGGCAGATAACATTACTATAAATATTCTTACACAGGTTATGAGCTCAAAGCCAGGCTCGTCGTCGGCTGGGTGGGGTGCGTGGGGGTCCGACGGTGTGCGGGAGTGTAAAGGTGACTCTGGGGGTCTCAGAGCCCCTCTGAAAAAATTTGTCACCTTAGAGAATCCCCCAAATGTGGTAGCGTAGGGGTCCTGGATAAATCTCTATACATGAAGAACCCAAAAAATGCTTTAGACTCAAAACAAGCCACATGTTTAATGCATTAAGAACAGGACCAGGTCAGGGGTCGCCAACTTACAGAGACGAGGTCTGAACTGGCGTCATCAAATAGCTGCAGCTCATCAAACGACTGAGAGAGGGCGCCGGAGTCATGAGGATAGGCCAGAAACAAGCGTCCATCTACTGGAGACCTGAGAGAGAGACAGAGGGAGAGACAGAGAGCGAGAGAGAGAGAGAGAGAGGGAGGGAGGGAGAGGGAGGGAGATGGAGAGTGAGGGAGAGAGGGAGAGAGCACTGAAATGAACTGAACAGAGAGCACATGAGTGTAGTAATCCTATAGCTATTCAACACTTATTTAACAACGTAATATTAGAATTACTTACTAATTGCATTGATTACGTAAACAAAATACAAATTACTGTCAATAGATGCTATAATTTATTATCTTAACTCTAATCACTAATAATAACTAATTTCAGAGAGAGAGAGAGAGAGAGAAAATGTTGCAGTACTTCAATTACTTAAATGATTACCTCTTATTTGTTACCCTCAGCTTGTAATCAGGAATAATGAATAATTATAATAAATTATATACGTAGAAAATTAATTACAAATGTACTGTCAGTTTTGATGTTATTACTACTGCTTCGTCCACATCTCGTCAACTGAATACAAATAAAGCTCACTGAGCTGAAATGAACAAATATATGGCTGTTGTCGGAAGAAAACCTCGCATCTCCATTGTTGTTGTTTTTCAGGTTTTGACATAATTTGAAAATGCCTGTCGACCTTTACATTGTCTGTAAATTTCATGATGAATGGACTAAAAGAAAGGGCCCAAAATGATTTGGAAAAACGTCCGGTTCCATTGACTTACATTAAAAGTAAAGTAGGTTTTTTTCTCCATCTGTAAAGTTACCACTTTGGAGATACAAGGTTTTCTTCCGACAGCAGCGATAAAGATTATCTCTTTTTATTATCTTCACTTATAATCACTAACATTAACTAATTACACAGACAGAGTGAGTAGTTACTGACGGGGCGAGTCTGATGTATCTCTGCATGGCTCTGAGCAGCTCTCTGGTGCCGCCCCGGTGGAAGTGCAGCGGAGGAAGGGGGTCGCCCCCTCTACTGGTCAACACCATGAAGTTCCTGCCCAGAGAGAAACGGGCGCGACGCAGCGAGTAAAGCTCTGACAGCGGGAGCGAGAACGAGCCCCAGTGACCTGAGAACAAAAACGCCTCGTCAGCAGGGTTACAACACACAAATAAGCAGCTTTCTATAATTTCTATAATTGATTGATCAACCTGTGGGCTATTATTTTGTTACTCTAATCAAAAAAGTATTACGTCTTTTTTGCTCTTACTTTGTCCTTTCTTGGTGCCCCCTACACTTCCTGAAGTGTACTGCAGTATGTCAGAATCACTCACATTCATGTGCATATACATATTCTACCAGAGAACTTGTAGAGAGGAGAATTACCACTCGGGTTTCTCTAACACTAGAGGGCGCCCCCGAGCTAGTCCAAAATGAATGGGTCAATATGGAGCATTTGAGTAAAATCATAGTTTATAAATGCTTAAATATTTTAATATAAAAGAATACAATCATTTCCTGAACAAAGAGCAGCATAAAACATTTTAACACCGCTTTTATATTTTTTAGAGCTTTTAAACTCGAGTTATAGGAGCTTAAAACAGCGCCTCATGTACATTCATGATGTCTGTGAGCACGAACAGCTAATGAGCTGCTCTTCTCACCAACCAATCAGCACTCAGTAGCAGTAATGCTAACCAATCAGCACTCAGTAGCAGTAATGTTAACTAATCAGCACTCAGTAGCAGTAATGCTAACCAATCAGCACTCAGTAGCAGTAATGTTAACTAATCAGCACTCAGTAGCAGTAATGCTAACCAATCAGCACTCAGTAGCAGTAATGCTAACTAATCAGCACTCAGTAGCAGTAATGCCAGCCAATCAGCACTCAGTAGCAGTAATGTTAACCAATCAGCACTCAGTAGCAGTAATGTTAACCAACCAGCACTCAGTAGCAGTAATGCTAACCAATCAGCGCTCAGTAGCAGTAATGCTAACCAATCAGCACTCAGTAGCAGTAATGCTAACCAATCAGCACTCAGTAGCAGTAATGTTAACTAATCAGCACTCAGTAGCAGTAATGCTAACCAATCAGCACTCAGTAGCAGTAATGTTAACCAATCAGCACTCAGCAGTAGTGATGCCAGCACCCAGCAATCAGCATCAATCCTTCTACTTTTTAAAATTATTGTTTTGCAGTCATGTTTTTTTATATAACGGGGTAAATAAGAAGTGGCCATTGACTAATTAAATTCATGCACATGAGCTGGCAGGATCTGAACTCCCTGATCCCTTCTGTTTCCCAGCAATAGGACCCCTTTATTAGAACCAGTTGCATCACTCAGAAAAAACAAATAAACAAACAAGCAAACACTTAAAAACAAATATTCTCTAGAGTATTTATTAAGCCAGTGGTCACCACCCCTCCTTCTGGAGATCTACTTTCCTGCATAGTTTAGTTCCAACCTGCGTCTAACATGCTGCCCCTGCTTAACTAACACTGTTCCAGCCAATCAGGGACTTCTGCAGAAGTTAATTAGCTGGATCAGGTGTGGTGTTTGGAACTAGTAGACTCCGCAAGAAGGTAGGTCTCCAGGGCCAGGGCTCAAGACCACTGGACAGCTTAGTCTGAGAAGCGATCTGCACCTGCCCAGTAATAATGACTGCTGTGTGCAGTACAGCAGATCTAAACACAAACATGTCAGGGTGACATACAGAGGACAGCTTAGGAGGAAGTTTGAAGTTCCTGTGTTTTGTGGCTCAGTCAGCGTACAAGACACTTAGAAACCACTTCGTTTAGAATGGTTACTTGGTGTCTGTTTAATAGAGTGATTAGGTGGTGTCCATTCCAATCATATGCAGGCAGCCCTGATAGCTTTAAGGAGAATTCAACCAATTTTTTTTTTTCAAAATATCTGTATAATTCAGTGGTTGAGATGTAAACAAAGGATAGTTTGATGTGAAATGTAGTTTACAGACCCAAAAACAACACAGCCATTTTATCTACTATAAAAATGACCAGAAAACCTTGAAATGATAAAAAAATAAACAACACTGTTAAGGTCTTACAACGTGAATTGAGTATTTTTACATGTTAATGTAAGCTAAATGATCATCTGACCTCCTGTTCGCGGAAATTAGACAAAGTAAGATCTGAGCTTTAACAGTGTAGATCAGAGGTCACTAACAGGCAGACTGCAGTCTGAGTCCGGACCCACACGCTGTCCTATGGGGACCTGGACCTATAACTGATCAAACTATGGAGAATTATTTAATTTCGACAGGTGGTCCTATTTTAATCTGCATTTCTAGTCATTACGGTGCCAATTTAGCGGCCCTGGGAGACTCACAGACCAATCGCTTGCGTTGTGGTAAATCACAGTGACGCTACTCAGCCAATCAGATCTGAGCATTACGATGAGCACTGAGAGTCGAGAGAGTGACGCACAGACAGGGGAGGGACGAGGCGAGAAACAGCAGCCAGAGAAGAAAGTGGGCCAGATTATTTCACATGGCGTTCTCAAAAACAGAAAACTGACAATAAATGTTGTTGAAATATGACTGAATTGTACTTTATTTGATTTGACATTCAGTTGTTGACTGTATAAGATGCTGATATACCTACCAGGCTACTTCAGTAAACAGTATATGGCACTGAATCATGATGCAAGTTAGACATTATGATGTTCCGGACCTTTGCTTGAGGAAACTTTTCTCTAACTGGACCTTGTAGAATTTTAATTAAATGCCCCTGGTGTAGATGAATGTTGGGTCACTATGCAACAGCAACAGCTCAGTGCTACCCTTCAAAATGAGATATAACTGCTTCTTAATGATGTCTAAAGTGTTTATGAGTTGAACAATGCCCATTAATAAACTAATCTTAAACCATTCACAAACCCGTTATAATAGTGGTCTTATTGCAAAGTGGTACCAGATATACAAAGTGTCACCGACTGAGCCTCTTAGCTGGTGGGAATATTTATTCTAGTTTAAAATAGAAAACAAACACGCCTTTAAACGGTCTGTGGTGATATTATTTAGGGGGCTGATTTCCTGTGGTCTACACATCACAGCAGCAGCTGGTCTGTTCTCATATGTAGAGCGATGTTGCTAAAAAAAAAAAGTTTAACAATAATCTGCCAATACTGATATGATTCCACTGTGTATCCACAGTATTGACCTTTAATAAATTTAATTAATTATTTCTGCAATTTCTGATGCCTGTCTGCATTCTACTAAAGTTTATGGAAAATAAAGAAAGTGTTTATGAGCTAATTAACAACCATTAATAAACTAATTTGAAACCACTCATACACCCTTTATAAGGGTAGTTTTATTGTAAAGCAATACAAACATTCCTGACACTACTAGCCCTCATGACCTAGAGCTGCCTGAAAAAACGTGTTGGTGATGTATGTGGTCATGTGCAGAACGTCACATCAGATCAGATGACTGAAATGGTTTGAATGATGTGGTATCAACATCGCTACTGCTTGGTCAAGGAGACCTGGACCGGCGTTCAGTGCAAAACTAAACCAAACTAAACTACTGTTTTTGTCTACTTGTCTCATATTTTGTCCCTTTGTTGTTACATTTGTAGCTGCAAAATGCTATTAACTATCAAGTGTAACACAGCTTCATGCTGGATGTTCTGTGGAAAGTGTCACTAAGCATGGGAAATACATATATGGGCCATGTAATGATCTCTTTGAACCCAAGACACTGAGACAGTAATAAGCTAAATGTATACAAAACCATCATTTATAGAGTACTCTCCCTTTTTCAATGTTGTGTTTAAATGTCTTTAATTTCTTTAAGAGTGAAGTTTTTAAGTAAACATGTCCCAAAGTCTGAAAACCAGTGTGGAACATTAGGAATTGTCACTACTGAAAGACCGACCACAGATTTTATGTATGTTCAACTGTTCAAATATGTATAGATATATAGATATATATATTATACCCATTTCTGTGAACTGTTTTGTTGTCCTGTCTAATTTGTCACCTATATGTTCTGTATATTTGTTGTCATGTGTATTTATTATATATTCTGCACTTGGTTCACACTGCGGTGTATCTATACTCTGTGTAGTCCTGTGCAATGTGCTGCTGCTGTGTGTTGCACCTTAAAGAATGACACTGAATTCTAATGTATACCAGTTATATTGAGAAACGAAAATAAAGACCACTTGACTTGATTTTAGCTTACTTAGAGCTGCACTATGTAAATTTGGGGGATTTAGAGACCTCTCTGGAAGAAATGTGTAATTGCACGCAATGTGCGGAAGAACATTTTGTATCGTGGGTTGTACTGAGCCTTTCCACGAGCGGATGAGGATCTGAGGACTGCAAGCATGTTTGAAAGAGAATTCACGGAGAACTCAGTCTAAACTTGGTGAAGACGGCGTCTTCTGAGGAGGTGAGTCAATTATCTACTATTTTCATTATATCTTTATCAGTATAATGTTGACTTTGCATTCGGGACCCAAACATCGAGCTGGACCTTCTTACTGAGCCTGTTTGTGTGACGTTAATACGTAAAGACGTACGATGTGGTCTGATAAACTCCGGCCCTGATATCCCTGACTTTTAAACGTTCATTCTGACTCTGTAACTACTTTTAATTTTAACAAAAATTTGACTTAGTGCAGTTTTAAGTCCATTTGTGGGTAGTTTTGTTTTTTATTTTGGAAATATCTTTTTCCCCTAATGATGTGAGGCTGCAATAAAGCAAATAATACATCTATCTGGCTTGTACTCAGCTGCTAGTATTATAAGTCTGGAAAGGGAAGGAAAAGAAGTGGGTCTTTCCTTTCTTTATGTCTTAGTTGGCATGGCACTTTAAAATTAAACGTCCTGAATAAATACAAATATGTTTTATCATTTTAAGACAATGGAAGTGACACATAAAACAACCCTGTGGTGTTGAGCCCCTCCCCAAAATCAAGACTGGAACCTGTCCCGGGTGTGGTTTCAGGTATTCAGGCCAAGTGTGAAAACGCCCTAAGACGTTGACGTAGTGTACCTGTCTCTCTGACGGGCGGACGCTCTTTCTCTCTGCTTTGCTTCACTGTGCTGATTACGGCCCAGTCCGGCTCGTATCCTGGGTCAAACTTGGTTTCCTCCTCTCCTCCTTCTCCGTCCTTTCGGAGCACAACAGAGCGACACAGGAAGAGGCAAAGAGAAGAGAGAGATGTAGTTTTTCCTCAGCTTTGCTTGAGTGGCCATAATGGCTGGCACTGCTGAGCACATTTAGTCCTCAGTTACGGAAGAGAATAAAATGGAATACTTTTTATTTTCATTTCATTCCCAAGTTTGATGCTTAGCGTCAGTCAGCTAAATGGAATCTACAAGAAATATACAAACTTCATCTGACAAATGATTAAAATAATTGTGATTAATCACATTGCTTTTGTGTCGTTAATCGTAAATAATCACAATTCTCTTTTTCACTTAAATTTGTTCTTAAAGAAAGATTTTGTTATATCTAAGTGGACACAGTAAGCTTCATAAGACTGTATTTATTACCTTTAATAATTGACTAACGTTATTTCATAACAAAATTTCCATCAAAGACTGAACGCAGTTTCCAATTTTCATCACCGAGGTCCAGCGAGAGGAACAGTGTCTGCACGTTCCAACCAACGAGTGTATATATCAGATATATCACATATACAGTCAATGGTTCATATCCTCCATGACTGTGGCCTCTCTGGCCTAATCCCATGTCTTATTTTGGCCCTACCCCTTGCTCTCAAGTGTCCCCTTGGAACTGAGTGGTTGAAATCTTCCCTACGAAATATAAAAAGAACATCACTTATTATTATGCTTATTATGAAGAAAACGACTATAATACACTGAAACAACATCAAACTAAAATAATACAATGATTATTGTGATTTTTTAATGGAGAAAATTCTCACAGCCGGTTTTTCTTTTTTTCTTACTGCACTCTGTTTGGAGTCTCTGAAAACCCTCCGTTTGGAGAGCCATGTAGCCCCAACACTTTGCCCTACCCCTCTATCTCAACAACAACAACGGGACACCCTACCCCTAGACGTGAACGCACAAAATGGAGGGACAGGGCTTAAGAGGTAGGGGCAAGGGGTGAAATGGGATTGGGCCTATGGACACATCCTGCATTATTAACACATTTTATAGCCCTAAAATAGACCTTATATTTCAAAATATTGAAAAATATTTCAAACCTTTTTGGTGTAGAAGACGGCAGGTGCGTTTTTCCCATCATCCTGAACTGGGCTCCACTCCAACGCTGGCTCACCATCCTGTTAGAAATTAAACAGCACTTAAGCACACTTTCATCCGAATATATAAGACTTACTGTCTTCACTGGAAGAACATCACTTGATCTTCCATCATCAGTACTAATTAAAAAATTATTCATTACTAAACCTTAATATTGTACAAAAAAAGTGTATGAATGTTTATTCGTTATTCTTTGTTATTACTTGAAATGAAATAACTAGTCTTAATACATTATGTGCTATAAATACACTATAGAAACAGCCTAAATGTACTAGAAATCCAAAGGTTTGTAGACACTTGCTCATCCAGCGTTTCAGTGAAGGGTATTAATAGTGAGTTTGTCCTCTTTGCTGCAGTAACAGCCTCTACTCTCCTGGGAAGGCTTTACACTGGATGTTGAACATTGCTGTGAGGATTTGATTGAGTATTAGTGAGGTCAGGTGCTGATGTTGGATGGTCAGTTCTGGATCACTCCAACTCATCCCAAAGGTACTGGATGGAGCTCCATCACTCCAGAGAACACATTTCCTTGCTCTACAGCCCAATGCTGGGGGGTTTTATGCTCGACGTGGTGACCTTAGTCTCATCTCAGGCTTTTCTAAGGAGACTACACAAACTGTGTGTGTGTGTGTCAGCAATGGGTGCTCCTTAAAGCAGCTGAATTCATTAATTAGAAGTAGTGTCTGGTAGGGCTGCTCGATTATGGCAAAAACCATAATCATGATGATTTTGGGCAATATTGAGATCACGATTATTTAACATGATTACTTATTGACTTTGGAAAACATCATGGATTTTTCAAAAAAAAATGGAACTTTAAAAAAAAAAACTTGTATTTTTAACAGTGAATTTCCTTAAACTTTAAATATAATTTAACTGAAAAACAAATAAATATTAAAAAACATAAATAAATAAAAATAATGATATATAATATATAAAATGTTTATATTTAAATAAATAATATAGTAATGATAAGTATTGAATACAAATAAATTAGATCAACTCAGTGGTTCTGCACTTCTACAACCTACAGAAAACTACTAAACATTTCTAAAAATAATAAATAAAAACAAACCAAAATATCAAAATAAATTAGAAGAGGTTGGGCTATTGGGGAAAGAGGGCCCCTGTAAAGGAAAGGGGTGCACTGGATTTACAACACAAGACCAAACAAGGGCACCATCACAAAACAGAATTTCGATTATCTTGTTTTGATAATCGTAAGACTAAATCATAATTGAAAATAAAATTCGATTAATGGCCCAGCCCTAGTGTCTGTAATCTTTTGGCCACACAGTGTAGCTGTCCCTTACCCGCTCTACAATCCGGATGAATCCGGGAATGGTTGTGTCGTGGTTGCTCCTTTTTGCGTTGGTGTGAAGGTAAACTCCTTCCTTCTCGAAGATCAGCTGTGATTAAAAACACAGAACATCTCACCTTCAAACTGGGCACAAAATTCAGTCCAAGGTGATGTAGCCTATGACTCACACTCACATGGGTGGGTTACAACACCACCAAGGGAAAGTACTACAGCTGAGGTTCAGTGTGACAGAGCCTTGTTAGTGTCTATCAAACCTACACAGCATTAACTGATATGTAAAACATGTAAATGAGCAAGAAGTTTAGGCCCAGTGTGACTTAACACCTTAGTACGAGGATGAGGATCCACATTAGTCCTCATTCAACAGCAATACTTAATATAAAACTCTAATTACTGAGCTGGTGAACAGATTCTTTACCAGATAAGAACAGCAGCTGAATTAAGCTCCATCTAAACAGGTCCATCCAGTAATCTACGTCAGTCCAGAACATCCGACCTAGACCTTAAAACTTAAAACTCAGCTAAATGGACCTGGATTTTGAGAACTGGCCTGAATCTGACCAATAGTGGCTCAGTATTAGACGCCAAACTTTGACTTTGACAGCCAAACCAGTCTATATGACGAGGGTGAAGTGGGTTTCCCTGTTTCGCCAGCTTCTTGTTCGAATTTTCCCGTTCCACCTTAAATGGTGCAGCAGTTCCATTCAGGCGCCTGAGAAGCCAGAACGTAAATGCTGCACCATTTAAGGTGGAACGGGAAAATTCGAACAAGAGGCTGACGAATAGAAACAGTCGACACAACAGGTAAAGACGCGTCCATAACTGTTCTTATATGCCTTGTCAATACCTCACAGAGTCCTACAATTGATGTATGTTGTCCTTTTCACCCACCTTGCGCTTCTCCGTCTCCATTCCGCCTTCAGGATATTAAAACTGTGTAACCAAAACAACAGCAGCGCTCCTTCCGCCTGCCCCGCCGAGGCCCCGCCCACTGATCACACGCTCCGTCACGTGATCGGTGACAACGTGTTTACTCGAGCGTTCAACTCAGTAAACAGAAAAAAGGCTAAAAATTTAGAAATAGCACTAAAACGACTTGTGCACTCTGTAGCAACTACCCAGAGACAGTTATTCGCTGATTTGGTCAATATGTGATGCATTTATTATTCATAATATTGATGAAAAGTATTATTTATTTTGATTATATGCAGTATTTGGTCTTTTGGGAAGCTGAATGCCAAAGCTAAAGGTTTTATATTCACAAGTGCAAATTTTTGGCAAAATGCCTGTTTTTGTTGCTTTTGAAAAGGAGATGGAGCATTATACTGAATTAATCCAGCCCTCAGAACACTATAAAAACTCTTAAAGTATGTATGCAAATCAGTATTTTTGTGTAGCTATGTACAGGGGTGTTTCTAGGCCAGTTTTAGTCATCCTACACATTATTTAGCCCCCCTCAACCAAATGAATGTACAATGTTCATTCAAATCAACAGCATTTTTCATTGATTCTTCATTTTTCTACTAAGCCATCATGCCTCCAAATTATATATATATATATATACGTACATGCATATGTGTTTATATACACTCACCGAGCACTTTATTAGGAATACGTTCGTATTTCTACACTCATTGTCCATTTTATCAGCTCCACTTACTATATAGGTGCACTTTGTAGTTCTACAGTTACAGACTGTAGTCCATCTGTTTCTCTGCATACTTTGTTAGCTCCCTTTTGCCCTGTTCTTCAGTGGTCAGGACCCCCATGGACCCTCAGTGACACTGTGGTGGTGGTGGGTTAGTGTGTGTTGCGCTAGTACGAGTGGATCAGACACAGCAGTGCTGCTGGAGTTTAATTTCAAATGTAATAATTTCATAATTTCAATTCAAATAAAATTTTTTTCCAATAGTAATTATTTACGTTAATGTGTGAGAGACAAAAAAATTAAAAATGTCATTTACATATAAGATATATTTATTTTAAACATTTATTTATATGTTGAGAGGGTTGTATGCATTTAGCTCTGTGATTTTCCAAAAGACAAAATAACACGTTTCCACAGTAAACAATATTTTCATCAATATTATGAACAATAAAGACATTAACGTGTTGCCGGAATTGTTTTCAGTGAATAACTGTCTCTGGGTTGCTGCTACGGAACAAACAGGCTGTGTCAATATTATGTTTAAATTGTATAAAGTAATTTTTAGCTGGGTAGATTTTATGTATAAGTTTATATGACACTCCTTTAACTTTATTAGTCATTAGGCATCGTTTAGGCATCAGCCAGATCTTCTACCAGTGAATACCTGTCACCTCACAGCAAGAAGGGCCTGGGTTTGATTCCCCAGGTGGGCGACCAGGGTCCATTCTGAGTGGAGTTTGTATGTTCTCCCCATGCCTTTGGGGGCTTCCTCCCACAGTCCAAAGACATGCAGCCAGCCCAGTTGGACACGCTAAAATTGCTACTGTGTGTATATGTGTGTGATCGATGTGTCTGCCCTGTGATGGACTGGCGGCCTGTCCAGGGTGTTTTCAGCCTTCCGCCCATTGTTGGCTGGGATAGGCTCCAGCACCCACCATGACCCAGACAGTGTATATATGTGTTCTTATAGCTCTATTGTTGTTATGAAGCTGAAAAGAAAAAAAACAGTGTTAAATGTAGGAGAGTCTATCTGTGTAAGACTAGGTAACTGTTGATCATGTGACCTCAGCTGCTGCCTGAACAGCGTACATACTTTGGAGGATATTACACCAAATACCTTCGCATAATCCTCAGTGGTGCTACAGGTAGATTACAGAGGCAGAAACTCCTCATAAGTGAAAAGAAAACCACTGTTATAGAACCAGTGTTCTAAAAAGAGAGATTTATGTACGTATAAGACATCCTTACTCTTCCATATGAAGTAAATATGATGTTTATACTAGCTTCTTAATCACTAACATGCCAAACCATGCGTATATATATATACACATACACATATATATATATATATATATATATACGAATGATGCCCAAACACATACATTGTTTCGTTATTTATTGTCTTGTGTATTTGTTGTTCTGAACATTTATTGTCTGGTGTATTTATTGTATATTCGGCACTCACACTGTTGTGTATCTGCACTCTAAGTAGTCCTGTGTACCATGTGGCCCGAAGAATGACATTTCATTCCAATGTAAACAAGTCATATTAAGGAATGACAATAATAACCACTTGACTTGTCAATGTTAAGAAGGCCCGTTGATGAAATGCAGTCATTTAAACAAGTATTTTATTAATGCTGTTCCAGACCACCCAGATAAGATGTGGAGAGGTATAATATTCCAGATGAAGCGAGGGTTCCTAAAGTACGGCTCTCCCAAAAAGACATGGGGGAAAAGTGATATGACTTTTTCTATAATGGCTAAAAAATACTGTTCCTGCCTGCGAAATAACCTGAGATTTTATTTCTTCTCAAATTAATTATCTCTAGATAATTATCTTGGAACAATTTTCTTGGAATGATTATCTCAAAATAATTATCTCGACATCATTTTCTCTGTCTCGAGACATACAGGGAAAATGCGCATTTCGCATTACTTCAACACAAAAGAAACCGTCCAGAAAATCATACAGAGAATATTATCTTGAGCTATCATGAGATAATTATCCTGAGAAAATTATCTCGAGATAATTAATCTGAGGGAAAAAAAACTCACAGTCATGAGTTTCTTTAATAAAAAAAAGAAACATATAATTTTCCCCATTAATTTTAAGGGTCTTATTCAGTGTAGAACAATTCTGAGAGTGAAGCCCACCTTCATCACTGTATATAATCGTGAAATGAGACACGCTGCAGTGACGCAGAGTGTGCGCATCACGTCATCACGCCGTTGGAGGCTAGGGGAGAGAGAGAGGGGAGCAGACGGGCGAAATAAACACATAAAAAGAGAAAGTTTTAAGCCATAAATGCGCTTTTAGCAGAAGCGGGAGGATACCGAGCGTGTAAGTAGATCGTTCTTTGTGTTAATATGTGATAAATTAAGTGCATTCGTGTGAAACGCGGCGTGTTTGTTTGCCGAAAGTGAAGTTGTTTTGAGCAGCTCGGGCTAGCCCAGTTAGCTTAGCTTAGTTAGCTGTAGCGTATTTGGTTGACTGAACGTTAGCTGAGCTGCAGGTTTGTGAGTGTCGCCGCGCTGCTGGACAGTGGCGGTGTCAGGGTCTGCAGGGCCTTTTGGCACCGACGCTGAAGTCAGCTTCTTCTTCACCAGCTTCTTGTTCGAATTTTCCCGTTCCACCTTAAATGGTGCAGCTCTGGTAACTGCTGCACCGTTTAAGGTGGAGCGTGGAAATTTGAACACGAAGCTGCTGAATTGGACGCAAACTTCGTCCTCGTCTTTTAGACCGAAGAAGCAGAGACTGTACCCCGCTCTCTGTACCAAAGATGGTTCTTCAGGGGTTTCTTTAACAAATGGTTGTGTATACAGAACCATGATCTCTCCAAGAACCATCCAAAGGGTTTCGCTGTTGTTATGATGTCAAGCATGATACAGTAGAAGAACCCTTTTTTGCTATATTGAGCCCTTAAAAATGTGTTGTATAAAGTTCTATATAGAAAATGAAATGGTTCTATGTAGCACCAAAATGGGTTCTGCCATTGTTTACAGGGTAACACTTATAACTACAGAAGAGCCTTTTCAGAAAGGTTCCCTATAGAACCGTATACAGCACATTGTCCGTCTATCTGAAGAACCATTTTACCATCCCTTTAAGTATGCGGTTCTTTGAGTGTTCATGGTTCTGCACAGAACCATTTGTCTTTACTAAAGAACTTTTGAAGAACCATCTTTTTTAACTTGGGCTACGTTCACATTACCAGGCTGAAGTGGCACAAATCCAATTTTTTGCCCAAATGCGACTCAGATCTGATGTTTTCAGAGCTGTGTGGACACGCAGATCTGATCTTTTCAAATCCGACCTGAGACACTTTCATATGTGGTCCTACATCGGATACGTGTCTAATTTGTGGCCATGCAACCTTAATGTGACGCTCAGATCAGAATTCATGTGTTTTTTTTCCACTGCGCGTGACCATCATTCAGCGTTACCATGGCAGCTTTAACAGAAGATGAAGCCTGTAAACGGTGAAAAAGCAGCTCATCTCACCTTTTTCTCCTTCGTCTCGCTCTAATAATGAAGCTGAGAGCTGATCAGAGTTAATGATCTTCACAGTGAAGCTCGTTCTGCTCGTTAGTTTGTGCTGATGATGCACGCGATTCAATCACGTGACGTTACTGAGTAGGATGAGCTCATGAGGGTCATTTCAAGGCGCCGGTTCGTCACATTAATGACAGATTTGAATCACTTACCTAAACGAGTGTGAACCATCCTGTCAGAGAGATCGGATCTGAGCAAAAAATCAGATTTGAGCAGTGAGGCTTGTGATGTGAACGTAGCAGTAGTGCAGTTTTTGACAAAGTAGTTAAAAACCCTAAATATCCTTATAGAATTTGCGCCGTCCGTGCTCACTGATTAACCTTCTGCACAGAGAATGTATGAAGAGGAATTGGTGCCAAATTGAAAAGCAGTCACTATAGTGGAAAAACGTGAAATGCAATGCACACCTGACATTACTCTTCCATGGTGACGTGCAGAAAACGTGCTAAAAATCTCTTTTCCGGAAAACAATGCATGTTGAAATGCAATAAAGGCACAGCTAGAGTGCTTTCCACTGTACTTTAAACTGATTTTCTTCTTTGAAATGCCATCATAACAGCATAAAACAGTGATATACAATGTACACATGACGTTACATTGATATTTCCATAGGTAACATGCCAAAAGGAAAAGCAAAACCTTTCTACAGTGCTTTATGTTGCTTGACCTCTTTTTTTTCTACTTTAAACTCATTGTAATGCAGCCAAAACAGTGAAATCCAGTGCACACATGCGATTGCATTTAAACAATAACATGTGGAAAACATGCCAAAATGAAAAGTAAAGGATCCGTTACATTGATTTAACGTTGTTTTAAGTACTGCATGGTGGAAAGCAACAGCTGTGCCTTCATTACATTTCAAGGTGGGTTGGATTCTATTCTGCATTTCATTTTATTAAATGCAAAAACTTTTTCGGAAAAGAGATAAAGTGATGAAAGTGTAATAGAGGGTTTGTTTTTCTTTTTCGCACGTATTCTGTGTGTGGCTGTGGAAACATAATGTCATGTAAGCATTGCATTTCATGTTTTTTCACTATAGTGCTTTTCAGTTTGGCCTGAATTCCTCTCCAGTGAATGAGGGTAAAGCTCCTGTTTTCTGGATGCATGCATGCATTTTTTTTTTAAAAGGCCCAACAATGAAAAGGAGGAAGTCTGCTAATGTTTCTGAATACCTGCAGAATTAAATGGTTAACATGTAAACAAAGTCATTCAGAGTGGTTTGGTGTGAAACGCTCCGTTCTAGAGAAACTAACAGAGTCAGAATTGTTCACAGTGGGGGTGATAGGAACCAGACGTCTGAAGAGTTGAATACGTCTAAAAGCTTCCACACTGAAATGAAATTGTTACGCATACACTGCCTCATGCCTCAAGAGTTGTTTTCCGAATGTTTTTTGCTAAAATGTATTTTAAAACTCATTCACAGCAAAGAGCTGCATGCAAGGTGTTGCGAGGCAAAATAGTCCCCAAAGAAAACATATTTTCCCAGATTTTCCACTATTTTCCATCATCAACATCCCATATAAAAGCTCAGAAGACTCGTGTAGGTTCACTGGTGGTTTTGGATGGTAAATAAAATGGTGTCCCCTGGTTCCCATCACCACCACTGTAAAGAGATCTGAACCATTTCACACCAAACCACTCTGAATCACTCTGTTTACTCCACAATTGAATTATGCAGAATTTAAATAAACCTTTAAATAAACACTAACAAACCATGCACAGCCTTTCATGCTGGCCAACTGGGAGAATTTAAAAGATGCATTATCATCATGCAGAATTGCTGACTGATGATTTCCGGTTGATCAAGACAGTAAGTTTTATTCGAGTAATTGAGTGTAGTGGAGTAATTGTGACAACTCTGCTAATGATTAGACAAATAAATAGATGCACTTTATTGATAAATACGCAAATTAAATCTACTGCACACAGTGCAGAAGACAATATCAGCTGCAGTCAGCGGTGTCTGATAGGAAAAGACAAGAAAGGCCTGTTAATCTGGTATCTGTTTCTAGGCAACATCAGCGAGTGTCGTCCTCCCATCTCTCCCCTAGTTCTCTCCTGCACGCAGACACGGCCACCCATTTGTGCCTCGTATACCGTCACATCAGCATTTTACACTGAAGTACGCTGCGCTCATCTACCAAAGAAAATTCGTGACACGGAGCACCGAGATCAGAGTGAGTAATTAAACAGTTAAGCTACGTCAGAAAACTACACTAAACGCTGCTCCGCATCGCCTTCTGAGCTTAAGAACCATCCTTACCAGCATCTCCCCATTTCAGAAGAAATCACAAGCCCACATTTCAGCAAAACTGGTCCTTCCTCGCTTTCGCCATGGCCTCCATCACCAAATCCTCTGACCTCGAGATTCCAGACAACCACAAAGAAAGCTGGCTGGCGCTACTTGCTGCAGCGGAGGCCTACAGCCAGAAGTCCGGCTGTGACCTGGCCATTCTGACCGCCAGTAAGAAGTTCTTTCCCTCTGGTGTGGAGGGAGACACGGTGAAGAAGCATGAGGGGGACGGAGCTCTGCCCCCTGGAGGCAGAAAGTGGGATTACTCCTATCATGTGTGGGGTCAGGGGGCGCTGGCTGAGTCGTCACGGCGATACTTGGACGACATTTCTGTGCTCCACTCCACCACGGTGCTGACGGCTCAAAGACACATCCGGCTCAGCTCTGGAGAGGGAGGGGCTAAACTGGGTGTGGATGTGCCCACTGATAGGCCGGTGAGTGTCCCGTGAATACGTCAGTCATATGTAGGGCGACTAATAGACCACTGTAGTTATGTGTCATTCCATAGTCCTCATTATGCCCATATTAGGAACTCCGGGTCTAATAAAACCTCTAGGTAGGATATTTTGATCAGCTCAAACTCCTTATCAGAAATACTACCCGTGTTAAACTACGAGGCTGAATTTAGCTTCTTTTTTTCACAGCTTCTTGTTTAAATGTTCCCGTTCCACCTTAAATGGTGCAGCAGCTGTGACTAGCTATCACGAACATTAGCAAACGAGACAAAATACTGACCTGTTAGTTCGGTGAAACAGCAAAAATAAGTTAATGTTACTCAGCTGTTAAGCGTGAATAGTGAAACCTCCTCATATTATGACTTTCAACCCTCCATGAAGCTGAAGTCGGCTTCTTTTTCCTCGGCTGCTGTTTCAAATTATCTTGTTCCACCTTAAATGGTGCAGCAGTTTAGAACGTGACTGCTGCACCGTTTAAGGTGAAACGGGAAAAGTCGAACACAAAGCTGCCGAATGTCCCGAGAAAATGTCCTCAGAAAAATGTTACCAGTATTAAAATAATAATTAGGATATCCTGAGAGCCTAAATCAGTTTATCAGGGGTGAGCAGTGATATTAAGCTGAGTCTGTACTGGATCAGCCTGAGTTCAGGTACGTTTGTAGATCTTTTCAAATCAAGCTGAAAGGAAAGATCTATCGTGTTTCAGTGGGAATCAGTGAAGAACAGAGAACTGCAGGGAAACCTGATGATTTTGTTCTGACTTCTTTTCATCTGCCCTCAGTCTGTACATGGAAATGTACACTGACAAAGCCTGATTAAGGAGGCTGCCAGTCCAATGACGTGAATTCAGTGCGCAGTAGCTTTAGCTCACATGTAGCAATATTCCTATTTCAACTCTTTAACGACCTCGTAATTCGGAGGATCCAGTGGTGTTAGAGAGAAGAATGTTCACAGGACAAAACGTAACGGGTTCTGAACATTTTTATTTAACACAGGGGGCGATAGAGGCGATTTTTCATTCTGGCCATAGAGAAATGGAGCTCAGACCCGAGTTCCTAATATGGGCATAAGAGCATGGCTGACTAGCAGATTGTTTAGGTGACACTGGATTGCTGCACTAAAATACCTGCATTTTATTAATTTTACTGTTTTTGTAACTATATAGAAATGAATGTTACATTTCTCTGATGCTCATCCAGGTAAATTTAGTTATTATTTCTACATTTTAGATATGTACATGAAAAAATAGGCTCAGCCCATAATTCCCATATCAATGCATTACTTAAGTATAAGAGCTGAGTTCCACACGGTGAGGGGCAGATGACGTGTATTTTAGCCCCTCTTCGTAGGCTCATAACTCCGGATGTGAGTCACATACGATCTCGTGATAAGATGGAATGGAAAGGGCGACTCTACAGATTCAGCAAATGTTTGAACTGTATTTCTACACTGTGTTATAACAAATATTGATAGAAACACTAAGAAACATAAATCTTTTCATTGTTTGGCAGCCCTAGTCTTGGTTCAGCAACTACTTTGACCAGATCATTTACTTTTCTACAGACGTTGATCGGCGACTCAGGGTCTATAAGCCCCAGCGCGAGGCTTTACTCTCAGAATTACCCGTCAATCTACAGCCAGGCTGCAGGGATCGGCCAGCCTGTGGTTCAGCATGGAAACGGAGAGAGAGAGCGAGACAGAATGGCTCTAGAGGAGGCGGAGAGGGCGAGAGAGAGGGCAGGCATCGTAGACCTGGAGGAGGATGATGAGGAAGGAGAGGAAGATGACATGGATGGACGGAGACGCAATTTAAACGAATCGACAGGTGAGCATTTTTACACTTTGTTGTGTTTTTTGTCGTACCAGGGAAGTTAAATTGAATGTTGGGAAATGTAAGATCTCATGATGCACTGAATCGTGTCTTAAAGAATCGGAATCAGAATCACTGTGAGGTCAGAGATTTACAGCATTAAGGCCTTATGAGCGCGATTCATGGCATAATAACAACAAACGGCAAAAATATTGGAATCTCCTATATTGGAAAAGCTGAAACTGGGCAGCCAGCCTCTGACATGAAGCTTGTCGTACTACTTTCACTTCTCCAAATGGACAGTAGTCTAAGGTCACCAACTGTCTGTTCTGTGAGGAGTGAAGATCTTATTTCCACTTAAACATGCTGTCTGTTTGCTTTGTTCTTCGTCTCCTGCAGAGCTGCATCTCCAAAATCAGCTCAGACTGAGTTATGGAGATCCCAGCTGTGATCGAAAAAAATCATAAAGTTTTAGCTCCTGAAATGAGGTGGAGAAACTCTGTTCTTTTTTCACTTTTCTGTCCAGTACAGCGTCACGGTTTGCCCGTTTTGTGAAAAACCAACCACCTTTTGAAAGATCTTCTGCCTGTATAATTTTTGCGGCACAAACAATTTTGCAAAAAATGTGTTGTGTTTGGTGTGAGTGGTTTTGTTGGGAAAAACTTGGCTGAATAAATTGCATCTTGCATTTTTTTCTGCAAATCACATATGCCATTGTTTTCAATGGAGCACCAACTGAAAATTCAGACAGCGCAGCGCAGACGTCAAGTTCATTTGAAAGCCACACACACACACACGTATCTCTCTCTCTCTCTCTCTCTCTCTCTCTCTCTCTCTCTCTCTCTCTCTCTGTCTGTCACACACGTGAACAAAATTATTGGTACCCTTCTGTTAAAGAAAGAAAAAACCCACAATGGTCACTGAAATAACTTGAAACTGACAAAAGTAATAATAAGTAAAAAATTACTGAAAATCAATGAATGAAAATCAGACATGAAAAGGCAAAGAGAGAGATTTAAGATGAACGTTCGGAGATGAATGGACTTATTCGCGTTTATAAGCAGCGCAGTTGGTTTCCTGGTATGTTAAATCTGCAACGAGAGACTGTCAAACACTAAAAAGTTGCGAAGATGAAGTCGCTTCTCTCACGAATTTTCCCGTTACACCTTAAATGGTGCCGCATCTACATTTAGCGCCTCAGTCAGAATTTAAGGTGGAACAGGAAAATTCAAACAAGAAGCTGGCGAAGGAGAAGCGACTTCAGCCTCGGAAAACAGTCGAATGTTGAGAGACATTTTACAAGAAACTAATTTTTGAGGAAAAGATTCCTGACTGAAAGGGGAGGAAAGCGGATATAGCTAAAGCTTAAAGCAGAGCGAAGTCAGTCTGCGTTTTCGTTTATATTGTTTAGCCTATACTAGACCATCAGCACACACTGAGACATACTGGACATTAAATGCGGCTCCCAAGCTGGTTTGATTTTTGTTGAAAGGACAAAATGGCTCTTCTTATCATTTGGGTTGTGACTCCTGATCTAACCTGGCTTTAATGCAGAGGGAGCCGGTCGGATTTCTCACTCATCCAGTTGTGTTTTTGTTTTGTGCCGCCACAGACTGTCCGGGCGCTGCACTTACCCACTTCCAAGTTCCGCCTTTTATGTTCCGTCAGCATTACGTTATAAATTAAATATTTAGAAAATCGATTTTTTGTGTGTGTATGTATATATATATATATAATATGCATGCATGCACTCTACTGTGGATTGAATACTGATAAGGAACAGTGCTTTTTTTTTCATTTCAATGTGTAAAAGCAGCATATGTGTCCATGGATCACTAATTCTTAGTTTCTCTCTCTCTCTCTCTCTCTCTCTCTCTCTCTCTCTCTCTCTCTCTCTCTCTCTCTCTCTCTCTCTCTCTCTCAGGTGTGTTCTCTATGGATGAGGATTCTCTGTCTCGTGACTGTGAGCCTTTCTTCGAGTCTGATGGAGAAGAGGAGAGCACTGATGGTGAGTTAGTAGGAACAGTGTGTCTCTCAGTTTTGTGTCTCAGATTGTGTGTCTGCCAAATTTGTTTGGGTCATTTGTAACTCACTGTTGGGACTTGACTTCCCTGACCGCTACACTAGAGACACGATACGTCACAAGGTTCAGAGTAACGTCATAGATATCCAGGACCGCGGTGCAACACAGGAACAGAAGCGCAATACAAAATACACAGTGCAGACAATACACTGCAGTAAATACGAGAGACTCACAATAATTGCAAAAACAGAGCGCAGGCAGTAGACGGTACTGAGAATATGTTGATTGTGCAAAGCAGGATGTAACATACTATGACATATTAGCAGATAGACTAGCGCATATGAGCATAGCAGTGACTGAGGTAGCAACCAGAGCAGCAGCAACAGAATACAGTATTTGTTTGATACAGTATTCCAGCAGCTGATATTGTTAAAAAAACCAAATGTGCAGAAATGCAAGTAGTCAGTGTCACATAATCTGGATTTACCAAATGTTTAGGTCAGTGATTGTAAGTCGACTGATTTCTGATGCACATAAAGGATCAGCTCCTGCAAACTGTAGACTGTAGGGCGAGACGTTTGTTGTAAACAGTCCTGGATTACCCAGACGCAGATACAGTCGATTACATAACCATGTTTTTATGAGGATTAGTTTCTTGCAGTAATACTGAAAAAGAATCAGACAGCAGTTGCAGAATTTGTCCACTAGAGGTCAGCTTTACCTGTAATACCTCAACCTAGAGCCGTGGTCTCAGACCCTGGTCCTGCAGAAGCCCCCTACCCTTTATGTTTCCCTGCTTCCAACACCTGATTCATCTTAACAGCTAAGTAACAAGCCCTTCCTGTGACCTCTTGGATTTGTGACAGAATGGAAGAGCATGACCAGAATATATATGCCTTTGATTTAATAAGTGTAAGTCTAAAAAAAATTGGCTCTTAGTATCTTTAGGGATTAAGTTGAAAAGTCCTGACGTATTCCAGAAAACATCCTACATGGTCTGTGTGTCATGACTACAGATAGTACATTGACTCGTACAAATGCATTTTGCCGCTGAAAGAAACCAAGTGAACTTGCATGATCACTCAACATGTCGCTGTTGTCTGAAGAAAACCTCGTATCTCCAAAATGGTAACTTTACAGGAGAAGGAAAAAACAGACTTTACTTTTAATGTAAGTCAATGGAACCAGAATTGATTCCAAGTCATTTATGGCTGTTTCTTTTGAGCCATTAATCATAAAATTTACACCCAATGTAAAAAGCAACAGGTATTTCCAAATTATGTCAAAAACTGAAAAACAGCAAAAATGGAAATGCAAGGTTTTCTTCCGACAGCAGAGATATGTATGTTGGGGTGGGCGAGTTTGGTTCCACTGACTGACATTAAAAGCAAAGCATGTTTTTTCCTTCTCCTGTAAAATTACCATTTTGGAGATACAAGGCTTTCTTAGGACAACAGTGATATTAAATATTATTATATTTCTCATAACGAGAAATAGTAAGAACGTTATAAGAGTATGTAGCCTATTTTTTACAGTTTATTGATTTTGAAGTGAAATGTTTTTACTGCACTTCCCTCAAGCATTGTCTTGAAACCGGTAAAATTATCTGTCAGGGCAGAAGATAAAAATCATTTTAAACAAATAAAATGTCTAGAAATATGCTGGATTATCTTATAATATTCTTAAAACATAATAAATATCTAGGATGCTTTTTCTCACCCGGGTATCTTGTTTTGTGTGTGTGTGTTTTGGTGACTATTTCTGTTTGTCTGTTTTTCAGGCTCTCTGAGTGAGGAAGCCCCTCCGCCTCCGCGGGGGCTGGCGATGGGTCACTCCGTGCTGTCGTCTCGCCCTCCTCACCCCATGGCCCTGGCTCGCTCCCTGCCAGTCTCGGTGCCTGTGTGGGGCTACAGGAACAGCCGCACCCCACAGGGAGAGCCGCACAGCGGAGAACGGGTCAGTTATTCGCCCCTGCGGTTTGTTACATAACTGATTTTTATTGAGCTTCTGACCTCTGTCAGCCTCAGGGTTGGGGGTCAACATTCAATACGTTTATGTTACCAGGTTACTTTGATATCACAGAGTATGTATTCAATGTTGTTCAGTATCGGTCAGTCTTATCGGCATCTGTGAGCTAATAAGTATGCATGTTCCAAAATTAAGACTGCAGTTTGGCTTTCGAAATTACATTCCATGTGTGCATTATTAACTTCAGCGCTTCTTGATTAGTCCACAATTTGTTGTGGTCATTAAACGTACTCATTTTCTCTTCCTCACAGTTTTTTGTGGTTTAAGCCACACCAAGTTTCGGTTTTCAGTTTAAAAGAAGGGTTTAAAGAAAGTGTCGTTTAGGTATCAAAGTCAGGGTGTCTATATTTGTATGGACATTAAGCTGCCCTGATCTGTACCAGAGGCTGATCGGGAACTTCTTGGTTTCTCGTGCTTAAAAATCAGATGGCAATTGCAGAATTCGTCCACCAGAGGGCAGAGTGAGACATTTGTTATTTCCACTGCTTTTATTGTCCATCCAGGAAAAATGGAGTACAGTGGTGCTTGATACTAAAACAAAACTGCAGCAAAAATTATAAACACTAATCATCATCATCATCATCATTATCATCATCTAATCACGCAGTGATTGGAATAAACATAGAAAAATATTCACATTATTGCAGCTTATAAAATGGATACGTCCGGTCCTAAAATCTCATTGGCTGAGCTGCGTTCAAAGCCCACCTCACAGCAGGTGAATTGTGTATCACTGCGCCACGGCATGGTAAACTCTTGTGTTGTTAATGGAATAATCTTTGACTCTCATGCTGCTCGCATGGACCACACAGTATATTACTGAAGTAAGAACCTGTTTTTTTTGTTTAAACTGAGGGGCTGACAACTTATGTTCTTAACTAGAACCAGGCTGGTCAGCTAGCTAACAGGCTAAAGGGGCCAACAGCCCAAAACAGCTCCATCATTAATATCACAGGCTTGAATTAAAGCACTTACAGTCTGATTAACTGTAAACCTGCAGTGTAAAAGTCTAAAAATGTCACTTGAATGTCTCACACGCTTCAAATGTGTTTGTCAGAAGTCACGTCAAATCCAGGCTGAATCCCAAACGGCTCTGCACTTCCTAAATAGTGTTCTAGCTATGAAAGTTTAGAAATTCTAGCCTCTACAGTCAAACAGTGCATCATGTATCGAGTGTGGGTGTGTCTGAGTCCCAAATGACTGTTTCTTAGCTGTGTTTTGCTCTGTTGGGCTGCAGGATCCAGTATTTAAACTCCTACGTAGTGCACTATGTAGGGAGCAGGGAGCCATTTGAGATTCAGCCACAGCACAAGAAGTGGGCGCCACTGGATTGGTGCTCAGTAAGACTCGTGATGATAATTTAGTGACCATAAAGTACTTATAAAGTGAAAGTTTTATCATTAAACAGCGCTGTGTTATCATATGTTCATTGTTATATGACAAGAAGTTTTAAATTCTTGAAATGACAGCAATGTACAGCGATGGGCGACCAAACATTGTCCTCATTCAGCATCCATGGTTGCTTGGCAACAACACCATACCCTAAAGGAACTACATTTCTTGGTGGAAAACTTGTTTATGTCAATTATTGCTAATAATAACGTACACAATATTTCAGAAAATAATTTATTTTATCATATTTTATGTTGGCACTCTGCTTCATGTCGTGCCTAAAAACACCCTTCCTGTGATAAAATCACAGTAACACACAGCCTCTTGTGGCTTATTGCTTTATTATTTAATATTAATTAACATTTCACCTGCATTATATTCATCACTGAGCTTTCGTTGTGCGTCTTGTTTTTTAAATGTAGCTCTGCTTCTTTGTTGGTGCATTTTGCCCGATCTAACTTGTTTGCAAATGACAGATTAAAACATCATAATCACGAACAAATTTTAAAGTATCGTTATGTTATGGTACAAAGTTAAAATATGCATTTGCAACCCTGAAGATACAAATCGCTGTGCATGTTTTCTAGGTTGGCTGTGCAGATCTGGATCACATAGCTGCTAGTATGAAGGCCCTGCTGGCTCCTGCAGCCACGGACGGCACAGAGATGTTCGGAGCTCTGCCGCGACCTCGACTCAACACGGGAGACTTCTCTCTCAAACACTGAGGGAGACCCAGCATGTGTGCGCGCGCGTGTGTGTGTGTGGAGCGAGAGAGAAAGAAAGTTATGTGAGATGCGTTTGCGTGTGAAAGTGGTGCCGAAGGGTTTTCGAACGACACTGACGTGGATGTAAATAAGGCGCTGAACCCAAACCTCCGTTTATTTCTTTTTTTTATAACTCCTTTTGCCTCTCAGAGAGGATTCGACGTTAAAAGTGGCAGAACATTTACCTTTTTATTCCTGTCTGCGTAGCAGGGCAGAAGGAGAAGTGAAGATTGTTTTATTTTATGGTCCTCACGCCAGCAGTCTAGTGGTGGTCGTTTCACAAGGCGGGCTTTCTCAGCTGGCCAGATAACTTTTACAAGATTTTACAATATCAGTGTCCTTGAGCTCTTCTCTTATTGGACAAGCATGACTTTAGGCTTGAGTTATCTGGCTGACTCATGAAATCTCGCTTTGTGGAGTGTTTAGAGTTTTGGGTCCATATTTCTCGGAGCAGCAGTGCTGTTTGAGGATCAGCTGTTGCCTTGTACAGCCTTCTGAACGTCACCGAATACACCCGGAGGAGCTGATCCTGGGTCAGTACCTTTTGTTGTTTTGGTGAATATGGGCCCTAATAAAGGACTTCAGCATTTCTTCATCACGTCACCTTAAATATGTGGCAGCGAAGTTAAAATTCGTAACTGTTCTTACGCAATTTTGTTTTGTACTTCCTAGAATGCTTGTGCTGCTCAGCAGTAGTGTGCAGCACTCCAAAATACTTTTTCTAACCAAATGTACAAAGTGGAGGGAGAAAAATATAGTATTATTAAAACTAAAGAACAAAAATGAGAGAAAATACAGAAATATGCCACAGCGAAATGAGGTAGCTAGTACATTTTGGCGTTGTTACCGTTTCCTTTTACGTAAGTACAATGAATGAAGGCTCATTGATGACTTGGGTTATTCGGTAACGCTTTATTTGAAAGGCTGCCTATATAGGGACTACACAACACATGCATAAGCACTGAACAACATGTTAATGAAGCAGTATTTGAGTATTTATGAGCAGCTTATGCTAGAAACCGCAGGATGACATAAGATGTCCTATGAAGTAAATGACATTGCTTTGACCCAAGGGACCTTAAACTAAAGTGAAGGACATTTGTTCTATTCATAACACTATTATGAATTTCCATAGTTTTACATGAGTTAAAGTACAATTATACATTTGTCAATACAGTGTCATTTACTTCATCTTATGGGATCTTGTGAGTACTGGCATAAGCTGTTCATAAAGACTCAAATATTGATTTATTAAATGCTTATACATGTGTTATGATGTCTTTTATTTAAGAAGCCTTCAAATAAAGTGTTACGGGTTATTCTAACCGAAGTGCCAAGTAATTTTTGACGCGTACTTAAACGAGTGCTCGACCAATCATGGTAGCCGTGGCTGGCTGACAGTGAGTGGAAGCTGAGAGGTATTATTGTTCACTTTTATTCATTGTTAGCAACATTTAGCAGTTTTTGACTGAACTATATCTTGAATTCGGAACCTGTTCCTGCCAGTAAAGTGGGCATCTCAGTTCACAGCTTCAGATACATGAATGAAATATATCACATCAACACAGCCGTCTTTGTTTGTGCTGATGTAATGTATTTAATTCATTTGTACACATTTGAATCGAGGAAATTCAGTACGTCACTTTTTTCAGTGCACAAGTGACCGCAGTAGCTCTCAAGACCAGTCATGCAGACCCTGTATAGTGCAATTGTTTGTGTTTTCCTGCTCTGATGTACCTGGTGTTATTTCACAAAGCAGCCAACCTGATCAATTAAGTCAAAAAGTCATGCCAATCCAGTGAGTGAAGAGCTAAGGGTCATTTATACGGGACATTCCTCACTTTGGACCAGCTTTACTGAAAAATCCTGCTCGTCAGGTACTTATCAAGCTGAACATGGAGAGGATTTTGTGGTAAAGCTGGACAGTTTGAGCCAGAATTCAGTAGCAAAGTGAATAGCAGTGGCCCTAAGCTCTTCTCCTATTGGATAAGCTTGACTTTTGGCTTAAGCTGTCTGGCTAACTGAGAAATCTTGCGTTGTGAAACCTGTGCCAGGTGTGTTGGAGCAGGAGAACACAAAAACGTGCAGTGCACAGGTTCCTCAGGACTTCAAGCCAGTGCAGTCACATGTGCAATAATGCATTGAATTCACTTGGTTCAGTTCTTAATGAATAAAACGTATTACATCAACACAGTTCTTGCCAAAAGTACATAAATCTTGAGACAAAACTGTGTTGATGTTTTTTATTTATGTGGAAATTATGAACACATTTTAAGGCATTTTTCAGAGTTGCACTCTAGCACAGCAAACATGTTGCTTCGCTTTCAGGCTTATGCTGGTGTGAGGGCCATAAATACTGTGATAAATCGACACTAACCAAGCGAAAGCGCACCGTCTCGTCACTGAGCACCAGTCTGCCGATGTAGCTGGGAACGTGTGGCTGCTGAGACTGTATGAAGCTAACCGCAAACTGAGACAGACTGACACTGACCTGCGGTGAGCCTGTTCTTTTGGGCAAGAGCATTTTGAGAATGTTAGTAAACACTATTAAAACTGTACACTACATTTCTAATAAAGGACAAGTTGCTGATGATGGGTAGACATACTATAAATGATTAAAGGAGTGCTCCAGTGTTTAACCTTATCTCTATGTGCAGCATCTGTTTGGTGTGGGTACTCATAGATTTTATAATATGACTTTGTGCCTAGAAAAGGACTGAAAGCTTATCAAAGCTCAGTCATATTAGAAATCACTGGGTAGTTCCGTGAATAGATGTTTGAAATACGTTCATATGCAAATGTTGAAAGAGTAACTCCTCCCTTAAACCTTTTTTTTTCCATTAACAGCTGAAATGCTCTGCTGTAGTAATAAAATAAACCAGCCTTGGTTAAAATGTGAGCACATATTTCCAAACTGTAAAAAGATCATTTTTATTGTGGTCAGTTCCGCCTCTGCAGCGCCCCATCTGGTTCAACTCTGTTATAGGCGCGGATGACGTGTCTTCCTACTGCCTGATGACGCCCTACTCGTGCTGCACTCAAATATGAGAGCTTAGGAGTCTAGAGCAGGGAGATAACCACACCCACGCACTGAGCTAAATACCCCCAGCACCACCTCACAAGGCTGTGATATGCCAGCTGTCTGTACCAACTGTAAATAACCCAGTTAATCTAAGCTTAGTTTGAAATAAAGATGTTGGGACTGATTAAGTGAGGATTCTTGTGAGTCTCCATAAAGCTGCTGGTGTTGCATCCGATTCACGTTTCCCTTCACAACTCGAACCCTCAGGCGCTGCACTCACTGAACAGAAATCAACGGCCAGCAACACTGGAACTACAGAAGGTTCAGGAAAGGTTAATGTTAAATGGCCATTGTTACCAACTATGTCAACCTCTCATCTGAACAGCCTCTCTCTGATTTCCGTAGTTCCAGTGTTGCTTGCCGTTGATTTCTGCTCAGTGAGTCGCACCCGAGAACCGATTTATAAAGGGAAACGTGAATTTGAGAGGGAACTGAATCGGATGTAACACTGGTTAGTCCCATGAACAGCTTGCAGAATGAATAAGCATCTAAGCAACCAGCAAACCCTGGTTGACCGGTGATGCAGTCTGCGACCTTGATGTCAGACTGAATGAAACTCAGTGTTCAAAGAAATCCACTTTGTTCATTCGGAATTTGTGCATCTAAGATATCAGGACTCGGGTTATATTGAATACGGACCTGCTGAACAGATACATAGAAGCTGTCGCGGTTTTAGGGAATGTTCTACCATTCGGACGCCTCTCCCACTTGCTGTTAATCATTTTCTGTCGCTATGTTAACTCTTAGGCTGTTTGAGTCAGCGGCTCATACTGTTAAGGCTCAAGACACACTGTCTGATCAGAAACACCTTCCCTCGTCGAAGATGGAGACGGTAGTGGAGAAAAATCGGCAACCTTATAAGACTCTCAGTTGCAAAAGCGCCATTCGATTCTGTGACTCACCATATTTTCTGGTCACTAACGTACGCTGGCTCTAAAAACACAGCAGCCCAGCCCACCCGGATTCCCTCGCAGCCCCACCTCCAAACCTGAACATCACTGCAGAGCCCCTCCCAATGTGCCCCTCCCATTTCTGAGCATTTTTCAAAGTTGAGCCAGGGGTGGAGTTACTCTTAAAGCACCCTTCACCAAATGACACATTTTGTTGATTTACTCAGTAAAAATAAGTGGACACAAACCTAACTATGGCATTTTTCTGTACATTTAAGTGCACAATTTGTATTTATTTGCGGAGTTAACATAAAAGATATAGCCTAAAATGTGAAGTGTGCCATAACTTTTACACAGACCACATTTTGCTTTTCCTTTTTTTTCCCTCATATATGGATAAAACAATTCAGCAAAGTAATAAATTTGCACATTAAATTGAGCAAATAAACAGTAATAGTGCAGTAAAATGTGCAGAAGTGTGTTCATGTTAATGTGTTAACTTATTTTCACTCAGAAAATCAACAGAGCATACAACTGTGCATAACTGTGTAATGCGAAATCAAAACACTCCAAACCGTACAAGTGTTAGGGTCAAACAGATTGACCAGAGCTGTTGGCTTCGGACCCTGGAGCAAACCAGGAAATAAGGTTTTCCCTTAATTTCTAATGAGAATCAATGATGTGTTGTAACTGTTGTCCATGTTAGTCGTCCACACGCTACAGATGCAGCAGATAGACAACATGTAAAAAACACTGGAATATTCCTTTAAGGAAACCACTTGCTTGTGCGCACACACACACACACACACACACACCCTGACGAGTAAACAGTCTAATACTGACATTAAAATCTCAAATTGTGAATCAGTGCTTTCCAGTGTGAACCCCCTCCCCAGGGCTGAGCGCTTCAGCTTAGAGAACATGAATGTTGGGGTGTTCCACCCACAGACGGACGGTGTAGTGCGCTCCTGTGTTCTAACCGATATGCGGGCCGGAGACGCTCGAGCAGTGGCGCAGAAACGTACGATGGTAACTTTGTCAATCTTCAACATTTCAGATCTGTTAAGTGTTCAAGCAAAACCGTTTTGAATAAACCAGCTGTTTGTTGTTGAACGACTGCTGCTTTTTTTCCCCAGAAATCAGAATTAGTGCTTAAAGAATTAACAGCATTAAGAAATTTGTTTACCATTCTTGGTCCTGTAGTGCAGGTTGGTTCTGTTCTACCTCTAATTCAGCTCATAGCTTTTTAAAGGGAAATTCCACCAGTGTTCAAAAATTCTGCATAAATTCAGTTGTTGATATTGATCTGTAAACACCATTCAGAGTGGTTTGATGTGATTCTTATTTCTTTACAGTGGTAGTGAGAGGAACCAGGAGCCACAATGTCCACAACACACACATAGCCATTTTATTTACTGGCCTCTTAAAGGGGAATTCTGCCAAATGTTCAAAATTTCTCAATAGTTAAGTCCTTGAGACATCAAGTGTCATTCAGAATGGTTTGACATGAAATGGACTGATTTACAGAGGTGGTGATAGGAACCAGGGGTCGCCATGACTACAATACAAATATAGTCATTTTATTTACTATCCAAAACCACCAGTGAACCTACAAGTCCTCACAACTTCTCTTAGGATACTATTTTGCCTTAGAACAAACTGGGCCTTCATGCAGCTCTACAGCTTTACAATCAACTTAGCTAAAGCTGTGTAACAGTTGTAGTCAAATTTGTCTTTGCACTACAGATCATTAAATCTATTTATGGAATTCCACCCATTTTAATCTCAAGCCAGTATTCCAGTGCTGGGGACCTCCTGCACTGAAATTTCTGCTTTAACATGCTTCACTCAACTCCTTAAGTGCTTGATAATCACCACATAAACAAAGTCAGCTGTAATAAGGAAGACAGAGTGTGCACTGATTTAAGTCCCCAGTTCTGAGAACAATGTAGTATTAATCATGTGAAATCAAAAGGCTGCACTTGGGCTGTAGAGGACGGTGATGAGTGGGCTAACACTAGTTAACAGCTGCTGAGTCAGATTTTCTTTCCAGTGGTGGTGATAAGAACCAGGGGTTGTAATGTCAGCAGCACAGGTGTAGCCGTTTTATTTGCTATCCAACCTGACCAGTGGTGACCAGTGGTAAACAGTGCTGAATCTATAAAAATTTTCTTCTGGTACTGTTTTGCTTTTTCACCCCCTGCATGCACCTCTCCACCTTGAACTGAATTTTTGAGTTTCAAAAGCCATCATAAAACAGTGAGTGTGTGTGTTTACATACACCTAATAATCCGATAACTGCAGAAAATCAGACTTTGTCAGTAACCCGATCAACATGTTTACATGTACTTGAGTAATCAGATAATGGGGAAACTCTGGGTCTACGTGAGTCAGACAGATCAGATTTCTGCTTTACAACCAGCCAATAAACTCACAGAAGAAGACGTGACGTAAACGTAACGTAAAACTCAAACTTCGCTCCACTTTACCTGAAAATATGAACACACATCATTTAGAAGATGAAGAATAATTAAATCCATTTCATCAAGCGTGTTTTTGGCTTCAGCGTCGCTTTTTGCTGCGTTTCGCTGCGTCTCGCGGTAACACTGCTCACTTATTTCCGGTCCCACCGTCTGTTTTCGCACACGCTCAGACTGAGGAATATGAAAGAAATCAGAGTGAGAGTTTAGATTCACTGAGAAATCTGAATACTGAGCTAAAACCCAGCTCTCTTTATCAGATTTCTTAATCGGATTTCTAGACCGTACTCCGATCTAAGAAATCGGAGTGTGCTGTTTACACGACCATTTGCATAATGGATTACTGTTTACATGTAAACACACTCAATGTCTCAGGCATCAGGCGGCGTATTGGTAACTGTTTCGCGTGATGGCTTCCTGTGAGGGAGCTTTCAGAGGCGGATGTCTGGTTCCTATCACCACCACTGTGAACAATTCCGACTCAGAAAGTTTCTCTAGAATTAAGTATTTTGCATCAAACCACTCTGAATGACTTTGTTTACACCTTATTTACACAGAAATAGGAAAAGAACAATTAAAAGTCTGTGGAATTTCCCTTTAAGCTGCAGATTCATTGTTTCGTTAGTCCATTCAGTAACCAATATTCGCATGAACTCGTGTAAGTTGTTTAGGTTAAGAGCTTGAGGAGCTGAAGTTTTCACCCCCTTATATTCATCTGAAAAAAGGGGTTAAGTGTGGGGTAGAGTTGTGGCAGAGTTGAGTTTCAGACATCGAAACTTACGTAAAGGCAAAGCCTATGATTGGACCGTGAGCAAAAAACAGGGTGGTACACGACACAACATAGACATAGATTAACCACTTTATTATAATCATAAAGTTTTATGGTCACTACTCAAATATCACATACAACAACACATGGCATATAAAATGATTTAGGCCCCCCCCAAAAAATGCAATAACAACTCACAAATATCAACAGAAATACTTTACAGAAGTAAAATATTTGAACACAATAACTCTTCTCAGTATGCAGGATCCTGGGGCACCTCAGCTGCTACTGAAGTTAATGAAGCACTTTTATAAGGTTTCTCATCGTAACTCCTCTATCACGCGCATCTCCCGTACTATAGGGAAAAACATGAATCCTACAAAGATTAAAAAGGTTTCTAAGCTAAGCTTCAAATATCATTCCGCCTCATAAATACAACAGTCTTGATCTGCTTCCTCTGGCCTTTTTATACCGCCCTTGTTCCCCAAGAGCTGTGGCCAGGTTCATGTATCTGATCCACCTTCAGCTGCACTCTGCACTGAGCGATGTCCAGATATTGCAGTCTTAAAAAGATGGTTCTTCAAGGGTTCTTTAGTAGAGAAAATGGTTCTATGTAGAACCATGAACACTCTTTGTATGGTTAAACGTTCTTCAGATTGATGGAGAATGTGCTGTAGATGGTTCTATGCACCAAAAAGGGTTCTGCTATTGTTACGATGTCAAGCTTGTTACAGTAGAAGAACCCTTTTTGGTGCTTTATAGAGCCCTTTTCAAAAAGGTTCTATATAGAACCATATACAACCCTTTTTCCATTAATGTGTGGCTGGTCCAGGTAGATGCCAGTGGTGTTGGAGAAGCTTCTCTGGATCTCCACGTTCTCCCCATCATGCCAGACATGGTAGCAGGAGCCTGCCTAGATGGTTCTATATATCACCATAAAGGGTTCTGCTATTGTTGAGGTTGTATATAGAACCACAAACACTCAAAGAACCCTTTGCAAGATTTACAGGTTCTTTGCATCCTGAAAGCGTTCTTCAGATTGATGTAGAAAGCTATAAACAGTTCTATGTAGAACCTTTTTGAAAAGCGTTCTATATATAGCAACAAGATGGGTTCTTCTATGGTAACAAGCTTGATATTGTAACAATAGAAGAACCCTTTTTGGTGCTATATAGAGCCATTTTTTTCAAAAGGTCCCATATAGAACCATATACAACACATTCTCCATCGATCTGAAGAACACTTTCACCATGCAGAGAACCTGTTAATCTTGCAAAGGGTTCTCTGAGTGTTCGTGGTTCTATATACAACCATTTTCTCTACTAAAGAACCCTTAAAGAACCATATAAACTTTCATTAATTGTTAGCTACATTAGCCTCAGAGCTCCAGTGTAAAACTAAAGAAGCAAATTTCAGACCCCAAACCTGTCTAAGTTTGATTATTTTCCCCATTCTATTGCTTTCAACACCTTAAGGTGAGTCAAATGAATGACCCGGACCCCCTCCCCACCCCGCTTTCCCACCCATCATTCCTCTCTCTCCACTCTCTTCACACCCACCCTCTTCCATTCCTCCTCCCTCCTTATTCTCTTACTGATCCTTCTTCATGATCACGCAGTAGGACTTGCGGCCGACCCAGAAGCCTGGGAACACCATTTCCTTGAAGGTGGTTTTGAACTGGTGCAGCAGCCGGACCTCTTTGGCCCCTCCCTCCGTTTTCTCCACCATATAGAAGCACAGTATGCCGGCAGGCTGGTCCAGGTAGATGCCGATGGTGTTGGATAAGCTTCCCTGGATCTCCACGTTCTCCCCATCATGCCAGACGTGGTAGCAGGAGCCTGCCCAGCCGACTCCCCACGACATGTCGTTCTCTCCCAGGCCGCAGGGGCCGTCCTTAGCCTTTCTCCCTGCGCTCTCGCTCACCACCCCAATCACCACCCAGCCCTCATAGTCCACCTCCCAGTACCCACGGCAGCCCAGCAGACCCTCCTTACACAGAACCTGCAGGAGAGCAGAGAGGAAAATGATGTATTCAGTCAGTGGTTCCTGAGGGACTAGAAATGTTCCAGTATTTTAGGCTTTTTATACATTCTACACATTCTATCCTGCTAGTGCACGGTTAGAGACTGTAGCCCATCTGTCGAAGTACAGTTTGCATTAGCCACACTCTAGCTCTCCAACAGTGGCCAGTTCTGACCGTTGAGCTGCTCTTGGCCAGTGGCCAGTGAGTGGAAGCACAATGTAGGTGTTTCTAATAAAGTGGCCAGAGAGTGGAAGCAAAAAGTACTTGTTTCTGATAAAGTGGCCAGTGAGCGGAAGCAAAAGGTAGATGTTTCTAATAAAGTGGCCAGTGAGTGGAAGTAGAAGGTAGGTGTTTCTAATAATGCGGCCAGTGAGTGGAAGCACAAGGTAGGTGTTTCTAATAATGCGGCCAGTGAGTGGAAGCACAAGGTTGGTGTTTCTAATAAAGTGGCCAGTTAGTGGAAGCACAAGGTAGGTGTTTCTAATAAAGTGGCCAGTGAGTGGAAGTAGAAGGTAGGTGTTTCTAATAATGCGGCCAGTGAGTGGAAGTCCAAGGTAGGTGTTTCTAATAAAGTGGCCAGAGAGTGGAAGCAAAAAGTACTTGTTTCTGATAAAGTGGCCAGTGAGCGGAAGCAAAAGGTAGATGTTTCTAATAAAGTGGCCAGTGAGTGGAAGTAGAAGGTAGGTGTTTCTAATAATGCGGCCAGTGAGTGGAAGCACAAGGTAGGTGTTTCTAATAATGCGGCCAGTGAGTGGAAGCACAAGGTTGGTGTTTCTAATAAAGTGGCCAGTTAGTGGAAGCACAAGGTAGGTGTTTCTAATAAAGTGGCCAGTGAGTGGAAGTAGAAGGTAGGTGTTTCTAATAATGCGGCCAGTGAGTGGAAGTCCAAGGTAGGTGTTTCTAATAATGCGGCCAGTGAGTGGAAGCACAAGGTAGGTGTTTCTAATAATGCGGCCAGTGAGTGGAAGCACAAGGTTGGTGTTTCTAATAAAGTGGCCAGTTAGTGGAAGCACAAGGTAGGTGTTTCTAATAAAGTGGCCAATGAATGGAAGCACAAGGTAGGTGTTTCTAATAATGCGGCCAGTGAGTGGAAGCACAAGGTAGGTGTTTCTAATAAAGTGGCCAGTTAGTGGAAGCATAAGGTAGGTGTTTCTAATAAAGTGGCCAGTTAGTGGAAGCACAAGGTAGGTGTTTCTAATAATGCGGCCAGTGAGTGGAAGCACAAGGTAGGTGTTTCTAATAAAGTGGCCAGTTAGTGGAAGCACAAGGTAGGTGTTTCTAATAAAATGGTCAGTTGGTGGAGACAAAAAGTAAGTGTTTCTAATAAAGTGGCCAGTGAGTGGAAACAAAAGGTAGGTGTTTCTAATAAAGTGGCCAGTAGGTGGAAGGAAGGGTTTAAGTGAATACTGTGTATATTGTAGTGTGGAATGTGAAATCCTATACTTAACCAGAAAAAAATATTATTTGTGAAAGAAGCCGAACCAGTATTTTAATGGGCAAAAACACACCTGTGGGGAGTGTTCATATCTTTCAGGTCTGTCCAGGACAGGACACACCTCCTCTGACATGCGGGACACTTTGGCACCCCCCTCAGAGAGCCACAGCAGCTTCTGAGCAGTCCTGTCATCCAGGGAGAGAGACATCCAGTCTAAGAGAAAGAGAGAGAGAGAAGACCTAAACCAAAGACACAACGTCTCTCCATATAAGGATATTGTACTGCTTTAACAGCAAGGGTCCGATGAGGGTCCTCAATTCATTTCCTCATTAGTTACTATACATTTCCTATATTAGTTACTGAATAATTAAGTATAGATACTGAGCCTTAAAATTAATAACTGAATTAGTTTGCAGTTGAAGGACATTTAACGTCCAGACTGCCCACTTCATTTCTGATAAAGCAGGCGAAGGCAAGGTCACATCATGTGGTTCTTTCACATGAACAAAAAGGCTACGAGAGGACTCCACTTCAAAAGCCGGACCACCTCTTTCCCCCCCCAGTGACAAAGAGCCAAAAACCCTGACATACATTTCATCAGCTCTGCCCTGGTGGTGGGCTCAGGAATGTCGGGCTCATATGGAGGCAGCTCCTCTGTGATGGAGACGAAGAGAAACAGAGAGAGAGAGAGAGAAGAGAGAGGAAGAGAGTCGTTACATTCTATACTGCGATCAGATAATCCAGTGTAAATGAGTCCACCTGTCCAAATGAAGCCCAAAGTCCTGTGACTCCACAGGGAGGTTAATCCCCTGATTAGCCTCGCAGAAACAGCGTGTAAAAGTCATTTGCACTGCTGAGAGAGTGAGTAAGGAGGCAAGGCAGCTGTAGAGCTCACCTTCAGAAAGTGGCGATCGTAATTATCACGCAGGCAGGAGGGCAGGCGGTTATCTTTAAATGGTGCGTGGTCCTTTTACACCCGAGAGTGTCGGGTGTCCATGTGCAAAGTCTACTGCCCCGTCAGAAAATAGCTCCACGCTAAGACTTAACCTATGTAATGCGCTTGAGGCTCTTTCATGTGGACATGCTATTACATACTTAGGTTTACACAATAGGCCAGAGGTTTGGAAGCAACATGGAAATATGATTTGTTGAAGGGAGTCCTGCAGAGTTTTACTGCAGCTCTAATCAGATCCACATGAATCCTACATTCAGATGCTCCAGTAGGTTCAGGAGAGTTAGGCCCAATCCCATTTCAGCCCTCGGCCCTACCACTCAGCCCTTAACCCTCCGATTTTTGTTGAGATAGAGGGGTAGGGCGGAGTGTTAGGGCTACATGGCCCTCCGAAATGAGGTTTTTCAGAGACTCCAAACTGAGTGTTATGAGAAAAAAGGAAAAACCGGCAAGATGGAGCATAAGCGACCAAAGAAACCCACAAATGTGAGGATTTTCTCAGTTAAAAAGTTGCTATAACTGTTGTATTATCTTAGTTTAATGTTGTTTCAGTGTATTTTTGTCCTTTTCTTCATAATAAGCATAAAAAATCATTAGTACTATGCTAATGTCTCGGTAGCTAACTAGCTAACTTTCCAGTTCCACCTTAAATAGTCCAGCAGTTCTGACGCCTGAAGTGCCAGAATGTAACTGCTGCTCCATTTAAGGTGGAACAGAAAAAATTCGAACAAGAAGCTGGTGAATATCTGACTTCAGCTTCATATCACTGAAGAATTAGGGGTGGGCGATAATAAATAATTGCCCCCCTCTTTGAAGCCATATGATTCCCTAAATGTAACTAAAGCCCAGCAGTGAGGAGCTGAACTTTACCCTCCTCTGCTGTCACTGCAGACTGGCAGGGTCGCCTACAGAGCAGCGCTGGTAGCTGTTAATGAAGTAATGCTCTTTTTATTTGAGGGTCCCACTTCAGAGGGACGATTTCAACCACTACCCCTTGTAACTCAGTTCCAAGGGGCAAGATGACGCTCGAAAACAAGGGGTAGGGGTAAAAATAAGAAATGGGATTGGGCCTTACATCAGGGGCCAGGTTCTCAAACCCAAATTAAGCCTAAGTCTAGACTACAAAGAATTTCCAATGGTGGTTCACATAGGGACTGCAGTTTAGTCCAAAGACCAGGCGTAATCAATCAAACCGCTTGGTTAAAAAAGATTTCTAGGTTTCTACAGTTAAAATGTCAACCCACTTAATAATAACAGAACCTTAATCCACTTCCTCATGCATCTCCACACCACCCCTGTTCTCCATTGTTGGTTTCTGACTTAAAATGTTTTTCACACTTAAAAAAAATCACCGCTAGCTTCCACACTTTTGTTCTGCAGTGTGCGACTTGTGTCCATGTGTGATATTTACCAGTAGCGATTGCAGCCTTTGAGGCTTTTCTTCCTGTTGAGGAGAGAAATCAGAGAGAAAACAGTGAACAAATGTGTTGATTGTGTTGAGTTCCCCTCTTGTCACTGGGGTGGTTCCCTCAAGGGTCCATCTCAGTACCTTTAGTCAGGGAACATAACTGAACCATAATCCACTGAAATGATATGTTCTAAGCTGTACTGACTCCACACACCCCGTCTCGTCTCCAGGCTTTTATTTTACTGTTCTGTTTTAAAACATTCAGTTATGAAAAGGTACAAATACGAACTTTTCACCTGGAAAAACTTATTTAAGGGTCACAATCAGACCTTAAAACCACTGTTGTACCTTTGAGGGAACATTTATATTTTTTGTACCTTGAGGAACCAAAAATGTACCTGAACAGAACCTTTATTTCTAACAGTGTATAACATAAGAATAGCTAAACCAGTTTGCATTGAATTCCCTGTACTTACTGAATAATAAGCCTTAGTATGTAAAAAGGCTGGGATTTTAAGGGGTTAACTGTGGATGTTTGCCTTCGATATGGTGTATCGATGTAATTATGCTGTCGTCTTCTTGTAAAGAGATGCCAAACACCATTATTTTTAGCTTTGTGCTTTATTTTTTAGTAGGATTATTTAGTGACCCTGCTTTCCTGCACACAATTCAGAAATTTGAATGACAAAATGGTTAACGGTTAATCAGTTGATCAGATACGGCCCTAGTGGTCAGTCTTGTTTTGCTAAACTATCCTTCACCCAAACAGGAAATGATCAGAAGTGCAGAGCCTGTCGATAATGAGTGTAAATGTAGCTGTGTAATTACATGAATGCTGTTACACTGAAATGGTGTAAAAATAAAACCACAACAATAACTCTCGACTGCTAAAGGTTAAAGGTGAAGTACAGTGTACATGCCAAGTTCACGGTGCTCAGGGACCTCTGTGTGCTTCCGCCTCTCGACCCCTGTGACCCTCCGTGTGACATAACCTCCACACTCTCCCTTCCTGTGCCTGTCGGGGGTGATAAATCTAACCCGCTATGTGGGCAATGTGGCTCTGTCATTGTTAGCACTGATTCATGGAGTTTACTCATGCCTGAGGTCACAGATCACCTCCTCGGGGCCTTCGGTGCCTAAACTTAACCTTTACTGCACACACACACGTCAAAGACACTGACAGGTGTTTCTGAGAAAACACTTTGTTTCTGCTGCTGTTATTTCAGAACCCGTTTGCATTGCTACCAGCTTCGCGGCTATAAGGAGCTTCACTCACGAACGTTCTCAGAAAAGCGGCGGATGAGGTGAAGAATCACTGCAGCGTCCGTCAACATCAGCACTGTTTATACACACACACGTCCATGCAGTTCCATCTTCTAGTTCTTAAATGGTCAGTTTCACTGTCACACTGACGTGTACCTGATACACTCGTACCAGCACTACACACACCGTCACTACTGTGCTGAGAATGCTCCGCTAGCCAAATGATTACTGGTCAGTGGTGCTGTGGTCAGAAACTGACCAGTGATGAATGGGGTGGGGGGGTAGAGATGTGTAACAGTCAGTGATTATACCCCTATATAGTGGACATATGAGTGTGTCTATACGTCTGTATATAGATATTTCTAATAAAGTGGCCAGTGAGTGGAAGTCCAAGGTAGGTGTTTCTAATAAAGTGGCCAGTGAGTGGAAGCACAGGGTAGGTGTTTCTAATAAAGTGGCCAATAAATAGAAGCACAAGGTGGGTGTTTCTAATAAAGTGGCCAGTGAGTGGAAGCACAAAGCAAGTGTTTCTAATAAAGTGGCCAGTTAGTGGACTGAACAAATCCCAAATATTTGTGAAAACTGCATAATTGGGTTTTAAGAAGAAATGTCTTCTCAAGACCGGTCAGTGAATGAGGTCCATTCTTATGAATTTCCTCGGAAATCTTTCGTAAATCCAGCCCAAAGATCAATCAGGAGTGAAAGGCTGTGATAACATGAATAATGTCCCAGCGCTGCGATATTATCAGTACATTATCAGCACACTGAGGCCATTTATAACACTGTAAAATGAGAGGTGAAGCCACTAATGCAGACGTGTCAGACTCCCCTCGTTGGGACCACAGCGATGCGAGGTTTAGCGCTCGACCAGGCAGAACAACGTGTCATTTTTCAACTGCTCATTTGTCTTCACTCGTCCCCCTCCTCTCCATCACTTTCCTTCTATAAATATAAGACGTATACACTAACGAGGCACGTCTCAGTGTTAACATATCCCTGGATAACAGGGAGAGAATGAAAACTGATCACTCACCATCCAATGAATATTTCTGTACTACGCCCTGAACAAAACATGTTAAAGTAATAATTCAGCCAAAAATCCGTCCGTCAGTGAATAAAAAGTACATTACAGTGAGTAGAGTACAGTACAGTACAGTAGTAGCAGCAAACTTCAGGACTGAATATTGTTTATACATTAGTATTTGTTTACAGATATCTAGAGATGCACCCATACCATGTTTTCCCTTTAGATACCGGTACCTGATCCTTTAGTATCAGCCGATATCAAGTACCGATACTAACTATCTGACTTAACTCACGTCCTGATATTTATACAATTACATATTTTATTTTGGTAAAATCTATGTTCTGCATCACAAATAAAACACACTCAGATTGGCTAGATGGTGTTTACTTGTTGGATTATATTTATTAGATACTTAACAAAACTTATTTTTGTCTATTTACTGTATTTATATATATTTAGTATTTACATTATATTATATTATATTATTATTAATAAGAACTATGTTCAACTTAAGTAAAGGTAAAATATCTTTACTGTGTAAAACAGTTAAAAACAGAACTGAACAGTAAACAGATAAACCTGTGGTGTTTACATATCAGCACACAGCAGCTTCTCAGGCTCAAAAACGGAGCTGAATGTTGTTTCACATCCAAGTTTCTCGAGTTATTTGTCTCATATGAGCGTCTTGTTCAGACGTGCTGCATCTCTGAGCGTCGGTTCAGTGAATATCACCGTCGTTCTCGCTGTTAGTATCAGTTACTTTCAGTGTTTTTTCTTGGTTGAAGCGACGGGCCGCGAGACCCCGCTGCCGAGTGATACATTAAACCGACGGAGGCACACCGCAGGCGGGGCTAGTGGACGCACAGGCCTGGCTAGTGGGCTGCTATGCTAAAGGCTAAATTGAGGCTAAATGCTATCATTATGGCGAGAGTCCAGCGGTTCCTTCCGCTCTCAAAATAACATTAACTCAGACTGTAAGTGACCAGACAGCGGCAGTCGAGTGATTACTGAGAGAAGCAGCTCAGCTGTTCAGGTAAGAGGCTCCGTTAGCGTGTTTTTCACACCAAAAACCGCCGTTACAGATTCTGCCATGAGCTTTTTACGGCTGCTTATCGTCCCAAACCGCCGACGTGTTCGGTTCTGTCTAATAGCGCACGTCAGAAATTGCTTCGTTGTATCGGTCATACGTATCGGTACTGTATCGGTATCAGCACCGATACTGGCACTTAAATGCAGTATCGGTATCGGTGCAACACTATAGATATCAATATATCATACACTGTCAGCAAGTATATTAGAAATTACTGAACCTCTACATGCAGTTTGCGCAGTGCTACCTTATAAACTATTATCTTCTGTTACTCGCTAACTATGTTAGCCACCATCTCAAAAGCTAAAGAAGCAAACTTCAGACACCAGACATTTTTCATGTACAACACCGGCCTTCGGTTGGGCTCTGGTTTGTTTTCTAATAAGTAAATTTTATGTAGTAGATTCGTTTTAGTTTAAAGGAATGTGTCTATGTAGCTTTGTGCATTGTTCCTCATGAACTCTTTATCATTCTCTCTGTTTGATGTTATAGTCTGGCATTCAGAAACAGCTGGAGTTTGATGAGTGGGTGAGCGCATCCATGAATGAAACCGGGGGTGTAGTTACAGTACAGGCGCAATCACACCATGGATGATGAGGGGTGTGTTGGACTGGTGGATCTTTCCTCTTGCTCATTAAACTCACAACTAAGTGTGTTAAGCATTTCTGCAACGGCTGATCAGAGGAGGGTGGATGCTGTTCTCTGCCACGATGTAATTCCACAAAAATATACTGATAATAAACACTGTTAGTGCATTACAGATGTGCAAGATATCATTTTATCCCAGCACCACATTTTCTGTGTTTGCAGTAATCCGCTCGTCACCGCGTTCAAATTTAGCAGTACCAGTGGGGGCACGGTCGGATTGGGTCTGAGGGTCGGGAAAGGGGTCGGTTCGGACTTCATGCCTACGCTATGTTTGGGCTAAACGGGAAGACCGGAAACTAAAAGATGCTGCGTTTGTTTTTAGAGTTCTGAGAGAAGGCCGAGGGACAAGCTCTCAAGACGTTTCTCTGAAGAACTACTCACACCACCGCAGGGTGCCAACCACGGGGAAAGCCTCAGACTTCCTGACGTCTCGGCCCGTCGTCCCCTTCAGAAGGTAAAAACGAGAGCGTTTGAGCGTGTCACTTGATCTGACGGGGCTGGCCTTGGACAGGGAAGGGGTGTTCTCGATGTAATGCTTCTTCTTGACAGGCCGCTCTGTCAGAGCCTGCAGTGGCTCTGCTGACACAGAGCTCTCAGGGGACAGGTGCTCTGACCACGCGTGAGCATGAAATACTGCCACCCGCCACACTGAGGGTCCCCACACACCTGTCTAGCTGGTGTAACATCTCTCTCTCTCTCTTATACACACACATATACACACACACACACGAGCAGCGTTCACAAACAGGGGGTCATTACATAACCCTGGCCATCATGACGGTTCAAAGCCAAAATAAAAGGCAGCTCATATGAAACATACATCACGCTGCTTTAAACATTATATATGACTTGCTTGGAAATACCGGCAGGATTGTGGAACACCGGCAGCTGCTGTCAAGCCACACAGACCATAATAGCTAGATTAATGCCACTGAGTCATTACAGGGTCCATTTAGTGTCTACAAATAGTGGATAATGAGATGATAATCGTGGCATGTAGGAGAACACAGAGGAACACGCTGAGCTCTAGAGTCAGGTTACACAAACTCGCACTATAAAGGAGGTCCACAGAGAGAGGGAGAGGGGATTAGGATGGAGGAGAGGTTGTGAAGGTCATCTTTATTTGATGACAGGTCACTCTATCTGTTATTAGCACTTTACTTCTGTCTGTACATCTCTGCCTTAGTGGGAAAGTATTTAGCCCTTTGGGGGGGATTAGATGTCCCCAGTACGACGATAACATGAACATTTAGAACACTTAGATTTGACTGGTCTGCATGCTTTTCTCCAGAAACTGTGTAAAAGTGGCCAAAGCTGATCTTTGGGTTAAGACTGATTTATACCTCTGTGTCATCTGTGGACATGTGCGACATCGTGCACTGACGTTCGAGTAGGCGTCTACCAACATGCACCCAATTAACTAGAAAGTGTCCACTAGGGGCAGTGTTTTGAATGTTTTCCTCCTTCTCTATTTACTTCACTGTTTTTTATAATGTTTTTAAGGTGGGTCGAACAGCTACATTCAATTTTGCACTAGTTCTAGTTTAGTCTGAGTGTTATTTGGGTCGCATCCCGCCCCCCACTGCCACCGGATAGCCAATCAGTGTTGGCCTGATGCACAGAGTGATGATTTTGGAGGTATGTATGCTGTGGCCTCTGCAAGCTACACCTCTTCTCTGCTAGGGTGACCTGACGTCCTCATTTTCCAGAGACAGTCCCCATTTTCCAGGGATAGTCCCCATTTTGGTGGCCTGTCCTGGCTGGAACTGTCCCCTGAAATGTCCCAGTGAATTAAAAACACACCGGAAAGTCCTGGCAGCACAGAAGACAGGTAGACGTCTCGTGTTGTGCTTGTTTTGGCCAGCAGAGGACGCTGGCTGCTGCTATCCACTAACCACATCTGCCATTGCACACCTAAATATTTAATGTGAATATGAATTATAGGCTCATATGACCATTGAGCCTTCTGTGGTAAACATATTCCTGCCTCATCCCCACCTGAGCCGCTAGACTTAGTGACTTTTGAGGCCCTTTTCACTTAGCGACTGCATTTCTAAAAAGTGACAAGCGATACATTTTGTGAAAGTGAAAAAGAGAAATATGAATAATTTATAGGACTATAGTAATTTATTCCCATAAGTGCTGACCATTCTCTTATTGAGTGATTCATAGTTTACCGTGGTCTCACTGGTAGCTACTATATGATTTTCTAACATGGTTTACAAAGTTACTTAGTTTGTACCCAATTTTATCAGCCAGCCTTCACCCTAGTTTATGACAGTACAACAGTTACCATGGTCAAAATACAAGAAACTGGAACTTTTACTATTACTTTCATATTAATATTAAATCATATTAAATATTTTGGCTCGAGACATTTACGTGTATGGCATTTGGCAGACACTCTGATCCAGAGCAGGGTAGGATAAGGCAGTGTTTGGAGTCTTGCCCAAAGACTGTTACTGGCAGTGTGTGAAATACCCTCTGGTATTCGGGGTGTCCAATGTTTGCTGGCTACTCCAGCATTGACTGGCTGCCAACTCTCTTGTCATAGCAGCACTGATGCTAGCTTTAATGGCAACAAAACGTCTGTTCTTACAATTCTTTTGAAAATGCTGTTTTCCGGTTTGTTCATGTGCTCTTCCATACATTAACTGAAATCTTGTTTGGCCTTCAGTTTGAGAAATGAGTAGCAGCTCTTTCCTCCAGTCTCTTGGGAAATTAGGCAAGTTTTCAGATTTACAGATATGCTGCGGCATATTATAAAACTTTTCAGAGGTATCCTGGGCATAGTTTTGGGGGGTAGTCATGGGCTGGAGGTTAGGGAACCAGCCTTGTGACCAGAAGGTCGCTGGTTCGATCCCCTGAACTGACAGTATGTGACTGAAGTGCCCTTGAGCACCTAACCCCCAACTGCCTCCCAGGCACCGTGGATAGGGCTGTCCAGGCAAGTTTGCTCACTGCCCCCTAGTGTGTGTGTGTTCACTAGTGTGTATGTGGTGTTTCACTGCATGGATGGGTTAAAATGCGGAGGTGAAATTTCCCCGTTGTGGGACTAATAAGGGTCACTTAACTTACAGTTGCTAGACTACAAATGACCAACTGGGTGAACCAGTTTGCTACAGCGCCACCCTGAGGCAGATCAGAACTGCATCTTTAGCTAATTAATATCAAAGACAGAAGCTTGACGATTATGGGTGAAGCTAAACAACAAGCTTTCTGAGAATTTGAGCATCTATTTCCCCTAAGAAAACATAACATCATAATGGGATTATTTTCATGGACCCCACAGAATTTTGATTTTGAGACATTCAGGGGGTCCAAAAGGTTAATTAGGGGGTCCCAGACACCCCAGGACCCATTGTATTTCACGCCATGGTTATTGGTTTCTCATAGTATGTTTGCCCCAGCAGGGGATGAAACCCCAGTCTGCAGCATGGAGGGCAGAGGTATTACTCACTACACTATATCCACCAAGATACAGCTATCATATATTCTTTTTTATTGTGTGGGGGATGCATTATTAAAATATCAAATTTGACTGATGTGCCCTTCTCTAGATGTGATGTAATAGGTAAAATGGCCACCCTGTGAAGAAGGTGAACTGAGAACACTACCCCAGGCTGTTAGTCTGGGTTTGGAAATCAGCTCATTATACTGAGGGGTTAATGTTGTATAGATGGGCACTACCCAGCAACAATATTGCTCAACCAGCCTTCATTTGGACATCCATCTCGATTTAGCCATCAGCCATGGTCAGTGACCTCAGTGCATGGTCCTGACCCGCATGACAGAGCAGAAGCGAACTGTTTAGTTTGGCTGTAGTAGTTGCGGTCAGCGCCAGGTCTAGGCGTGGTGAGCAGAGTGGGGCAGATCAGGTTGTGCCACAGGATCGGGGCAGTGGAACTGATAGTGGAATGGACACAGGGTCCCAGAGACGACCTCAACCTCCCTGATCTTCCAGATGACATGTGAAGCGCCACCCGCTGTGCAGCGGCCTCTCTGATCACTGTTGATCTGACATGGGTCAGGTGGAAAAAAAGCGTAAATGGACAGATGTACAAACAAGGCTGCGGTTTCTGAGATATGGCCGAGAAACGAGATATGATGTGGCTCATAGGAACTACAGAGCTGTACTTACTGAGAACACATCGTTGACAGCTGTGAATTTCAGAGAGCATTCAGGTCAGGATGGTTTACCTCGCTGAAAGGGGGGCCATTTTACTGAAACCTTCAGAGACACTGTGCTTCCTTTAGGTCAACAGTGCGCACAATAGCAGTGTCTATAGGAGCATCACAATCACACAAGCAGTGTCTATAGCAGTGTCTATAGTCCTACATAGTGTCTATATGACACAAGCAGTATATATAGTCCTCCCATTGAGAAGCACTGTAACTGAGGATGTTGTAGAAGTGGTCTGAGCCTTGAGCATAACCCATGGTGGCTGGACCAACAAGGCCATAAACAGAGTTATTGCTGTTATTGTTATTCAGCTATAGCTGCTTTTCTCGCATCTCCCGCAGGAAACTGGTCCCATAAAAGTAGAACTCTTAACTTTTGACCTCATTCGCCAGCTTCTTGTTTGAATTTTCCCGTTCCACCTTAAACGGTGCCTGAGGGACCAGAACATAGCTAACTATGTAGTTAACTGTTGCACCATTTAAGGTAGAACGTGAAAATTCAAACAAGAAGCTGTCGAACGAGAAACTGACTGCAGCTTCGTGACTTTTTAGTGTTTGACAGTTTCTTGTTGCAGATTAAACATATCAGAAAACCAACTGGAGTGATTATAAACGCCAGTGAGTCCATTCGTCTCTAAATCATCGACCTCTTTGTCTTTGTACCTACTGCTAACTAGCTTGGCAGCAGTTCTACATTAACTCCAGCGTTTAAGACCATTTAGTGTTAAAACTGTGTTATAATGATCAGCAGAGCTTTATTTTACTGTAAAGGAGGATTATTTTATTTTTACCTACAAATCTAATTCTGCTGTGGAGCCACAACAGGGCGGTAAAAGAGCCCCTGGTTTAGGCGATGTTGGCTGCACTACAGCAGTGCAGCTAAAATGTGTGAGCTACTCAAACCTATCCGCTCCTGGCTGATGAAAGCCAGGTTAAAGCTCTTTTTTACACTCTACTCATATAAATTGAATAAAATAAACATATTCAGCATCCTTTATGCTTGGCATCAGTTTACTACCTTTTCACAAGCTAGCTGTTACTGAGCTTAAAAACATGAGCTGAAAAAGACTAGGCTAATAACATTAGCTGACGATAGCAGACCATTAGCATTTGTCTATCTAAAAGACTGGGTGCCTTTCTCTGTGAATTTCAAGCCACATGCGGTCTATTGTGGCTCTCTGTGGCCTCCATATAGTTTAATGTAGTAAAGGCAAACGGCTGCACTGTGTCCTGCAACACGATGAGGAATTGAACAGTGCTCAGAGTCACGGAGGCCAGCAGAAGCGTCGATGCGAGTGTTGGCGCCGGTGTGTGTACATCCATTAAAAACAATGGCTTTGGTCCAGTGCCCAAGATGGAAAAAAGATACGTACATGTAAAGTATTGGATGTCAACATCAGCCCAGAATTCCTGTATTGGTGCATCTATAGTGGAAGGACCGGTATGGTGTCAGATTAAAAATTTCCAAGCGAGGAGGCGCACATGGAGGCACGCGAGGAAAACTGTTTTTTCTGCTCGCTATTGAGCTTCTGCTCGCGCAAGAGTTTAATTAGTTTTGACAGTTGTGGGTGGGTCCTGACATATGATTGGGCACTGCTGATTTCTGGAACTGTGTTGTGGTTGTCTGGCTGTCAGTTGCAGCATATAAAAACTGGGAATAGGGATTTCGCTCTGGCTAATTTTCCTTGTGTGCAAGTGTGCTTTTCCGCGCATGAGTAATTGTCTTCACACGCAAGAGTAGTTTTCCACACGCGAGAACGGTCTTTCTCACTTGCGAATTTTGGATTGGATTTGACACCATAGACCGGTGTCCCACAATGCACCATACCATGTAGAATAGAAGTGGACATGGAATACCCAGAATGCATTGTGTCGCTCATGAGACAGAATTAGGCAAAGTTGATTCAGACCAATTTGGGCCAAATCTTTGGGGTTTTTTGGTCCAGAATTTTAGTTTAGTCCGGTTATTAGCTACAGGCACTGTGTATAAATGTAAACCCTACTATCAGCTTCGACACGGCCCCAAATAAAAAGACTTTCATTATAGATAAACCTTCAGATTTGAAGGAATGTGATCTGTCACTTACAAAAACGCTGTTTAGTAGAGCTCTCAATAGCACTCCTGATCACCGAATGAATAGTGATGAGGAGGCCGTTCCCAGCAGAGTACAATTTACTGTTTGGATGACAAAATGGAGGCAGCATTGTAAACAAGAAATGTGGAGCTGGACTAGTGGGGATGGGAAGTGGTGGAAGCCTGAATCATGTGGAGAATGAGAGTTTAAAAATGGACGGGTGGGGATTTGAAACCGGGGATCTGATGAAGGCAGCCAAAGGGGGCTAGAGAGACTCGTTGAGATGATTGATGAGAGGGAAGTGTTGGCAGAAAGAGGGATGCTGTTGGCTGGTAAAGGCAGAGCTGAAGAAGAACATGATCGGTGTGGTGTATCTACACTCCTCCCTGACCAAACAGCACATTAAACACATCGTAAAATCAACAGTGAATAACACACTGATGACTCTATTTACTATCAACTCGGTCACTCAAACACAATAAGCCGAACACTTCTACCTGTCTGTCTGTTGGGATCTATCTATTTACACCAGCGTGTGTGTCTTGCTTTCTGCCTGTGCATGTGTCTGTCTGTGTGTGTGTCTATCCACGTGTTCAGCCATCTGCGTCTATATGGTGACAGCAGTGAGGTAATTTATGGCAGCAGAGTTTGTGTTGATTTTATAAATGATTCATAAAAGCAAGTGGTGTCTAAATGCGTCCCTCACATAAAGACACCTGCCGAGCTGCTGGGACGCTTGTGTTTCACTGCGCTGTGTAACGAGAGCAGTAAAAACACACAGCAGCTCAAGTGTTTCCAGTCTGTGTAACTCTGCAATTTATGACTGCTAACTATAGAGCTCCGGCGCTTTCACTGCACGCAATATAGCGGCCATACAGCAATAAAAGACAGGCACAGCCACTGTTCTCACAGTGCAGAGCAGAGGAAAATCCGCTAATGTGCTCTCAGTGCAGGAAGAGTAAGCCTGGGTTACTCTGGGTTACTCCTGCATACTTCTACAGTGACCAATGTGATGAACAGTGATGAGGAGGCCATTCCTAGCAGAGTAAAATTTACTGTTTGGATGACGAAATGGAGGCAGGATTGTGAACAGGAAATGCCCCAATGTGGAGCTGGGCTAGTGGATTCGGGAAATGGTGAAGGCCTGAATCATGTGGAGAATGCGAGTTTAAAAATGGATAACAATAATGATGAAAATCAAACATTATTTGGATATCAATAACGCTCATTTGTGGTTGTTGATAGAATTATCATACCATTCAGTTCCTCAATCCAGTATTAGCAGCGAAAGTAAGGCTATTAGTTGGAACAAGAGGAGACTGTAGTCAGTAAAGGCCCAACCTTCTTCACAGCTTTATTCCTGATATTGTTGTATGGCTACTGTTTAAAATCCCAGGCTCATTACATATTAAGACTTATTACTCAGTAACTACAGGGACTTCAATGCAAATATTCTTAGGTTGTAGAGGTGTGTAATAAAACTTCCAGCCCTGGCCATTTAAGGGGTTAAATGTGTTACATGTTGAATAGAACATAATATAAAGGCCCAGCAAAAGCAAACTGAACATGTGTAAAGGTACTTAATGTACTTAGTAATGAATATAATAATAAAGGTGCTTAATAGACGTATCCCTTGTGTGGTGTTTAAACATCTGGTATTTTTACATAAATTGTTATGACTGTATTGATTTAATAAAACAATAATGTGATGGGTCCACCAGACCACTGAGTAACAAACACATCAACACCACACAAGGGTTAAATAATTAATTTCGTAAATAACACCAAAGTCTTCTGTTTTCGTCAGGGTTCAAAACAGCCTATATCAAGTCCTGTGGAAATACATGTTTTGGCCATATCGTCCAGCCCCAGTGAGGAGCTCTATGTGCTACAGTAAAGGAATAGAACATGTGAGAGAGACAGAGGGAGACAAGCTCTAAAGCTCCCGAGGCTTTCCTCATGATTTATACCCATTTGTTGAACACAGCAGCTGTTAAACTCCTCTCTGCTCTGAAAAGACTATTATTATTTTCCTCTGACACCCAGGACGCTACGCAGGACTTTGGGGGGAGCCGCGAAATCCCAGCAATGCCCAAGGTGCCCTTTCCTCCTGTGAAATGTCATCAGTCCCCTATGTGGATGAACATATCTTTGATAGCTGGGGGCCAGGCATCAGTAACACTCCCCCCACCACCATCTCCAAACACCAACACTAACTAATACACTCATTGCTCAGCAGTCACTCAGTAGAGTGTGCTTCTTTGTGATTAGTTTCACTCTACACACTTAAAAAGGGTTCTTTAGTAAAGAACCTGGTTCTATACAGAACCATGAACACTCAAAGAACCCTCTGCATAATTAAAGGGTTCTTTGCATGGTGAAATGGTTACTCAGATTGATGGAGAATGTGCTTTAGATGGTTCTACATAGAACGTTTTTGAAAAATGTTCTATATAGCACCAAAAAGAGTTCTTCTATTGTTCCATGAACACTCAAAGAACCCTTTCCATGACTAAAGGGTTCTTGCATTATGAAAGAGTTTCTTCAGATTGATGGAAAATGTGCATGAATGTGCTACAAACGGTTCTATATAAAGCCTTTTTGAAGAGGGTTCTATATAGCACCAAAAGGGTTCTTCTATTTTTACAAGCTTGACACTGTAACAGTAGAAGAACCCTTTTCAAAAAGGCTCAATTTAGAACCATCTACAGCTTATTCTCCATCCATTTGAAGAACACTTTCATAATGCAAGAAACCTTTAATCATGGAAAGCGTTCTTTGAGTGTTCATGGTTCTATATAGAACCATTTTCTTCACTAAAGAACCCTTGAAGAACCATCTTTTTAAGTGTGTACACTGATTAGAGCTGAACCATTCAGGCTGCTCTCTGCCAGCAGTTACAAACTATAGTAGAGTACAATTACATCAAAACAATTTCTGTCTTCCAGTTTATGAATTTTGGCCGTAGTTGACAGTGAGCTGATGTAACACAGTGGCGCTTTGAAGTATTTGGATCATTTAACCCCTTAATCCAGGTTTATTTCATACAAAGGCTTATTATTCAGTAACTACAGGGACTTCAATGCAAACTAATGGAGCTATTCTTAGGTTATAGAAGTGTGTAATTAAACGTGTGGTGTTCTTTAGGTTAAACTGTGGTGTTCTTTAGGTTAAACTGTGGTGTTCTTTAGGTTAAACCGTGATGTTCTTTAGGTTAAACTGTGGTGTTCTTTAGGTTAAACTGTGATGTTCTTTAGGTTAAACTGTGACGTTCTTTAGGTTAAACTGCGATGTTCTTTAGGTTAAACTGTGACGTTCTTTAGGTTAAACTGCGATGTTCTTTAGGTTAAACTGTGACGTTCCTTAGGTTAAACTGTGATGTTCTTTAGGTTAAACTGTGACGTTCTTTAGGTCAAACTGTGGAGTTCTTTAGGTTAAACTGTGACGTTCTTTAGGTTAAACTGTGACGTTCTTTAGGTTAAACTGTGACATTCTTTAGGTTAAACTGTGGTGTTCTTTAGGTTAAACTGTGGTGTTCTTTAGGTTAAACTGTGGAGTTCTTTTTACTTCATAAAATGTTTAACAAAATCACATTTGTTTAGAAGAAAACACTTTTAGCGAAACATCAGTGGTAATGGTAAAGTCTGTGAAGACTTCCAACCAGACTACACAAAGGCTACGTTCACATTACCAGGCTGAAGTGGCACAAATCCAATTTTTTGCCCCAATGTCACCCAGATCTGATGTTTTCAGAGCTGTGTGGACACGCAAATCTGATCTTTTCAAATTCGACCTGAGCCACTTTCATATGTGGTCCTAGATTGGATACGTATCTGATTCGTGTCCATGCAACCTTAATCTGACGCTCAGATCGGAATTCATGTGCTTTTTTCCATCATTCAGCGTTACCATGGCAGCAGCGCCGAACAGAAGTTAAAGCCTGTAAACGGTGGAAAAGCAGCTCATCTCACCTTTTTCTCCTTCGTCTCGCTCTAATAATGAAGCTGAGAGCTGATCAGAGTTAATTATCTTCTCAGCGAAGCTCGTTCTGCTCGTTAGTTTGTGCTGATGATGCACGCGATTCATTCAAGTGACGTTACTGAGTAGGATGAGCTCATGAGGGTCATTTCAGGACGCCGGTTTGTCACATTAATGACAGATTTGAATCACTTACCTAAACGAGTGTGAACCATCCTGTCAGAGAGATCAGATCTGAGCAAAAAATCGGATTTGAGGCTTGTAATGTGAACGCAGCTTAAGAGTTCTGTAAAGCGCAGAGGCGGGAACGTCAAAGTCTAGGGCTGTTGTTCTCACAACGGTGTCAGTGAGCACTGATGGACTGTGAACTCAGACGTGTACAAAGGCACTCTGAATGAAAAGCAACTGCTCAAACTCAAAAAATTGCCTTTTTAAACAATATTTGACACTCCTGGAATGGTCTGTCTAAAATAAACACTACCTGGATTAAAACTTTGTGTCCCAACACCATTAATTTAATTCGTGTAAGTACGGCCCCAATGGTCAAGTGATTTTGAGGCCTCTATATATTTGATTCCTGTTGATCCAACATACAGATTTGGAGTTTCAAGTAAATTAAAGTACTATTTTTTTAGAAAAATGTATTATAATGCATTTATAACATGAATATGTGTGATAGACACAGTGGATTTCCTTCAACAGGCTAGTATAAGTTTTTGGCTCTCTTCTCCGTCCCCTTGGTCACTTTTTATGGTCACCTCTACATCTTTTACGGCGACACTTATAGGTGCCACCCCACCACTGAAGCTGTACATTGAGCATGCAGAGCATTCTCAGCATGCAGAAGTGTACGGTTTCCTCAGGGACGTTTTTGCGTTGCGTCACCATCTACATTTCACGGTTCGAGATTAATCGTTTGTCATATTTGAGTAACGGCACACAAACATTTTCCATCATGATCCGGTTTCCTCTGTCACTGGAGCGTTTGGGGATGAGGGCTGGATAACACAGAGAAGAACCAGGAGGGAATGAAGCGCAGTACCTGTTATCTGTCGTTTTTTTGTCTTTTTATTCAACCCCCAAAAATGGTTCTTTAGTAAAGGCAGTGGTTATATACACAACTGTGACGAATCACAGAATCATCTGAATCAGTGCATGGTTCTTTGCATGGTTACACGGTTCTGCTCTGTGGTGGAAATAACCCTTCTTCTGGTACTATATAGAACCTTTTTTGAGTGTAGAGTGGAAGAGTAGCATGATATGAAACATGGAAAAATCTCTAAAACTCTCTAAAAAAAGAGAAAAAATCTCTAAAACTGTAACTTTACAGGAGAAGGAAAAAACGTGCATCATTTGTAATGTAAGTCAAAGGAACCAGAATTTTTTCCAAGTCATTTTGAGCCGTTTCTTTTGGTCCATTCATCATTAAATTTACAGACAATGTAAAGGCCAACAGACTTTTTCAAATTATTTCAAAAACTGAAAAATGACAAAAAAGGACATAAGTAGCAAATTTTCCAGCTTTTGCAATATTTTTACAGCTTAGTGTTGGATGAAGCTGTTTAAGTCCCTTTACAACAAACAAAAAATCAGTCAATGAATTACTGAATAATAAGCCTTAGTATGTAATAAACCTGTGATTTTGAAGGGATTGTTCACCATAATTATGCAACAATATATTTACTATTCTATAGCTAAACAATTATTGACGATTACATAACGCAGGTTTGATTAGATTACAGCTTGAATATTAACCGTCGTCTCAGTAACTGAAACATTGGTTTAGTTCACAGTTCTACTGAATAAAAGGGAAAAATAAAGCACATTTCTCTCGGTGTGGACACGTGAGAGGAACATGTGTGTGTCCCCTACTGTGCACACAGATGGCAATGTACTTCCAGAGTGAGGAGAGCTAGGTGATGAGGAAGTGTGAGAGAGAGAGAGAGAGAGAGAGAGAGAGAGAGGGAGAGAGAGAGGGAGAGATCGTACCTGATTTCTTCAGCTCGGGCATGACTCCGTTGGTGCTGGCCGTGCCGCTGGGCATTGCACTGATGGGTGAGTGTGTGTCCTGTGAGCCTCAGCCTCCTCAGGGCTCCTCTTATTCCCTCTGGAAAAGGGGGGGGTGGAGGCTGGGGGGTGAGTATGTGTGTTTATGGGTGTGTGTACTTGGATACGATGGTGTCCAGGGGGTTAATCCCGTCAACTGAAACTCTGGTAACTTGTGTTCCTCTAAAAGAGTCAACTGACACAAGAAGACACTCCAGTTATGTTGCATGTGCACACACACATGCACACTAGCGTGTGCTGGGCTCTTTGTGGGGTGCTGCTGCCGTGCTCCACCTAACCCCCCTAATCTTAACCTCAGCAACCAGATGATCAGCTTTTGGCTTTTGTTTTTCACTTTGTCTGCAAAAGATGCAGTTTGGAGGGATGAAGACCTGACAAATGTCCCCACAACTGCGACATGTTTGTGTTTTGTGTTTTCTGGGGGTATTTGGTCCCCACAAAGAGATAAATACATGCATGCACATTTCCATGCACGTGGACATGCAGTGTGTGCAATGGAGCATCATAATTTAATCGGAGTAACAATTTGTAATTATATCAAGGTTCTATTTAGTCCCCACAAGGAGATAAATACATGCACACACACACATTCCCATAGAAATACATACGCAGTGCTTTGCAACAGAACATTTGTTTTGATATCAACTCGCTTTCTCGTCGAAAACAATCCGAAAAGTGATCCGACACGCAGTTTTAGAACATTAAATGGCTTTAAAACATCCACTGACTATATATATATGCACTTATATATAAGTCCAAGGTGAGACAGGATGATTTACTCTGAGCTCCCAGGGGCCCACTGGGGGTCCCATGCTGTTCTCACATCGCTGTCGTGCTTCAAACACTCCTCTGAAAATGAGCGAGTTGTTCTCCGGCACGCCTTTCATGTTGTGCGCCGAGTTATGTAACCAAAGCAACATGAATAAGAGCAGCTTTGCTAAGAACGGTGCAATATTTTAGCCCCCGTGTGGACAGAGACACAAAGTAAGATAAATTGGACGTGGGGGACGGGAGCCATCGTCACATTAAAGCCACTTAAGGTCTGGATAATCCTATTCCCAGCACACCCCTGCTGTGTCTGAAGGATGAATTTGGCTAGACCGGCGGCCCCGATACGAGCAGGTCCAGCTCATATTGACTTTGGACGCCGCGGAAGCCCTCATGTCACGGCCTGGATGTAATAACGATATAAATGAATGAATGTCCAATAGATCAGATATCAAACCGGCCAGCAGGCGACTGAGGAGGCAGAAAGTGAGCCCGAGAGGAGCCGTAAGGCCATCGAGGCCATAAATAAAATGATATTTGTTGTCATTAATTTTTCGACTCGTCCACACTTCATCACCCCAAACTTAAATCACACCCTGTTCCCTCCACACGCCATTTATGAGCAGGGACAAAGTGTTCCTCGTACCAAATTTCATCCACCATACGCATTTCACCCCATTGCCTAATCCGTATTATTTTTCAATTTTGAGATTTTTAAGATTATTTTAGTTTGATTCTGTTTACGACTTGGATTATTCTGAACAAAGCCAGCTTCTTTTACAAAGTAGTTATAAACAAAGTGTAAGAACTGTATGTGAAGTTTTTACTGCACACTTTTGGTAACTTGATATTAGTAAATATTGCCACTTTAATTAATTTCCCTTATTATTCCCTTATTGCCTCACTTCTTCTGCAAATTGCTAGTGATGCTGCTCGGGACGTTTTGTAACAGGGGTGGGCGATACAGCACGTGAATAATATGATATTTATCATGATTTTTAGGTTTTTAGGTTGGTGAAGAAGTTGAAACAAACAAAATGCACCAGTAAAACAGTAGCGCCACATTTAAAAGGCTATACCAGGGGTCAGCAACATGTGGCTCCGGAGCTGCATGCGGCTCTTTTACTGCCCTGTTGTGGCTCCACAGCAGAATTAGATTTGTAGGGAGAACTAAAATAATCCTCCTTTACGGTAAAATAAAGCTCTAGAACTGCTAATTCACCCTTTAACCCTGAAGATTAGAGCAGACTACTGGTCACCATAGCAACACATATAACAATCTGGCATAGTTAGTAGCTAACGAAAAGGCAACAAGATAGACGAACATCGATAATTTTGGAGTGGATTTATTTTGCATTTAGAATCACTCCAGCTGGTTTCCTGATACGTTTATTCTGCAACGAGAAACTGACGAACACTAAAAAGTCACCAAAGGTCTCCAGCTTCTCGTTCAAATTTTCTCGTTTCACCTTAAATGGTGCAGCAGTGACGTTCTGGCCCCTCATGCACCTTTTAAGGTGGAACGGGAAAATTCAAAGAAGAAGCTGGTGAATGAGAAGCGACTTCAGCCTCGTAAAAAATCCAATGTTGAGAGACATTTTATAAGAAACTGCTCTACTTTTAGAAAAGTTTCCTGCCGGAGATGCGAGAAAAGCGGCTATAGCAGATCAAAGTAATTTATTTTATATTTATTAGCCTTTAGTAGGACATACTGAGGCGTATTTACAGCCAAGATGGTAAAATGGACATAAAATGCTGAGGCTCCCAAGGTGGTTTGAATTTTGCTGAAAGGACAAAATGGCTCTTCTTAACGTTTGGGTTGCCACCTCTGGGTTATACAAACTATGAATCTCTAATATTTGGCAAAATAAATTAACAAAATACGATAATGACATTATGGGCTGACATTCGATCAGTTACTTGTTACCAAACAGCTTCTCTTAATATTTTTTTATGACCCATGCAGTTGTTCAGTGCTGACCATCCCCATCATCTACTCGGAAAAGCATACTGTGATGTTGTTTATATATCATCATGTTACCCACCCCGAATTTGTAATAGTAGCTTATCAGAGAAGCGGAGCATTAGAGAGGGCAGCCATGTGCTTATCACCATCCTTAAGGCAGACTAGACTGGGGCAACACACAGAGTGTAAATTATAGAATGACATTCAGGGGAGGTCAGCTTTTTCCCCTACAGCAATTACGGGGATCCTGGCTTCATAGTACAACACTGACATGTTCCCTTCGCTTCTTTAAAGGGGAGTTTTCTGCATAATTCAGTGTTTAACATGTAAACAGAGTGATTCAGAGTGGTTTGCTGTGAAATGGTTCAGATGTCTTCACAGTGGTGGTGATAGGAACCAGGGGTCGCCATGACTACAACACAGATATAGACATTTTATTTACTATCCTAAACCACCAGTGAACCTCCACGAGTCTACTGAGTTTTATATGGAATGTTGATGGGAAAATGGTGGAAAATCTGAAAAAAAAGACTTTTCTTTGGGGACTATTTCACCTTAGAACACCCCACATGTATCTCTCCACCATGAATAGATTAAAATAAATGTTTTAGGCCAAAATTTATCACAAAACAACCATTAAACAGTGTCATCCGGCTGAGTATTCCTAACCATTTAGTGTAATAACTTTCTGTGAGGGAGCTTTTAGAGGTGGACGTCTGGTTCCTATCACCACCACTGTGAACAATTCTGACTGTAAGTTTCTCTACAACAGAGCGTTTCACACCAAACCACTCTGAATGACTCTGTTTACATCTTAACTGTTTAATTACGAAGAAATTTTGAAAAATTGGTGGAGTTTCCTTTTAATGTAATGTATGCAGTCTGTAATGGTGACAGATTTCTTCATTAGCCCAGAGCAGTGGTTTACAAGTCCAGTCCTGGAGCTTCACTGCCCCACCCACCTGATCCAGCTCTTGAAGAGTCTTATGATGAGCTGGATCACCATCCTTTGGTGTTGGCACTGGGAACTGTGAGGGACGGTGGGCCTGCAGGACTGGAGAAAACTAGTGGTCTAGAATGAATGTTCAGAAACATGGACAAAACAACCGAGATGTCACTGCACTGTCTGTACTATGTATGTGCTCCTACCTTCACTTAGCTCCACATTAACTGACACCTCCAGCCTGACATGGTAACTACTGTCTCCTAAGTCCTTTCCTGCCTCTCGCCGTGGGTCCCTTGATCTAAAGCAGTGCTACATCGTAGCGCTTGACCTCGGCGTCACTTTGTTCTGAAGAGCGATGGGGACAAGTACAACAATGCAAAGTGAGTGATCAGTAATCACTCCTTCACAGAAAAACACAATATTCAGTAACTCAGTAAGCTGCTTTAACGTTAAAGGGGAATTCCACCAAAAATACTGAATAAGTCAATCATTGAGATGTAAACTGAGTGATTCAGAGTGGCTTGGTGTGAAATGATTCAGATCTCTTTACAGTGGTGGTGATAGGAACCAGGGGTCGCCATGACTACAACACAGATATAGACATTTTATTTACTATCCAAAACCACCAGTGAACCTACACGAGTCTTCAGAGTTTCTATGGAATGTTGATGATTGTAAAATACTGGAAAAGTTTTCACGATTTTGGCCCTGTTCACACTTGGCATTAACATCTGTCTCCAGTGATCTGATCTTAAGGGGCAGAAAAGACGTATAGAACCTTCACACTTGGCATTTCCATGTGTATCGAATGCGCCTCCAGTCAAAGCAGCTGCTGTGATGGTGCGGCTGAATAAGGCAGCCCTTTTGATGCTGTCAAGGACGCATTGTAGATGCTTTAGTGTTCACGCTGCGAATGTTATGTGGTCATATGTTCCTGAGTGATCGGATCACAGTGTGTTTCCAAGGCGCATTGGACCCCCGAATGTGTTTCAAAAAATACTTCTTAGTTCAAAAGCTTATCATAAAACTATAATAAAAATAAATGAAACAGGCCTGTGGCAGCATATTTGTAGCCAGTTTGTGTAAAAAAGTCACGGGGGAGCTTTTAGAGGCATTCAGCTCTTCAGTTTAATATCACCACTGTGAAGAATTTTCACTCTGACTGACTTTGTTTAAGCGTTGGGTTTATCCATTGAGTTTCTGTTAGATTTTGAATTTCGAATGAGAGGGTGATGTGCGCGAGCAGTGAAGATGGATTAAGCGCGGGTTCAATCATAGTAATCATCTTTACGATAGAGCCTACAGGCTCTGCAGAACAAATGCATTTAAAAGGCATCTTAGTGTGATGGACCAAACCAACTAGCCAGGCCATGAGGGCGAATAATCACACAAGATTCTCCGATTCCCGGCATTTGGGAATTGAGAGTCCAAAGCTTTGGCAAGGAATCCACACAGTGGCAGTTTTTATAGTGACAATAGATTGGCTGTATTTTACTCGGGGAAAAGTGGAAAACATGAAATACAAAATTTGTGACAAAAAAGTGACCAGTGCTGGAAAAGTTAGTGCAGTTAAGTTCCTTTATCCATAGTTAGCTGTCCAATTTGTCATACTAAAACATAATGGGCCATATGATAAAAACTACATCTTTGTGTCTCTGAGGTGGGAGCACTTTTAAATTAATATATTGTAGTGTTCTGATATTGATTTGTTTGGCCGTGGTGGCACGGAGCCTCCTGGGAAAGCGCCGGACACTTTTTCTTGAAAATAGTTGTTACTGAGTGGACAATGTTAGTGTAGCACGTTGGGGGTATTAAATCGGTTCAGTGCGGGTGGGCTTTATGTGTGTGTGTGTGTGTGTGTCTCTACGCTCCCTGTGTGTCTTGCCAGCCTCCATTACCCCCGGCCTCTTTTTCGTGTTGGGGTTAATGCTGTCAGTTCCATAAAATAGCCTTTCCTGAAAGCACTATGTTTCCCGTATCTCCTTCTTTGCCAGATGCCACATTTGGTGTCAGAAGTGGGATCACTCCCCCAGTGGACTGAAGAAGAATGGCAACACCACAAACTCAAAGATGATTGGCAAACAAGGAAGAGCCCTGCCGAAGACTGCAAATGGGCAACAAAGATGACAGCAATGTGGCCAGGACCAACACCAGAGCCTGGTCGAGGATGGCAAAAGAGGTAGTAGCAAATAGTCCTGGACAAGGGTCGGCAGGGACACCTGGAGACAGCTGGCCGCGAGGCCCTGCTGGCAGAGCAGTGTGGCAGCCTGGTAGCATCAACCACAACTCTCCAGCGATACTCTGAGCTGACAGCAGAGCTGAGTGCGATGGTTACGCAGGGCATTTCTGGCCTTCAGGAAGGCAGCGGAAGGCAAGCTGCTGCCGGAAGGACCTGGGCAGCTCACCGCAACGGCTGTGAGGGAGGAAGACGCAGCACTCGTTCTCTCTCTACTCCGGCACCCTGGGGAAGAGGAGGCTGCCCCAAGGAGGACTGGCGTGAGAGAGTGTGGTCTGCAGCATGTTCGTTTTGCCGAGGCAGTGGACATTTCGAAACCCCTGCTGCGAAGAGACTTGGCAGGGGGGTGCAGCGTGCCTCTGTGCACCTGAGGGACTCTGCTCAGACTCTTTGTAGGTCCCCAAGGCGGTTTGGACCTTCGAATGGGGGGCTGTGTAGCGTTCTGCTATTGGTTAGTTTGGCCGTGGACACATGGAGCCTCCTGGGAAAGCGCTGGACTCCCAGTGAGAGAGACAATCTCTTGTAAATGGTTGTCAATGAGTGGACATTAGTAGTGCAGCGTGTTGGGGGTTTTAAATCGGTCCAGGGAGGGTTGTGTCACGTCCCTCAACTGCTGCCGGTTCAATAAAAGAGCACTTCCTATGTTTCCTGCTTTTCCCTCTTTGCCAGATGTTACAATATCAAAATCCCTTGTCATTAAACATAAACCATCAATATGCAATGACATTTAGGGTCTCTGAGCTCTTCAGTACGACCCATTCTACTGCCAGTGTTTGTCTATGGAAACTGCAAGGCTGTGTGCTTGACTTTATCCACCTGTTAGCAATAAGTCTGGCTGAAACACCCGAACTCAAGAATTAGGAGGGGTGTCCACATACTTTTGGCCATGTAGCATGTGTACAGTCTCCTACGGACACATTATGAACTATTGATGTTTTGGAAGCCAAATTCCAGTCTTTCTTCATATGAGGAGGTGAGGATGAGGACTCTAAAGCTCTAAAGCTCAGTCTCCTCTGTAAAGCTCTGAGCGCTTCATGGCTTCACTCTGAGCTGCAGCTGCATCCTTGGCAGCGGCGCCCCTGAGTGGAATCCGTCGTCATGACAACAGCTGGTCCTTTACTGACAGGCTGGGAGATTTATGAGAGAACAGAGACGAGCGGAACGATCTGTCTTTGTATGACCTCTGGTCATAATAAAAATACTACAACTAATAATAATAATAATAATAATAATAATCTATTTTACTGCTAATTTCTCTATAAAGGATATAGTTTATAAAGTTAGACAAACCTAGTAACTATAATAATATCATTATCATTTATAAACAGTGATGATAATCCATATTACTTATTATTGTTATTGTCATAATAAAGATTATCTGATCATTATATGATAATAATTTATACAAAGTACAAATTCAATTCCAGAAAAGTTGGGACAGAAAGTAAAATGTAAACAAAACCAGAAAGCAGTGAGTTATAAATCTACTTTGACCTGTATTTCATCAAAAACAGCACAAAGATAATGAGTAATGAGTAATAAAGGAAATGTTTAACTTTCATCAACTTCATTGTTTTCATAAAGGTACAGTCATTCTGAAAAAATTGCCACCTGTGCCAAAAAAGTTCTGAAGCGTCCAGGAAAGGCCGAGTCCTTTATGAGCCTGTTTTGAATTCACTGTTTTCGTGATGTCACACAAACCATCAAATTTACATTAAAACAATTCAGCCTTCGCTGGTTTAGCTCCGCCAATTTATCAAAAGTTATAATACATATTCACATATATGAGTCTTAAAGGTACAGTAACAAGAACAGCTTGATTCATCCTACACACTGCAAAAAGACGGTTCTTCAAGGGTTCTTTAGTAAAGAAAACAGTTCTGTATAGAACCATGAACACTCAAAGAACGCTGAGCATGATTGAAGGGTTCTTTGCATCATGAAACGGTTTTTCAGATTGATGGAGAATGTGCTGTAAATGGTTCTATGTAGAATCTTTTTGAAAATGGTTCTATATAGCATCAAAAAGGGTTCCTCTATTGTTCTGATGTCGAGCTTGTTATGATAGAAGAAACCCTTTTAAAAAGATTCTACATAGAACCACCTACAGCACATTATCCATCAATCTGAAGAACGCTTTCACGATGCAAAGAATCCTTTAATCATGCAAAGGGTTCTTTGAGTGTTCGTGGTTCTATATAGAACCATTTTCTTTACTAAAGAACTCTTGAAGAACCATCTTTTTAAGTGTGTAGAACCCTTGTCAAAAAGGTTGTATATAGAACCATATAAAACACATTTTCCATCAATCTGAAGGACCATTTCATGATACAAAGGGTTCTTTGGGTGTTCATGGGCCTATACAGAACCAATTTTCTTTACTAAAGAACCCTTGAAGAACCATCTTTTTTTAAGTGTGTAGACGCTGTTAAAGCTTCAAAACATACCATTCACTGTTTTTGTGATGTCACAAAAACCAACACATTCACATACACATTTACATATATATTTACATATATCTGCATATTCAACCTACAGCAGTTAAGCTCCACCCACTCAGGCTGAAGTTATAAGGAGTGTTTCAGCCTGCACTGCTTTTTGAATGAGGCACAATAGAAGACAGCCAATCAGCATAAAGGCCATGTACATGTAACACTCTGTTTATTTCTATGGGATTAAGGGAAGATATAAAATGGTTACGTAGAAAAGAATTATGGCTGTTTTTGGTTTATTAAATCGCACAAATATTATAAGTGAAAAATATAAAGTGTAAGAACAATATAAGGACATGGGGCCTCCAGACTCTCATTTGTCTTACCATCTGATCTCCACTGTTGTCCAGGAGAGACTACAGAGATATTAACTGGATCTCCTCCTGTGGGCTCTTTAGGACCGGGCTTACGCGAGCGAGTCAGTGAGTCAGTTACAGGCCTGTTCTGTGAGGTGCCTCGCATTTAAAAAGCCACTAAGACAGAATGACCAGGCCAAGAATGAGAGGAGGCTGACAGTGAGCGATTAGAGCTGAGAGTAACAGCCATCAGTGACCTGCAGGTCTTTCACAGAAGGTGTCCATGTGTGGTCGAGGGCTTTACAGCAGCAGAGAGATCTACAGCATGAGCCTCGTAACACCCAGTTATACACACTGCCAAAGCCACACACACACACACTGACCCAAGACAAACACACATAGAAGCCCCCCGTGACTGACAGCTGACAAAGATAGCTGCACAGAGGCTCTGAACGAGGCTCTAGGACATTCTGTCTGTGAAATACTGAGTGCAGTACAAACACCAGTGGGGAACCTCAGGGTCTTCAGAGAAGGGTAAATGATTTTGGTGAACTAAAAAATACGTCTGCGCTTTTAGTTCATTTTTATTTAATTTATTCAGAATCATGCATGCTGTAAACTCTGTAACTATTGTAGTAATCCTCTTATTTATTGTTAGGTTTTGGTTGGAAACAAAAGAGCTGAAATGTTGAAATGCCCAAAGGTAAACTGTGCAGCCAGGCTTTCTTCCCCTAAGGGATCTAAGTAAATACAGCCAGGCGAGCTCTCCCAGAGTTTAGGCCTCTAGGAGTTGTGGACTGTGTAACTATTCCAGTTAAACTGCTGGAGTGCAATCAAACCTTTACCAAACCACTACCATGTGTTTGCTTTAACTTGGCACTCTGGACTGTTATGAACCACAGGATCCTGGGATGTTTCTTGCTATCAGACATATAAGCAGTTGCTTAGGGCCCCCGATCCACCAGTATCCCTATGTAGAGATGAGAATTTCCACTCTGTAATGTCTTCCGGGTTTCTCTAACGCTAGAGGGCGCTCTCGAGCAAGTCCAAAATGAATGGGGTAAGATGGAGCATTTGAGCAAAATCATAGTTTATAGATGCTTAAATTTTTGAATATAAAAAAATACAATCATTTCCTGAACACAGAGCAGCATAAAACATTTTAACACTGCTGTTATATTTTTAAGAGGTTTTAAACTCGAGTTATAGGAGCTTAAGTATCAGTATCAGTAATTTTAGCGCCCTGCTGCCCAAAACCTGTTTGCTGTAGAAAGAAGGAAACATACAGGTGAGTTTTCTTTGCTTTTTTAGTGAAATAAAAATAATTCTAAAATTAAGGGAAAGTTCTGGGCGAGTGATTAGAAACTATTTTGACTTTTCATTTTTAGCCATCTATTCTCCCCCAGTCATTGAGGACTCGCTCGTGGGCGCCCTCTGGCGTTTTGCAGTCCTGTTTTTGATATAACAAGGGAAATAGGAAGAGGCCAGACTCCTCATAAACCAGCTCTGACAGTATCTGCGTTCCAAAACATAGGCTGCATTTCTCGGCCGCTACGTCATAGAAGGCTGTTCCAAAGTGAGGGACCCTTCATAAACAGCCTAGAAAATGCAGCCTTTGTTCTGGGTGATTTGAAGGACGCATCAGATGTTTCCTTCCCAGCCTTTGGTTACCCACAGTTTGCTGTGCACAAACGACGGCAAGGAGAAAAACAATGAAAGTAGCGGAATACGAAGCCGTTGGAGCAGAGCTTGTTTTAAAATGTAAGTTGTTCACGTCCTTGAATTCGTCTTCGTTACCTTATAAAGTGTAAAATCACTGGTTAATTAAAGAATTCGTCCATATATCATTTTTTTATTAGAAGTATTTGTAAATATGTAGTTTATCGAACTACATAAGAACATCTCCTCCATTTCAGTGAAGAAACTAACACAATGCAATGGGCTCCATTTTCTCTCACCAGTGCCCTCATGAGTTTGGCGCTGCTCTGGTGATGTCACCACGCAGCCTTGTTAGTGCTGTTCCATTTGTGTGACCAATAGGCTACTAAGGAGGAGTCTTCATAGGACAGTCCTACTGAAGACCTGCAGTGCTTCGGCTGCAGCCCAGGCTTTGGAACGCAGCTACAGTAGATATAGACTTCTGATGTGGTGGTGTTGTGAGGTCATTCAGTAGTTGGCGTCATGCCCATATTTAGAACTCCAGGCCTGAGCTGGATTTCTATATGACAAAAATGAATGCCATTTTAAGAAATCGCTGCCCTGCGGTAAACAAGAACGTTCAAGAGCTGTTCATTTCTCCCGCTTAGACTTGGAGTTCCTAATATGGGCATGACTCGATTTCAGAGGTCTATCTCCCTAGTAGCTCCCTAAAATTGTCTTACTATCCTGCATGCACTACGCAGGATAGTCAGACTATTTAAGGGTGATTCCAAACCGCAGGGAGTTAAAATGTCCATGTCCAGCAGGGAATATAAGGGTACTGCTTAAGGACCCTGGGAGTCCATCTTCTTGTTGCAATACTGGTTTTAAAATGCCCTCGTCCCCTTGGCCTCCTCATGTCCCCTCCTTCACTTTATTAGCTCAAGTGAAGTGTGTTAGATGAGCCCTTGGAGGGAGAAAGTGAACACAAGTTTCAACTCCAGTGGCTGAACCTAGAAGTCAATGCGACCCTTTTCAAACCCAAAAATAATGGCAGACAAATCTGTTTCTAAGCCACAGCAGAAAAATACTTTAAAATGTTTAATATCCCTCCTGAAAATACCCATAGAAACCATTGTAATTCTGTTGGTTCCTGATGGTTTTGTAACGCGTTTTGGCTTTTTATTGGGTTGATATCACAATGTAAAGGATCCTAACAGGTTTAACAGGTGACTAGTGGCTGATTCTAAATGCATGTGATGGTTTTAATGGTCCTGTTTCAGCAGGGATTTCAAAACAATAACATTGAATTTGCTAAACTGATTAAATAATCTGCTCTTCACTGTTCCCTCCTCCCACAAGTGGTCACTTATGTAACAAAGGGGTGCCGCACATCAGAGTGGCGTATTGAAGTGGGAGATTGTTTTTTAAAAATAATTACTGAAAACAGGGCTAATGTTTATTATGCTTCAGGTAAGGGGTGCACAGATATGGGAACGGTGGGCCAAAGTATTGGGACACCTACACATCACACCTAAGGGTTCTAGACCAACCCCTGAAAAACAACCCCATATCATAATCCCTCCTCCACCAAACTTCACAGCTGGCACAGTGCAGTCAGGCAGGTAATGTTCTCCTGGCATTCTCCAAACCCAGACTCGTCCATCAGACTGACAGATAGAGAAGCGTGATTGGTCACTCCACAGAATACCTTTACACTGCTCCAGAGCCCAGTGGCAGCGCTTTACACCACTCACAATCACATTGTACAAAAATAGCACTTACAGTTGGCAGGGGCAGATCTAGCAGGACAGAATTTTCACAAGAGGTGGCATCTTATGACAGTGCCATGTTTACAGTCACTGAGCTCATCAGTACAACCCTCTACTGCCAGTGTCTGTCTATTGAGACTGCAAGACTATGTGCTTAGTTTTATCCACCTGTTAGCAATGGGTGTGTCTGAAACACCTGAACTCAATGATTAGGAGGGGTGTCCCAATACTTTTGTTATATAAGTAGTACACCCTGTAACTGGTTAAGGTGGACTGTGTTAATGCACTACTGGATAAAGAAAAAAGACCAGAACGAAATGACCATAGCAGAAAATAAAATATCATATGACTACTTATAAATACAGCTTACTGTACTCTCGGCTTATCCCAGGAAAACGAGTAATTTATAGACAGAGAGGTAATTTACAATAAATTTTATTCAATAAATCAGTAGTAAAAACACAAACTAGCAGTGCAGTTCTACATTAAACTAACATCATTCTTATTTTACAAATGCACATGAATGACATGTATGCGCACATTTAACAATGTTAATGTAGTATCAGTTAAATTATTATGTACAACTGGATGACTGCCAGCCAAGAGTTCCTGTTACCATGGTAATCATCGTCCACCGCCATTGGCTGATCCGCCACCAGCTCCGCCTCCAGACTGATCCTGAGCTCCGGACATCATCAGGAACAGAACGAGGGGTACGATGTACATCCACTAGTCAGGATGGAGGGAGAAAAAAAGAGAAAGAGAGAGAGAAGAAGAAAGTCAAAGCTTCTGGCTGCAGTAAAGCCTTCATTGGGGGGAAAGATCATTAAAACACGCCGAGGGAATCACAGATTAGGTGCAGCGATTTGGCAAGCAGTCTGATTAACCGAGTGAGGAGCTTCCCCTGAGCAGAACACCTTCAGGGTCATCCTTCCTTTTTTTCTCTCTCTCGCCAAGTACCCTTATACCTCTGGGAGAGAGAAAGAAGGAGCGATGAGACTGAACAGTGAAGGCAAATGAATGAGGTAAGCAACATAAAGAAGGTCGTAAGAATGATCTTGTGTCATATGAACAGTCATGACTGGGGTGGGCGAGATCATTGTTAATGAAGACTCTGTCACGATTCATAATGTTTTAATATTTGGTTTGAGAAATTGTAACAGACACATTTTCACCATTTTAAAAATGCTATTAGATGCTGTGGGCTTTATTCAGTGTTTCACATAGTAGCTGCGTTCCAAAGTCTAGGCTGCATTACTCGGCCACTACGTCACAGCAGGCCGTTCCAAAGTGAAGGACCCTTCGTATACTGCCTAGAAATGCAGCCTACATTTGGAGTGATTTCAAGGAGGCATCAGATGTTTCCTTCCAGGCCTTCGGTTACCCAGAGTTCTCTGTGCACAAATGACATGAAGGGAAAAAAATAAAAAATAACACGAAAATTTTGGAAAACTGAGCCGTTGGAGCAGAGCTTGTTTTAAAATGTAAGCTGTTCACGTACTGGAATTCGTCTTTGTTGGCTTATAAAATGTAAAATGACTAGAGCATTTGTCCACATGTCGTATTTTATTTAGAAGTATTTGTATCACTGTTGTCGGAAGAAAACCTCATATCTTCAAAATGGTAACTTTACAGGAGGAGGAAAAAACCTCCTTTACTTTTAATGTAAGTCAATGGAACCAGAATTTTTTTCCAAGTCATTTTGGGTCGTTTCTTTTGGTCCATTCATCATGAAATTTACACACAATGTAAAGAGCAACAGTCATTTTCAAATTATGTCAAAAACTGAAAAACAACAAAAATGGAGATACAAGGTTTTCTCCCGACAGCAGCGATATGTAGTTCATCGTACTACATAAGATCATCGTCTCCTCCGTTTCAAACTCAATGCAGTGGGCTCCATTTTCTCTCACCAGCTCCCTCACGAGTTTGGCGCCGCTCTGGTGGCGTCACCACGCAGCCTTGTTAGGACTGTTCCATTTGTGTGACCAATAGGCTACTAAGGAGAAGCCTTGATAGGACAGTCCTACGGAGGACCTGCACTACCTCGGCTGCAGCCTTGGCTTTGGAACGCAGCTACTGTGTTGCACTACATCCAGATTAACTCTGCTCTTTGGGTCTCCTGGCACATTTGAGATTTTTGGACCTTCTGACAAAATGTTAAGATACCTTTACCAATTGGTAGCCCTGTTTTTAATGAAACATGCAGCTGGTCAGTGTTTAAATACAGACGATACTCATTATATAGTCAGAAAAGCTCACATTCACAGTACAGATGATATCGCCCACCCCTTCTATCCATAAGTATTCAGGATTACTGGCGATACTCAGTGATTTTCCTTCAGTGAGAGAACTGTTCATTTGATCATGACCCAACAGGACACCAAAACAAACAAACAAACAAACAAACAAACGTAAGCAAGCAAAGCGACGCAGAATGTGAAATCCAACGAGAGGACCCACCCAGTTCATATGTGCACTCACACACTCACACACTCTCACAGAAGCACAACAGGGCTGGGATGGTTACCGGTTTTAAAGATATACCGGCATATAAAACCCAATGATAATGATTATTTTAATAATACTGACAGCTCTGTATGATTATTATCTTAAAAATATCTTAAAATAGCCACATTGGAAGTAAATAGCCTACTAGAGCCTGGCTGATATATGCACTGGATGAAAATATTGGCCAATACTGAGTACCCATGGTTTTATGGAAGACCCATGACTCGGACAGCATCAATAATTACTGATTCATAAGGAGGAAACCTGAGACCAAGCAGGTACTTCTGGTCCTGGAAAGCAGGGGCCGCATTCACGAAAGCTTTCTTAGGAAAAAACCTGCAAAATTTCTTAAGACAAACAATATGAAGTTCATAAGAATGTTCTTAAACGCCATTCTTGGAAAAAAAACTTGGTAAGTTCTCAAATATTCTCTTAAAATAATCATAATTTCCTTAAAAAAATTAAGAAAATCTTGATTGTTTTCTATATATAGGCTGTGTTGCATTTGACAGCTTCCCATAAATGATGTGATACGTTTTTAATTTGTATTAACTGTTATTTCTATTAGTCTAATCCACTCAGGGGAGCAGAATGGAGGAACTGAGCATTTACAAAAAATCTGCAAACAAAAACTGAGGTGATGGTGGAAGAAACAGCCAACAGGAAAAAAATCTTCTTTGGAAAGTGACAGATGAGGATGAGGAGCAGCCGAGGCAGCGTCTGTGATAAATTTAGATGCTCACCTTGTCAAATCTTACAGCCTAAGGCTGCGTTCACACGGAAGGTAAAAGTGGCCCAAATCTGATTTTCTCACCAAATCTGATTTTTTTGTTTGGCTGCTCACAATATCTTTTAAAAGTGATCTGTATGTGACATCAGTCTGAACAGATCAGCTTCTAAACTGACCAGCATGTTCAAAAGAACAATGCGTCACGCTGCTTCACGACTGCCAACGAACGCCAGTCGCTCCCAGAGGATCAGCTTCATCTTCACCAGCATCACAGGAGCCATCATGAAGCTTCACTGACTGACAGCTGGGCTCATCACCCAGAATGTGTTCGAGCCGTAAAAAGGGCGCGGTCACTTCTTTGATTTGTTTCCTCAAATTCTTTAAACTTTGCTTCCAGTCTTTTAACTGTTCTCTGACGCTGCAGCCTCGTTCTCCTGCGGCCGCGTTCGGACATTTCTTTCAAAATCTCTTCAAACACGGAGGGTTTTGATGAGTCTCTCCTAATATTTTGTACAGAAACATCACCTAAATGTTTATGAGTCTCAGTGTGAAATTATGACGAATGTTGAGCTGGATTAACGTACAAAATCACATGAACTCCGATCTGCTCATTGGTGCATATCGGATACGTATCGGATCAGTACCACATATGAAAGTGCCTTAAATTGGAATTGAAAATGTCAGATTAAAAGTGGTTTTTGCTGATCACACTGACACACAGACACACATCTGTGTCACATATGAAGAAGAAGATCTGGGCCACTTTTACCTGCTGTGTAAACGAAGACAAGTGTGAGTCTGCCATAAGCTTAAGAACATATATTGTTTTCTGGGATGGCACTCGCTCTTAGAATCATTCTTAAAAATTAAGAGAATTCTTAGGTTATTTAAAGATTACCAATTTAACTCGTTTCTTAAGAATGAAGGTAAGAAAAAACACAAAATATTCTTTCTAAAAAACACTTTAGTGAATCCGACCCCTGGTGTCCAGCACAGTTGGGCGATTTCCCTGCTTAAACATGGCTAAAATAACAAAAGCATGTATGTAATGTATCCAAACCTAAACCTTAGCATTAAAATACCAACACATGAAGAGAACTAATAAAAAAAGGAAAATAAGACACCACTGACAGAATATAGCACCATAAGGAATTTGGGGTAGGCCCACTCCTAGTGCTCCAGTAATTATATTATTTAAGACTGGGAGATTCTGCTGTTTATCTGAAATATAGTACACTTCTTTAACTAAAACTACTGAAGAGTAAAACTAAAACTTAAAAATAATAAAATTACATTGGCCAATATCTGCAATCAGAATTTTTACTGCCTCAAAATTAGCCACAATATTTTCATATCAGTCAGGCCCTTCAGCTACGGCTACAGCTTTTGTTTGAAGCAACACGTTTACGGACAATTCTTTACAATTATTGTTAATTTTTTCATTTAATAAAAAAATTCTATCAATGTTACTTGTAGAGTAATGATTTACTGTGTATTTGAAACATTTTCAGTACATTCTAATTTTGACCACTGATATTATTGTGACCGTAAAAGGTTCATACCGTCCCATCCCTAAGAACACACACACACACACACACACACACACACACACACACACACACACACACACAGTGTGAAGTGAACAAGTGAACAGAGGAGTGACAGTAACCAAATAAGCTATAGTGAGACTTCAGTACTTGAAATGCATGGGAATCAGCTCTGCTCTCTGCCGCCCCCTGCTGGGGGCTGTGCTGAACTGGTGGCCATGAGGAACACTGCACCTCCCAGAATCAAATACCACTGGAACACAGCACAGACCAGCACAGAGTCAACACGCAGCACAGCACACAACATACACACTAATACACAAGCTCATTCAGGGGCAGGAAGGTTAGTAATGACCGGATGAACCACACAGAGGACACTGGGAGTTAGTCTGGGCTTTCAGCTCAGTGCAGACCAGCTGAACATGCTCCAACAAGCACCAACATTACTGAGATTTGGCTTTATAGATATAGATATCTTTATAGATATTGATATTAATCCCACAAAAAATCCATCTTTATTTAAATATTCCCTCATATCCGAGTTTTCAGTTTTTGTTCAAAGCTACACTATGTAAAATCCAAGGATTTGGCGACGTCTCTGGTAGAAATGTGTATTTGCAACGTGTAAAAACATTTTGTAAGATGGGCTGTGTTTCGGACCCCTTCCCCCAGGGGATGAATCTGATAATGTTGATGTTGAGATCATTTGAGACCTAAACATGAAAACAGCCGGACCTTCTTTTTGAGTTTGTGCGTGTGACGTTAATACGTAAAGAGGTGTGATGATTATTTTAGGCTTTACACGGCAACCCAATAAATATTAGCCCATATATTTCAACTATATAATGCTACTCCTTTCAATTTTAACCATAAAATCTTACATAGTTCAACTTTAAGTATGGAAGCACTCAAGGAAGCTTTTATTTGTGTTCTCTGTGACCCAACATATACTGTCCTATCAAGTGTACAACTTCAAACATTAAAACATGTAAAATAATAGAAAAGGTTTTGATTTATGTGGCAATGTTGATAGTTGGCTAAGCTAATGACACAAACATCATCAAAAAACCATTTAATACTGAAGGTTGGTGCGAAGACCGCTGGTCAACGCAGACAACAATCTCGCCTAGCTAGTAGCTAACGCAAAGGCAAAGAGAAAGATTTAAGGCGAACATCGATAATTTGGAGACGAATGGACTTATTTGCATTTATAAGCCTTTATAAGGTTTCCTGATATGTTTAATCTGCAACGAGAAACTGTCAAACACTAAAAAGTTGTGAGGCTTCTCATTCATCAGCTTCTCGTTCGAAGTTTCCCGTTCCACCTTAAATGGTGCTGCAGTTACATACTGGCACCTCAGGCACCATTTAAGGTGGAACGGGAAGATTCGAACAAGAAGCTGGCGAATGAGAAGCGACTTCAGCCTCGTAAAAAGTCAAACGTTGGGAGAAATTTCACAAGAAACTGTTCTACATTTGAGGAAAAGCTTATTTTTGAAAATCACCGCACTCAGTTTTGTATAGCCTTCGCTTTTAATGTGGCGCTACCGCTTTGCTGGTGGATTCTGTCCGATCAAAAAATAATGAAAAACTGTGACGCACACCGCGACCCAGAAGGATAAGCGGTTTAGAGGATGTGTGTGTGTGTGTGTGTATTGCGACACATATCATACAGTGTGAAAATGCCTTCAAGTATCACAATGCTTGTTTGCTGTATTGCCCACCATTAGTGTAAAATGGGGCAACTTTCTAGAGACTCCCAACAGTCACATACGACTTATTCTCGTAGATGTTTGTTGGAGAATGTTGGGTCAGTGTGCTCTGGGCTTTAGCTGAGGCAAGAGGAAGTGACCACAGGGCACAACAGCCAACCAGAGCCAAGAAACACAACAACCACACACTCACAGACACCACAGAGGCCAAAACAAAAGCACAAACACAAACACTGAAGCTAAAACCAACACAGTCAGGTTCATCCGTCATAACTCCACAGACAGGAACGCAAACAGTCATGACGTGAAAATGGGGTGAAATGGAGGTCGAATGACAAATGAACAGAACACATAGGTTGGGATGTCATTTACTCCTCAATATTCATCACCGACTCTTCACACTGTGAAAGATGCAAATACTCACATATTTGGCAAAGAAGGATTTCTGCTCCTGAGGTTTTCCCTTCTTGTCCATTTCTTGCTCCATTTTTTCAATATACAGAGCCGTCTCTGGACTACAGAAACAGAACATGGGAAAGAGTCTAAATCAGCTCCACTTCTCTGCACTTAGTGTAAAAATGATGTAATGAGATGCATCATTCATCTGCAAGCGGTGATTCAAATGCATTGATTTCTGAATATTACAGGGAGATTCACTCGAAAGAGGCCCCGAATATTCTGTAATAACTCTTGCTTGGACGAAGCAATCTGAATGAAACAACGTGCAATGCGCTCCTCAGTATATGGAGCTCAAACAAGCCGGGATGCCCATGCGTCGGCGCGATGAGGTAGGCGCCGGACAGCCGTCTCCGTGTTTAACGTCTCTAATGCTTGCCGATGTTCAGGAACACGGAGCGCCGCGTTGAAATGTGTCTGGCAGAAAACGGAGATCATATCCAGCATTGAATGTAATACAATCGATTACACATCCGTCAAGGTATGTAGCGTATTTTTTTGGTTCAGCTTGCTTCATCCTAGAATACTTGGGGCCTCTTTCGAGTGAATCTCCCTGTAGAACTGATTACATTTGATTATAATATTATTAAAGAAAGTGCATGCTAATTTTTGGCCAAAATAAAATTCTTTAGCCATTTTCAAAAAAAAATGGTGTCTTGTATTGGACTGTCTATATCCCTCTACTCCATAAACAGTTCCTCCCGTTGCATTTCAGTGTATTTTTAAAAATGATTTACACCAGAAGAACTGAATCAAATTGAAACATGGTAAAATGTAAGATTTAATAATGCACTGAATCATTTCCTACAAAATCATAATTAAATCAAATCTTTCTGAGGTCAGAGCTTTACATCATTATGCAGCACTGACCCTTGCACTGGGAAACCCCATTAAAAACACTAAACTCCTTGCTTTTCTTAGAGCTGGGAAACGAAATCCAAGTCAGTAAACAGACCTACTTTCACCAGCTCTCATTCTCTCAGTTCGTAATTTAAAAAATTATAACAAAAAAAATGTATCATTCAGGAATCGGTATCAAAGTGAGGGTCTCTGTATCAGTATAGAAAAACCTGTGACGGATACTCAGTCTTAGCTCTCTAATGAGCAGGGGCCTCTATCACGAAGCAGGATTGTGGTGGTGGTGTTTTAGTGTGTGTTGCGCTGGTCTGAGTGGATCAGACACAGCAGTGCTGCTGGACTTTTTAAACACCTCAGTGTCACTGCTGGACTGAGAATAGTCCACCAACCAAAAATATCCAGCCAACAGCGTCCTGTGGGCAGCGTCCTGTGACCACTGATGAAGGACTAGAGGATGACCAACACAAACTGTGCAGCAGCAGATGAGCTATCGTCTCTGACTTTACATCTACAAGGTGGACTGACAAGGTAGGAGTGTCTAATACAGTGGACAGTGAGTGGACACAGTGTTCAAAAACTCCAGCAGCACTGCTGTGTCTGATCCACTCAGACCAGCACAACACACACTAACACACCACCACCACGTCAGTGTTACTGCAGTGCCGAGAATGATCCACCACCCAAATAGTACCTGCTCTGTGAGGGTCCATGAGAATATATATATTCTCTCTTCTCAGACACCTTTGTCTAATATATTTGTACATAGTAGAGAGTTTTCTTACATCCCTCCTGTCTCTGTATGTTTTTGTGTATGTATTATTTTGTATAGATTTATTATATTTCAGTTAAATTTTTTTTTGGTTTTGCTTTGTTTTGTCTGCACTGTTTTTAGTATGTATATAATGCTGCCCTGCTGTAGAGTGATAACCTGAGCCTCATCACAAGCATTTCAATGCATTAATGTCCTGACATGTCCTGCAAATGACAAATAAACCTGAAACTGGATTACTGATTGGATCCTGGACCAATCAGGAACGACAGAGGTGGTGATTCTGGTGACTTTTTTTTTCTTTGTGACTTCTAACTTTTCCTTTGTGAAATTACACTGCACAGATGATATATCATGGAATTATTATTCCAATAGGCACTAATGTGGTGACAGTGGAACATAGGTTTCCTTTTCCTTTTCCTTTTAACAGCAAGTCCTATTCAAATTTCATGTGACTGGCCGTTTCTGATAAACGTCATGTGCATGTGAGGATTAATCACAGCTTGAGTACCTAAACTTGGATTAACAGAGAAAGTTTTTAACACCGTCCCGTTTAGTAGGATTTGTGAAGCTGATATATCTGCGTTAAACCTGCTTCATGAGACACTTGGATCAATCAATAGATGTCCACATATGAAAGATGTGCATGAGCTGTGTGTCAAAAAGAAACAGGGAGAGAGAAAAACGAAGAGCTCTAAGACAGCAAAGACTTCTGTGTGTGTTTTACTCACGCTGGTGCGTTAACTGGTGCCATTACACTGATTGTCGTGTTAAAGATTTCCAGGTCGACCTCGTCCTCAACTTCCGCCCCCCGACACGCACTAGGCACGGTTACTATAGAGACGCCTATAAGGTAGCCGCTGACGTCAGTGTGCAGAGTGATGACATCACTGAGGTGGGACTCCACAAGAGAGCACTGGGGGGGGGGAGAGGGAAGGCATTAAAAAGGCACTTAATTAGATTTTATTCTGTAACATGTTCAGTTGAGTACCTACATTTGAAGTTGCTTATTTTTCCTACTGGCTGTTCACTTCAACTTAAAAAGAAATCCTTATATATTTATTTAAAATGTTTAATATGTATTAAAAGTATATAGATAACATATCCAGTTCCTTAAAAGGGCTCACATTCTACATTTTTCACTCATGACATTTGACACAGACATGACATAATTCATGACCATTTTCCAACCTCTCTTTATACCTTAGAATCAAACAGACTGTTTTCGATACTGTGCCTAAGACTGGTGTATGTAAATGAGGTCTGTCCTGATTGGCTGCTCTGTATTGTGCCTCATTCCAACAACAGTTCAGGCTGAAACACTCCTATAACGTCAGTGTGAATAGGTGGGGCTAAACACTGGGATTAGTGTAAATGTGCTGCTTTTCTGTATGGATCGTAAAGCAAACAGTACTTATTTAAGCTTAAACACATAAGTTTACATAAAACATCAAATTCTACTAAAAAAGAATTCAGTTCTATCCTCTTTAAGGATAATCAAAGGTAAAAAATGTTTTGAATGTATTGAGTGTCAGGTCATGAACTCTGGTACATATTTGGGTTAAAAAAACAAAACAAAAAAAAAAACAAAAAAACTTCAGCATCTGCAAATCTGCTTGTACTGATACAAATTAGGTGGTATGTAGACTTACAGCTCTGACGAAGGCGGTGAGGTAGCCCTCTAACTGTCTGTCTGCCTGCCTGTCGGCCTGCAGGGAAACCCTGGGTACTCGGATCCTGTACAGACCGTCCACGGCCGCCACGTCCTGACCACAGAAACATCAGTTCAGAGAGGAAACTCACCAAACACACAACATACTCGTCTTTAAAAGTGGTAATTTGTAGAATAATCTAATTTATTTTTATAAATGCTGTCAATCAGTCGAGACATGTTTGGTGTCTGAAGTTTGCTTCTTCAGTTTTGTGCTTTTGTCCATGTTTATAGACAACAGCGTGTCACAAAGTCAGAAACAACACTAGTTTATTTGAGATTGCTCAACATGTTCAGGCAAGTCTGCCTAAATTTACATTTACATTCTGATGTATTTGGCTGACACTCTTATCCAGAGCAACGTGAAATTTAATACATTTACAAAGGTAGGTGAACGCAACATTAAGAGTCTTTCCCAAGGACTCTTTATCGGTATAGTGTAGTTGCTCGCCTGGGCGGAGAATCAAACCCCAGGCTGCTGTGTGGAGGGTTTAGGCATGCAGGTTGCACTATGCAGACTGGTGTAAACTAGCATTCAAAAGTCTGAATTCACCAATATATCTTCAATAATATAAAACCAATTATTTGCAGATACATGTATAGCATGATTATGCCACAATGCAAAGACTCTACAACTACACAGGTTTCATAAAATTCCTTGGAAGTTGTAAAATTGTCCAGATGTCTCAAGAATGCTGAACAGAGTTGTAGATGATTTCATAACAACTACGAATGTCTTAGATCATTGAGAATTTGATAAGAAATTACTACAAACAGATAATTATAGTATATTAGAATTGTTTCAATCTACATTATTATTGAATAAAATAACAATTATGTCTGATTACAAACCTTTGAACAGCACTACACTTAAGGTTGTATTACTTGTTAGCTACACTAGTAGCTCTAGCGCAAAACCAAAGAAGCAAACTTCAGACACCAAACATGTCTTGACTGATCAAGAGGAGGGAAAACTGTATACATTTCATTTTTTACAGAATTAATACTTTAAGTCCCGTTTATATGTATGTATATACACATTCTATGTTCTGTTACCTTCAGTAAGCTCCTGTCCTTCTCCGAGAGCAGCGCCTGAGAGAGAAAGACGCTGTTCTCTCTGCCGGCCTTCAGCTGTATGTTCCCACGGGCCCGAAACCTCGGCACGTCATCTGAAGAAAAATATACATCACAATTACTCTCAACCAGATGTTTTCCAGCTCCAGTCCTGTATCTACCTGCTCTGCACAGGTTCATGTTCTTCAGCAACCAAGTCACATAATTAGCCAATGATCAAGTCTTTCTGGAGCTGAATCAGGTGTGTTAGAGCAGGAAAACACCAAACAGTCTGAAGTGGAGGTGGTAGATGTTTTTCTTAACCATTAATGTTCCTCAACAAATCCATTCATCATCTTGGTTCAGAGGAGAGCTGGGTGATATGGCAAAAATGCAATATCACCATACCTGAAAATGTTTTCGTGGTATACGGTAAGTCATGATGTTTATTTTTTCTGACTTTAAGTTGGAACAGACAAAGTAGCACCACATAAAAAATAAATAAATAAATAAATAAAAAAACCCAAAAACTATGAATCCAAATAATTGTATTGAACATTTTATATACTGAGCTGCACTAAATCCAAACACAAAAATAATTATGGGCCCAATCCTATTTCTTATTTTTACCCCTATCCCCTTGTTCTCCAGTGTCCCCCTTGCCCCTTGGAACTGAGTGGTTGAAATCAAATAAAAAGAGCATCACTTCATTAACAGCTACTAGCGATGCTCTGTAGGCGACCCTGCCAGTCTGCAGTGATAGCAGAGGAGGGTAAAGTTCACTGCTGGGCTTTAGTTACATTTAGGGCATCATATGCCTTCAAAGAGGGGGGCAATTATTTATTATCACCCACCCCTAATTCTTCAGTGTTATGAAGCTGAAGTCAGATACTCACCAGCTTCTTGTTTCAATTGTCCTGTTCCACCTTAAAAGGCAACATTCTGGCACCTCAGGTGGCAGAACTGCTGCACCATTTAAGGTGGAATAGGAATTTTAGCCAGCTAGCTACTGAGACATCATTATACTTTGTTTGGAGTGTCTGAAAAACCTCCGTTTGGAGGGTCATGTAGCCCCAACACTTCACCCCACCCCTCTATCTCAACAACAAACGGGACACCCTACCCTGAAGCGTGAACGTCCAAAACAGAACAATAAGGGCTAAGTGGTAGGGGCGAGGGGTGAAATGAGACTGGGCCTTGCTGTCTTTGTAACCAAACATGCAGCTGTAAAGTGTTTATAACGATATCAACAAGATACTCAGACATGCTTTTTGAGACATATTGGGACATAATTTATAACTCTAAATACTGTCATATTGCTCAGTCCTGGTTCTGAGACATATAAATGTGCTGTTACTGTATAGATCTAAACCGATTCTTCTACCTTCGCTTCTCTCTGGTTGGATCAAACTCTTACTCACCCACTTCAAATGAGTGCTCCAGTGGTACAGAGAACCCGGTTATGTCTGACTCCACATTGTCCACCACCTGCGGAGAATCACAGTCAAAACACAGTCAGCACACAAGTAGGTACACACTTCTGAAGAGCAACGTGAGACTGTTCAGCTAAGGAACCAAAATAAAAACAACAGAGCAGAAATACTGAATGTTTTTGGAATTATATTGTTATCAGGAGATAACAAAATCCACATCAGACAAATATTTAGACACTCGCTCATTGTCCATTTTATCAGCTCCACTTACTATATAGGTGCACTTTGTAGTTCTACAGTTACAGACTGTAGTCCATCTGTTTCTCTGCAGACTTTGTTAGCCCCCTTTTACCCTGTTCTTCAGTGGTCAGGACCCCCATGGACCCTCACAGAGCAGGTACTATTTGGGTGGTGGATCATTCTCAGCACTGCAGTAACACTGACGTGGTGGTGGCGTGTTAGTGTGTGTTGTGCTGGTCTGAGTGGATCAGACACAGCAGTGCTGCTGGAGTTTTTAAACACCTCAGTGTCACTGCTGGACTGAGAATAGTCCACCAACCAAAAATATCCAGCCAACAGCATCCTGTGACCACTGACGAAGGACTAGAGGATGACCAACACAAACTGTGCAGCAGCAGATGAGCTATCGTCTCTGACTTTACATCTACAAGGTGGACTGACAAGGTAGGAGTGTCTAATAGAGTGGACAGTGAGTGGACACAGTGTTCAAAAACTCCAGCAGCACTGCTGTGTCTGATCCACTCAGACCAGCACAACACACACTAACACGCCACCACCACGTCAGTGTTACTGCAGTGCCAAGAATGATCCACCAAATAGTACCTGCTCTGTGAGGGTCCATGGGGGTCCTGAGCACTGAAGAACAGGGTAAAAGGGGGCTAACAAAGTATGCAGAGAAACAGATGGACTACAGTCTGTAACTGTAGAACTACAAAGTGCACCTATATAGTAAGTGGAGCTGATAAAATGGACAGAGAGCGTAGAAACAAGGAGGTGGTCATTATGTTATGCCTGATCGGTGTGTGTATATATACACACACGGCTGAGGCGTTGTAGTAACTGCTGCACCATTTAAGGTGGAACGGAAAAATTCGAACAAGGAGCTGCTGAATAGGAAGCCAAGCCGACTTCAGCCTCAGTTACAGTAAGAATTTAAGGATTACCACACAGTTAATCACGGATCTCCACTCACCCTCCTGCCGTTATTACAGTTTCCAAACTGGGTGTAAAACCCGAGAATACTGATCAAAACGATCGACATGAACGACGAGCCGAGCGGAGCCATTCTGTCCGCACGGTACACGGGAACTACGTCACGTACTAGACGGAAGTAGAGTTATTTTGGAAAACCAAAGCAAAATAAAACATCCAAAATTATTAGTTCGTGATATTTAATTCAGAATTCAGCTATTCAGGCATTTAATAAAGCAAACGGTCACTACATTCATAAAGCCGGGGGTATTTCATAAAGCGTAAGCGGAATTTCGCAGATTTGTCAAGATTTCTTGGCTAATTCTGGTGTTAAGACTTCTTTTTTTTTACATTTCCATTTAAACAATCGTGTAAATGTGCAGCTCCAATTACATCTTTGAGGAATTAAACATACAGATTTATATTGGACCTATGAAAATGAAAGGGCAATACATATATCCACACATGACAAAATAAAGTAGAAAATTATAATTATAATAAGATACATTTGACTGGTATATAAAATTGGTAACATAACAAGGTTATTCAGAGTGGTTTGGTGTGAAATGCTCTGTTCTAGAGAAAACTTACCAGAATTGAGTCAGAACTGTTCACAGTGGTGGTGATAGGAACCAGACGTCCACCTCTAAAAGCTCCCTCACAGAAAGTTACTACATGAAATGGTTATGAATTTGCTGACTGCTGTTTTTTTTGTGTTGTAGTCATGGCGACCTCTAGTTCCTATCAATTCTGCTTTTTTATGTTCGCAAACTGAAAATTCAGGCTTTATGGCACATACCTTCATGGACTAAGAGACTCTTCTGTAACACCTGTAACTGACAAAAAGTAAAATAAGAAACATGTATATAAGTATATAAGTATGTATACACATATATATGTGTGTATTCATATATATGTATATATGTATACATACACACACACACACATATATATGTATATATATATGTATGTATGTGTGTGTGTGTGTGTGTTTGTGTGCGTATGCATAAATGTGTAATATTTTTATTTTAAACAAAAAAGGAACATCTTAATTTTATATTGTATAGCATTACTACATGCTTTTCCATATAGTATTAAAGTTTGACTAAGAAAGTTCCTTTTTATTTGAATGAGATTTAAATTTAAATTACATAAAATGTATGAATACATAGAAACCCAGCTGGTCTACTACTGAATAAAAAAAAGATTCTAATCTACAGTGCCACTGACAGCAGAGGGTGGTAGTGAATCACTCAGAGGCTCTTTGGCAGATGATGTTCAACATGTGGGTGAAAGATGGTGAAGATCGGATTCAGGCAAACTGGCCGGTTCATCTGCGCTGGCCTGGTCTTCAGTGACAATGCATGAGATCTTTACATTTAATTGGTTCTTTATATGGTAATCTTTACAGTGATCTCTGTTATAACTTGTACTTTTGCAGCATGTTATAATTCCAGGAATTCAGCCACGTAGTTTTGAAGTGTACCATGATGCTGTGTATGGCACGTCTAAGCAATGGAGCAAAGAAAAAACGTTGTGAACATACACAGCGCACATACAGCCTGTACAAACATTGCTGAGCTTAACATTAATAATATAAAACACATTACTATTTATAAAAACATCAGAATGAAACATTTCATAATACAAATAACATTAAATATATTACATTATAAAATGTGGCATAGCTTTTGCATAGGCCATATTTTACATTTTATTTTATTTTGCCATATGTTAAATTCAGCAAATAAAGAATAGTTGTGTATTAACATGTGAAGTGTGTTCTCTGTGAGAGGATATGTTCATTTGTCTTCATTTAGAAAGTCAACAACAACCGAGGCACTTAAACTTTTACGTACGACTGTACATATTTACATGCATTTAGTTATCATTTTATCTACTAAGGTTTGTAGAATTGCTGGTATCATAGAAGCTGCAACACCTGTTCATAATGTGATGTAAACGAAATAAACAATATAAAAAGCCCCTTCTAAGAGGTGATACTGGTTCATTATAATGTACATAAAATTAGCCCTGAGCTGACTCAGTTCTCACACTGTATGAAGGCTGCTCCTGGGTTTATGCTGGCATGTTGGCAATGCATCGTTTTCTCCAACAGGCCAGTCTAAATCAGGCCAAGTCACTCAAACTGAATCTGGACCGAGACTGGCTGCCAGATCAGGCTGACTGATCCAACACAGCTGCTGGCAATTAGGCCTGAATTGGCCTGAGTGTGGGTATTGCCTACACTTTACCCCAAATATTGTTGTGAATACTGTGTTTTCCAGAGCCATCATATATTGGGAAGGTTTGTTAAAGATTATTTACCTCTCTTTCACACAGCCAATCAGTATTTGCAACTCTTCATTTCTACCTGTTTGTAGTCCAGACAGACGTCACCAACATTTGTGAAGTTCTTCCGTCTTTGTTTAACAGTAGGTGTCATGCTACTGATTTCAGTCTCCTAAATTCTGTGCTCTTGTCTCTCTGTGTGTTTTAAGACAGATCTGTCCAGATTTAGACTGATTTAATTTTCACTCAGCCAAATAAAATACAGATTGGGCTGAATTGCCTGATCATTTGGGCTGGGTATTGAAATTCGATACCTTTACAGCACTTAAAGGTAAATTTCTTCAATATACTACTGCATATTAAAAATTATTTGTTATTAAATGTCAAATTATATAGTCTTATTAGCATCAGTGCAATAAGATGCACACTAGTTCTAGAAGACCTCAGCAATGGACTCTTCTGTCTTTTACGGTCAGGGAAACGCTTCCGCTCCCTGAAGGCCAACGCCAAGAAAATGAGGAGGAGCTTAATCCCACAGGCCATTTGGGCCCTCAACCAGGACAACAACTAGGACTATTTATACCTACCTACACACACACACACACACACACATTTAACTGGACTACTACACAACACCCATACCCATACACACAATACATTCTGCTACATTTTCAAGTATTTATAATAGTTCCTAACCCCTTTCATTCTATCACCTCCTGCTGATTTACACACATATGCACACATCTGCACTTTACATACACCGAAACCTATGTCTTATTATATCCCTATACTTTTTACATTTTATATTCTTTTTCCACCTCTATATTCTGTTTTTCATGTTTATGGACAGTCATATAAGCATTTCACTGAACGTTATACATCTGCATGTCTGTGTGTGAGACCAATAAAGTTTGATTTCATATTTAATGATACTCAGCCTCACTTCTTACTGACTTTATGTGTAGCTACAATGAAAAAAAACGGGGGCTATCAAACATCCCAGCTCTTCAGCCCTTAGCCCTCCCTCTCAACTTAAATGCAGCCTGAAGTATTTGAAGGCGTATTGTATCTAGCTACAACGTTTAGCTTTTTTTTTTATAAAGTGTTTTCAAATGTTTTGTTTTATAACTTTTAGTTTTTTATTTTTTATTTTATTTCATATTACCTATTTTAGTTGTTTTCTTGCTTAAGTTCTTATTTTTTACTTCATAAATGTATCATTTCGTCATTGGTGTTATTGCTTTAGTGTTGTTTTCTACTATATTTCTGTTCTTACCCACTCAATAGTTTATTTACTCATTATCCTTACTGATTTTTATTTATTTATTATTACTAATCTGCTTATTAGTTGTAATTTGTCATATTTTATTTTCTTTGCTATATTTTTTACTATCACAACTGCATATTTATTCTTTTTTAATCCCTCATTGTTTTGTATAATGCTTGACTACACTGTAACTGAACGTCACCATCAATGTATTCTGACTTTAAATAAACGTTGATGGATTAAACTTCTGACTTGTGTAGTCTTTAACCTTTTATAACCTATTAACCTTTCACCTATATATCCATATCTGAAATGTTAAATGTACTTTGATCCATATGTTTTCTAAAGAATATTTTCAAGCTGATCAAACTATTAACTAAAAAGCCAGTTTATATTACTTCATTTATGTAGTTTAGTGACATCAAACTGATGCGCAGTAGCTTTAGCTCTCATGTAGCTAATATTAGTATTATAGCTCTTTACGACCTCGTAATTTGGAGGATCCAGTGGTATTCAGGGAAAAATGTACATATGACAACACGTATTGGGTTCTGAACATTTTTATTTAACACAGGGGGCGATAGAGGCGATTTTTCGAAAACCCTATTCATTCTGGCCATAGAGAAATGGAGCTCAGACCCGGAGTTCCTAATATGGGCATTACGAGGACTACAGAATGACGCACAACTACAGTGGTCTGTTCAAACAAGAAGCTGACAAAAAGAAGCTAAATTTAGCCTCGTAGTTTCAACACGGGTAGTATTTTTGATAAGTTGTTTTAGCCTATCAAAATATCATACGTAGAGGTTTTATTTACGGGTATACCTGTAAATATTCGCCACAGTAGAACATTTCAATAAGGTAGCACAGCTCGTCAGAGCACCTCCACAGCCCGCCTTAGTTTTGTGTAGTTTAGTGACGTCAAATTGATGCGCAGTAGCTTTAGCTTGCATGTAGCAATATTAGTATTATAGCTCTTTACGACCTCATAATTCGGTGGATCCAGTGGTATTCAGGAAAAAATGTACATATGACAAAACGTAACGGGTTCTGAACATTTTTATTTAACACAGGGGGCGATAGAGGCGATTTTTCGAAAACCCTATTCATTCTGGACATAGAGAAATGGAGCTCAGACTCAGAGTTCCTAATATGTGCATAACGAGGACTACAGATTGAATCAAACTGATGTGCAGTAGCTTTAGCTCACATGCAGGAATATTAGTATTATAGCTCTCGTAATTCGGAGGATCCAGTGATATTAGAGAAGAGAATGTTCACAGGGCAAAACGTAACAGGTTCTGAACATTTTTATTGAACACAGGGAGGCGATTTTTGGAAAACCCTATTCATTCTGGCCATAGAGAAATAGAGCTCAGACCCGGAGTTCCTAATATGGCCATAAGAGCCTGGCCATGACTACAAACTGACGACACGACTGCAGTGGTCTACTTGGAGTTTAACTATAGACTGTATATAACAGTGGACAGTATGTCTCTGTTTGCTCCTCACATACAGTCTATGCTTTAAACAAATGAACAGAAAATTAAAATTTAATTGTGAATGAATATGACTGAATTTAATGATAAACGACAATTATATGTAATTTCTATTTAAAAAAAACATTAACTATTAAAATATCATCACTTTAGACCAATCAGAACGCTTAATCCTTAGCATGTGTACATACGTCACATTTTTACAGCCAATCATTAGCAGCTGGAGGCAGTTTGAATTTTGAATCGGCGGTGACCGTTGGGCTTCAGCCGTTAGGAGAGTTCAGTTTAATTCACTCACAGCGCCTGAAGAGACGACACCGAAAATGGAGGAAAACAACCAAGTGTTCAGAAACGTCAGCAAATATAGTGAAATAACTTACGTTATCGGTCGATTTGGAGGGGAAAGTCGTTCTCCTGATCAGAGACAGTGTGGGCGATGCTGTGGCGGTCACTCAGAGGCTGCTGAAAAGAGGTGGGTTGGCTGGCTAGCTAGCCAGCAAGCTAACGTAAACGGAGCTGCATTCATTTTCTCCCACTCCGTATTTAATCCCGGTTTATTCGACACAGTAAACAAATACAGACAACTCTAACGCTAATTACTTTTAAATGGACATTCTAAAGTAAGCCTAATTTATGCTATCAGACTTTGATAAAGCAGGTCTGTTTTAGCTAGATAGTTAGCTAGCTAACCTAGCTATTATTTTACTGACCCTCATTAGAAGTTGGCTACAGTTTTAGGCCAGAAACATACTTTGCGCACAAATGACAGCGCTCGGTACTTCTGTACAAACTCACCGCGCGTTCTTGCGTTGCTGTGGAGGTTAAAACACTCAGTACTGAAGGGGGCGATAGAGTACACATTTAGAGAGGGACCTGCTATTATTCCAGCAGCCTCAACAGCTGAACGTGGACAGTGGAGGAGAGTGAGCTGCTTTACCTCCTCTCTCGGATTGGAAATGCGATAGTCAATCATATTTTTAAGCTGTCTTTGCATGAGACTCAGCTGCTCGTCTGCTGTGGCAGGTGAGAAGCACGCTGGCGGTACCAGACCGCTCGGTCAGGCTTGGCTGTCGTTATAGCGCCCCTTGCTGTAACGCTCAGAATGCAGCTTGCGATGCGTTATAAAACGCGTCGTGACACATTTTTGAACGCAACAACGCGTGAAACCCCGTCTGCTCAGCTCGAAGCGTCTGCGTTCGCGTCCTTGCGTGGAGTCTGTTTCGGGCCTTAGAGGCCTTCCGCCCAATGACAGCTGGGATAGGCTCCAGCACCCTACCGCGACCCAGAAGGATAAGCGGTTTAGATGATGGATGGATGGTTCTTCAAGGGTTCTTTAGTAAGGGGTATGGTTGTATTTAGAGCTGTGAACCCTTAAAAACCATTTAGCTGCATACTTAAACGGTTCTTTGCATTGGTTCTTCAGATTGATGGAGAATGTGTTTTTTAATGGTTCTGATTAGAAACTCTTTTAAAGTGGTTCTATATAGCACCAAAGAGGGTTCCAATCATTTTCATCCATCAGTCTGAAGAACAGGTTCACCATGCAGAGAAACTTTTAAGCATACAAATGTGAGTGTTCATTGGGTGTTTGGTATAGAACTGTTGTCTTAATTAAAGAACCCTTGAAGAACCTATTATTTTTTAAAAGTGTAAGATTAAGAAAAACTGCTTCTTATTGAAACTTTAAGAAAGAAGTTGAGAGTGTTAGCTGTAAAATAACTTGTATTTCATGAACAAATTTTATTTTATTTGATTTTTGTTATTTGTAAAGCTGTACAGGGACTTCTTGTAGCTTTTAAGCGTGTTGCACTCTTATGAATTCAGCACTGTAGTTTTGAAGTACACTGCTGTATTGAAATGTACTGGAGAATGACGGTTTATCTCATGTTTTTTCCAAAGTCTGATGTTAAGAAACTGAAATAAGCAGGGTGTATTTCCTGAGATATTTTTGTGAATCTGGCCCAAAAACTTGGTTTCCTTTCTGTGTAACTCTTTGTATTTTAACCCAATTACTTGGGTTTTTAATTAATTGCAGCCTTTTATCATTTAAGAAGATTTTATTTCTAAAGGTAATTTAAGGTCACAAACGTGTTTTAGAGTAATTCTCTTTGTATTTCAACTTAATCTACTCATCCCTTTTCTTCATTCTGCTGTCCCCTCTGCCTTTATTTCACGTTGCTACCCTTTCATACTCTCCCACAGTCTCCCTCTACGTCTCATCTCTCTGTTTTCCTTGACACCTGCATTTCAAGTTGCACATCCTAGCTATAAGAAAGGAAAAGTGTAGTTTTCTATGCTTAGCCATGTCTATGTTTAGCTGATTAAAGAAATCAAGTGCCCTTGAATCAGACATCATTGATAACTGTATCATTCTATTTAGTAGTGGTTTAAATACCTGAAAATCTTCATGTATGGTCATTTTCATAACCGTTATACCAGTATGCTACACATATGCACAGATTACACAACATACAAACAGTGCAGTCCATGCTAATATTACCCTATTTGGCCTGTTTTTATTTTTCAGACAAATTTAAATAAAAATGAATGCACAGCAATTCCTCGAACACCTTGCGTGGTTTAGTTTGTTGCGTCTGAACTAGTCCCTTTTCAAGACTGTTCTTATCGGGTTAGTCTTAATCTAAAATGGATACATGGTTTCCTCTCGTACCGTCTAAGGCAGGGGTCTCCAAAGTCTGGCTTTAGGGCCAAATGTGGCCCATGGGCAGGTTGTCATGAGCCCATGGTTTCTGTTTCAGATTGTTTTAAAAATGGCCCGCCAGCCAATACCTTGCAGTTTTTCGTCTCACCTGCTGGTGGCAGCGGTAACATAAAATTCCAGTGTAATGCGTTGCAACATGATAACGAAGTTGGCTAAAGTTTAGGAGCCTTTCTTCTCTGAGTAGACTGCAGCTTAGTTTACTGAATGATATTTAATAAAGACTCTAGCCCTCAAACACAAAACTTAACATTGAGAATCAGCGATTTTGGCGAGATGGAAATTTAAACATTTATTTCCAATGAGAGCCAAAGCGCTTGCTTGTGCCTTATATGTCCAAAGACTGTAATGAATTCACAATACAACACACATATTCAGGGGAGGGCAGAGAAACTAAAGCAACTGCAAGCTACTCGAATCTCACAGCACTGAGTTTTTATCAGAGCGAAGTGTTTCAGGGGGCCAGGGGTCAGGGTTGGCGGCTGGAGGGAGATTGGTCACAATTACAAAGCTCCACAGAGGGCTGCAGAGGGGATGTCAGTGAACTGTGATGCTGGTGGGACAGGGATGGATAGGCTTGAAAACTGAAATAGCAGCTTAGCTTGCTTCACTGTCAGATAAAAAAAGGTTACTGTACATGTAATTTTTTGCCTGTAGGTAGAAAAGCAATGTAAATGTTTTCTACCTTAAAGGCGCATCAATGGGCGTAAGGTCCAAATATGTACCTTAAATATGTTTAAAAGGTGTATTATATCCACGTTCCTAGACAAAAATGACATTTTTGCATTTTTCATAATTTAACTGTTTTTAGATGGAAAATTGATTTCTAAGAGTTTGGTATAAAGTGAGGGCACATGGTGTTTTCAAGGGCACAGTATTTTCCAAATAAAAAATGCCGGCTTGGAATTAGATAATATTTAAGTTTCACAAGACGCCTTACTAACCTAATTGGACTGTGTTGTTCTGTTCTGCTTCTATTGAATTACACCAGCAAGGACCTTACAGGCTGTTAAACGTTACAAACTAGATAGAACAAAGAACAGATTTACTATTTATTTCATTTTATGTTCATGCAGCACGAAGCGTTCAACACAGTATTTCATACCAAACCTCTCTGAAAGACTTCGTTTACGATTTAACTAGTTCATTATGCAGAAATTTGCCTGAGCATTGTTTCTACTTAGATAAAGAATAGTTTGGTCATCTATTAGGTCTTATTAAAGCATAAATCAAACTTATAATTAAAAGCAAAATAATGTATGCAGTAGTTCAAAAAAACAGTAATTAGTAACAATAACAAATTTGAATATGTCTAATGAACATAATTGTAATTTTAATAATATGTATATGTTTTATTAATGTGAATATTGTAACTGAGATTTTTCCATTTCAGTCATGTTATATTCGTAGGGAATATTCTAATATTCAACAAAATATTCAATCGAATAATCAAAAATGAAAATATTTGTTAGTTGCCGCCCTACTGCCCTGTATTGTTCCTTGTTTAAAAAAAAAAGTCCAGACTGAATAGCCAGGTGGAAATGTGCAAATGAGTTGGTTTTGGTGACAAACACAATACAGAACGGGCTGTTTTTGCAGCTTAGCTTCCATGGACTGTGTGGAATGATGAATAAATAGTGTGTTTTGAAACTTTAACCGTGTTTATGTACTAGAACAAACACTTTTTAATCTCAAAAAGGGAAAGTTTTATGTTCCATTATATGGGCCCTTTAAACTGGCTTGTCTTGATAAATGATATGTTAAGGTAACTAAGCAATTATTTAAGTTGTAATATGGCTTGTGGTAAAAATTTGTATGTGATCCTGAATGGGAACCTGTTCATAATGTTTTGTTTGTTGAGGGGAGACACTGATGAACAGCAGTGAGTTCTCAGCAGTCACACATTAAGTTGCTTTTAACAAGCCTGTCAGTATATCACTCAGCATCTGCGTCAGCTAACTAATGACTAATTATGCTGTTGTTCTAACAAGACAGCTAATTAACAAGTTCACTGCTGGGGCTCAGTCTCTGTTGCTGTTTTAAACCTTCTTCACCTCTCCCTCTCCCCCCTTCCTTCTTTCACTCCTTCTTTCCATAGACCTCTTGGATTCCCTCAAGATCTCAAGTGACACTCGTTGTCACTCTCTCCTTCCCTCGTTTCTTTCACTCCTCGCCCACCCTCGTCTGTCTTTCTTGAGTAAGGGGAGTATGTGAAGTGGGAGGGAAGGAGGGGGATAAAAAGGGATGGAGAATGAAAAGTGGACTGAGCCACCGACAGAGAAGGAGACGAGACGGAGGTCAGCATATGAAACACAAACATGCCTGAACCAAAGAAGCCAGGTAAGGGCGTTGTTCTGTTCCCAGTAATATACAGCCTTGACATCTTACTGTTTATATTAATGTTTGTTTGATGGTCTGTGGAGTAATGATTAAGGTCTCTCAGCGAGCATGTTGTCACTGTCCAAAAAACTTTACAGGAGAATGCAAAAACGTTCTTAACATTCAATGAAAGTTAATGTAAAGAAACTTTATTCCAGGTAACTTTGGGGCATTTCTGTTGGTCTGTTCATCTTGAAATCAGCTCACAGTATAAAGTTCAGGGCAGCTCCTGTATTCGAATGATGTAGAAAAAATAAAAATTGGAAGAAGTGGACAAGCAGTGATCTATGACCCTCTCGTCCATCTGTCCAATACAAAATGGTAAAAATGACATCAACCTAATATTAAGCATCTTACAGATATTTGGGTGCTGCCTGACTTTTGACTCACTAAAAAGAATCTTATACTGGCATTAGTTATACATGATAAATGGTATTCTCTTCTGTAATGTTCTTTTGCTCCCATTTAGGCTCATTTATGTCCTTAAGAAATTGAGAATTTATTATAGTAATATAAAAATCTTCACGTTACCACATGCTGCACAATTAGCTGTTAGTTGCAGCTAGTTGAGTTTTTACAAATGGATTTATGTCTACCACCTGTGACGTAGCACGAATTGGAAGTATATGACAGGTTTAAGAAAATGTACTACTCTAAGGCATAAACTAGCTCAAATTTGTTCTACTCTGATTTTAAAACACTTGTTGAACTTGCATTCCTATTATTCTTTAAATAATCAGAGTTTAAGAGCTAAATAAGAAAATGATCTTTTACAAACAGAGCTGTAAGTGATCCTAGGAGTTTGCTGTAAGCCTGCCTCAGCTGAGCGAAGCAGTCTTAATGGGCTGTAACGCATCAACAGATCAGTACGATATGCGGGAGCTTGGCTATTAAGGCTATTAAGTATCATAAGCAAGACCTTGTAAATGTGAAAATTTACAAAACATCAGTGTGGACTGAAAAAGACCTGAGTGATATGCTCAGATGTTCTTTTACTAGTAGAAACACAGACTGTTGTGTTTTGAACTAGTTGGAGCCGATTTAGAGAGTCGGCAGAACAACCGATCAGTGACACAGTGTAATTTAGAAGTAATGAAAGAAACAAAATTTTCAGCATCTTGTAGGGTTAGCATATGTCTTATTGTGACATGATTTTCAAGTGATAAAATGTAGTCTAAGAGATGCTCCTTTTATGGGTCCAAATGATAAGGATCTAGGGTTACATCACGGCCCTTGACTGTGGTTTTTGGTTGTATAGGGAAACCATTTAGGTCAAGGTTAAAATCTTTTTTATCAGAATTTAGCATGAGGAAGTTCCTGATCATCCAGACTTTCATCTCTTTTAACACAGTGTTACATTATGTGTACCTGTGTTGCTGAATATGGCTGAGCTGATACTTATAAGTGTGTATCTTCAGCAATAAAGTGATAGCCAACACTGTCAATTACACAAGCCCAGGGTCTGTAAAGAAAAGGAGAACACTAAGGGCCCTGCAGCAGAGCCTTGTAGGACTCTGCTTGCTCTCTTCTCAGAAAACTCCCTATTTACACTAGCAAGGCTATCAAGTAAGATCTAAACCAGGCAGGAGCTTGGGTGTCTAAAGTGATGATTTTTGATGATGAAGTCTGTCCATTAAAATGTCATAGTTAGTTGACGTAAAGGCTGCACTCAAATCCAGCAGTACCCCAAGAGAGACATTTCCACAGTCTGAAGCAAACAGTGAATAATTGACTATTTTAGCTGTTGCTGACTCTGTATTATGTTTCTGTATTATGAACACTGGACTAAAAGAACCACACTGTTGGGCAGCTTTCTCCTTCAAAATCTTAAATGGAAAGGGAGGGTTGGAAAATGGTATGACAGTGGCAGAGATCAGATGGATAAAGGTGTGGTTTCTTAAAGAATGGTTTGACAACGGTTACGAATTGAGGGATAGGGCTCAGGCTGAGTGATGAATTAATTATATTTAGTACGGTTTCCAGTCACTGGCAAAAAATATAGAGACCTAAAGGATTTGGAATCAGCTGTGCTTGTGGATGATAACGTCTAGCTACTAAGCTCCTTGTGATCAAACTGAATTCTTCTGAAGTCAGAGATGTTTGTCAGTCTTTTCGACCCTCACATTCTCACATACACAGTATTTAGGTAGCTGTTGTTAACCAGTGAGCGGGCATGTAATGAACTAAATGCGTGTGTTTTGACAAGTGGGTCTCAGTCTCTGCTGTGACAAACCTCAGCTTATATCGACTTAATATTCCACTCATTAAGTAAATCAGATGTGAATCATACTTGCAAAAATTTAAATGTTATCGTGAAACGTAGTAAACAAACCATTTTAAAGTACAGTTAAATAATGTATCATGTAACATTTAGACTGATTTCTCTGGCAGGATCAAGATCATAATTTCAACATTTTAGTTTCAGTATATCATTATGCTTTCATTATTATGTAAGTGAATTACATTTGTATATATTGTGTCAATCAGTTAGGCTGATGATGTTCTTTGGTAGATGAGAAAAAGATTTTACCTGTTCTGATTCACTTTATCACCAGTCCACAATCTGATAGTACACTGAATTTTTGTAGCTTTCTCATATTTTACAGCAGAGCGATCAAGTCATCAGTTAGCCAAATGTTTACAAATCTCTGCCGTTAATGTCAGAGATATTTATTGCCTGGGTGGCAGAGGCTCTGAAATATGGCCTCTTGCTTTTCAGCGAAGTCACGTCCCTGTAAATTAAATGGCTGCGTGAAAGCTGAGAATGACAAACTGAAACAGCGAGGCATGGAGTGAGCTAGGTGTAGAAAACGTTACCTAACATCTGGGGTCACTCCGTCTCTCTTTGCACTCACCTCCTGTTCAGACAATTCCTGATCCTAGAACAGTATATGACATAAACCTTTGTAAAATTTGGAACAAATAAAACTTGGTTGTTGTATTCAGGGCTACATAAGTTATTAAAAAATGCTTCAGGAGCTGAAGAGCTGTTTTTGCCCCAACAAGCTGTTGGTCTCCGCTCAGACCGCTAAAGCTGGAAATGCTTTATTTGGACGTTTGTTGGGTGTGCCACTTGCAGCTGTCATTTTCTGATGGCTCTGTCAGTTATCTTCTCTTCATCACTTTTTCCTTTTCGCCCAACCCCATGACCCACATCTGACCCTGTTTTGCCGTCCGACAGTATGACATCATCAATATCATATCACTGCTGCTGTGCTGGTTGGAATCTCACCCCTTCACCTCCTTCTCCTTTCTTGCCATCTCGTTCTTGTTCATCTCTTGCCTCCACCCCTCCCTCACAAAAAACTCCTGCCTCATAAAGCCTTTTTCCCTCAAAGGACTACCCCCTTAACTGGTGAACAGTGGCCAAAATGAGCAACTCTGTCTAGATCTCAGAAACTACCCATCCAGAGTACTGTGGTGGTCTTGAAGGAAGTGCTGAGTGTTTTACAGGTATCACAAGACATTGCAGTTGAAACCGATCAGGGTAGAGAGGGCTACCAAGGGGGGCATTGATTGTCTGATGAAAGTTAATACGTGGAGGTTTTAAAAGGCCACTCCGGCATTTAAAGGTTCGTCAGTGAAAGTCACACCAACAGACTTCACGTAAGTGGTATTAATGCCTGCATCTGATCAGTCATGAGACTTAGCCCAAACTTAGCAGTCATATTAGTGAAATGCCTCTCATACAAAATGTTTTAGCAGTTAAAAGTAAAAAAAGAAATAAATAGATTTTAAGTAAAGTATGAAATGCCACAGAATAAGATGTTCAGGACCCGCTGAAAGAGGAGGACAGCCTTATAGTCTTATTAACATTATTCTAATTCTGCTGTGTTTACAGTGCTGTAGGTGTCAGGACTAGAGTAACTCCTTGGATGATGAAATTTTGTGCACAAGCTGTGTAAGTCTCTGTGAAGGAGACCCCATATATTGCTTTAATGCATACATATCTGTGCTGTGTTAGAGAAATATTTACTCATTTCCCTACCACCTCTTTTTTTCAAAATAGCTTAAGTCGTATATCCCACCTATTTTTATTTATTTATTTATTTTTTGCTCTAAAACACCTGATCAGCTCCAAAAGGACTTGATCATTAGTAGGATCATTAGTAGTGATGTAGAGCAGAAAAACATAAGCCTGCAGAGCAGGTGGACTTGGCCTTAAAAGCCAAAAGTGTCATAATATCATAATGATGTCTTTAATTCTTAGATGTTTAGAATTAAGGACACTTAGTACCCCCCTTGGTGGCCCTCTTTAACCTGAATTGGTTCAATCACAACGTGTTTTTCAAATGCCTTATGATTTCTGAAAAGCACTGAGATTTCAATGCTTTCTTCAAGACCAACAAGTGATTCAGCCCTGTTCTTCTGTTTGTTTCAATGTCAATATATGACAAATTCTCATTTTTTTCTATATTTTAACACATATGTGGTATGGATTAGACGTTTACAATCTGCATTTTTCTCAGAAATTCTCCAGTTTCATTGAGCTATGAGTGAGAAATAATTAAACATATTGATTTTTGATTTTATATTTACAGATATTGTTGTGTGATTGCAAGGACACTGGAGGATTGTGTCTACTGTTTTCATACCCAGTGATGCTATTCTTGCACACTTTGCATTGGATATGAACACAGTTCAGCATGATTGGTCCGTGGCCTCTGGTTTCATAATGTATTTCATTTGGAGTGTGTTTGGCATGGGTCCAGATGAAAGAAATCTCAAGGGCATGAATCATATTTACTCAATGCTCTTCTTACCAAAGATGGATGGACCCAGATTTCAGTTTACTGCTGGAGCTATGAGACCAGTGTTGCCAGAAATCATTAGAAAGATTTGCTGAAAAGACTCAGGTGACCTGTTGACTTCTAGTATTTGTTAGCCTAGTAGCTAACATTAATTTGTTGCCGAACCATTCCTTTAATACTTAATTCCTAATACTTTTTGTATTGTCTAGATATAGAAAACTACAGCTTTCTCTTTTTCCAAAACAGACTCCCCTTATGTGCAACAATAAGTCTCTCAATCCCAGTGTGTGTATATACCAGTATATACCAGTATGTGTATTTGGCCCTGAAAGGCTGTAGCATCCGAGAGCATCTCGCTGAGCAGACACGTGTGTGTGTGGTGAGCACTCCTCACGAAGGGATCATAGTGTCAGGGAGCTGCTGAAAGTCTAACGTCTTGCCTCTGTGTTTGACAGGCCAGTGTTTTAATGCCCAGTCTCAGGCTAGGATGTGCTAACCTGCTTTCCTCATGACTCAGCATGGAAACTTATCATCACATACACACCCTGGGAAGCAGCATGCTGCATGGTTGGAGTAAAACAGAATATTGAAACCTGCTACCTTTTTCAACAGTGACCCCTACTTCTCCTTCTCTCTCTCACCCGCTCACACACAGGCACAGTGAAAAGGCCAGCAGCGTGTCTTACGGTCTCTTTTCCAGAGTGCCATCACCTCATGCCTTTGCCATCCCTGTGGCTCTGCTGGCATGCATCTACCCGTGACGAATTACAGACAGATGCACATCTTAGTTATAGTTTGGAATTTGCCCATCAGCTTCAGCTGATCTTAATGGCCCTTTTATTGCGTCGTGTGATATTTCAGAAAGCGGACTTCAGATATGTTTATGTTGGTCAGTTTGATTTTGCTGGATGCACTGGTTGTGAATTCTGATGGTGGGTATAGGTTTCAGTACATTGGCAGATGCTGCTGATTTTAGTTTCAATTTTATTCATGCTTAGTTTTACAAAAATACTGAAGGGTCTCATAAATGTGATACTAATAATTTTTGCATAGTGCTTTTCAAGTGTGAATGCAGCATAAAGTGCTTCACAAAATTGTGCAAATAGGAGACATAAATGACAACAATGAAAAAAGAAAATAATTACTTGAATGTTAAAACTGCTAAAGAAGACAGACATCCTGTCAAATAGCTAAATGGCTGTTATAGACAACAGCTACTTTTCAGACTGAACAGTTTACTTTGCGTATAATCTGTTTCTCCGTTTTATGATGGTTTTTTTGTACCCCCACCACCTCCCTGCTCTTCTCCCTTTGTTTGGCTTTCGGCAGTTTTGTATTCACTCCTCAAATCACAATCAGTTGAAGGTGAGCACCTTTGGTGCTTGATGAAATTTGGAAGTTGACGTTCTTATTGGTGGTGTTTGTTGTGATTTGTACTTTTCTTGTCCTCCTGTTGACGCCGTTTGTTTTACCTCCATAATGTACAATTCCCTTTTATCATGTCCTCTCCTGCCCTTCATTGTGCAGTAAATCATTTCAGTCTGTATGTCAGGTTCAAGCAGCATCAGGGCTTGTAGCAAAGAGAGACAGACTTAACCGATGAGGACCTTCACAGATCTTTATAGTTACAGTTATGCCCAGCGAAAACAAAAACATTGTAATTTTAGATTATTTTTCTCTAGTAGCTCATTGGAGAAATTGTGTGGAAAGTGCAGATTCTAAATTTTCATTTCACATAACATTTGTGATTGTAAATAGAAGAGGAGAAATAATACTATGATCTGAATTTGATAAAGTTATTCTTGTGTGTACAGTTGTATTTTGTAGAGTGAAAAACCTTTACCTTTTGTGACCGAAACAAACAAAAAAAAGTCATAAATGTGGACTCACACTTGTCAATACAGTGTTTGTCATAAATATATTTAATTACATAACTTTGTACATAATAACGTATTTAATTCAATTTGAAAGGTATAGCAAATTGCATTATGTTTACGCCGCTAAGGATTATTAATGAGACTTTTTCCTGTTCTTTAAGCCATTTTCAGTCATAGACTGGATACAGGCAAGTGCTTCATTGATATTATCTTTCATTATAATGGATTACTGTATTGCAGTTTCAGCAAACTGACCCTAATGAAACACACTATAGATTACACACTTAGACGCTGCAAATATAGACAGTACAAATATAGACATCCTACTTCACGATGGCTCAGACAGTGTAGTGTAAACACCATCAAATAGAGTAAATTAATAACTGCCGTGTTAAACCACAAATATGACCTCATTTTTAACCCACACTCATTTCATTTTTGGGAAGGAAAATATATGTATATTTATGATCTGTAATTTATAATATGTGTAATGGTCTGTAGTTGTGGTTTGTGTGCAGAAGGAAGGTGAATAATAGCTAGAAGAACAGCTTGAGTGTTCTTCCTCTAAGTGTTGTCATCATGAAGGAGTGAAATTTAAGACATGGATCCCAGCCAGATCCCACCACAAGCACGGATGCTGTTAGCCACATGCAAGGGGATTAAAAATAGCAGTACTGGGGAGAGATCTTAAGTTGAATGAAGATTGCAAAATACTTTTTTGCTTTGTGTCCTTTAGAGGGGTGTCTCGTTCTCCAGTTGGTGAATGTTACCAATTGAGACTTTTGTTGAGGTGGAACTGATGTTGGAGCTTTCCAGGTTTACCATAGCAGATATGCCTTAGAATTCTACAGTTATTTTTGTTGTTTTGCTGTACTATTTCAACGTAATTACATAGTTATATAATTAAGTGTTTAGTGATTTAAGGACTTGCACATAAAATATACATTCTTAACTGATAGGGTTTCCATTTGTTTCAATGTCGAAAAATGACATGTCAAATGTAATAAACAAACAAATAAAAATAAAAGACTGTACGCAGTACAGTAACCTTTGCTCCAATTAAAATTATGAATCATGATAAAATAATTTCTCTTCTGCTCACAAGCACAAATGTGCTATGGATTGAAAGTCTACCCGCACCTTTCAGAAAATTGCTCTGTTGTTTCAGTGGGGTAGAAATAATAAATATAAAATCACACAATTCTTTTATTGCTGGCCTTAACTAAATTAAAACACATATATTACAGAATATAAATGGGTGGGAAACTGTCATCTTCAATTTGTTGTGACTGTACGGGTATTACATTACAGTTCCTCTTACTGAAGTAGATCTCATGTTTTCTTCTGAGAGGGCAGCAGAGGTAAGTTCTCATTAGTATGGCATTCAGCTTAATTTAGAGTAACGTCCAGACCCATGCTCCTCAAAAGGCCTGCAGTTTTTTATATATATATGAAACTCATTACATATTTAACTACAGTGGCCCACAAATTATTGCCAATTCTGACGTACGTGTGTGTGTGTGTGTGTGTGTGTGTATATGTATATATATATATATATATATATATATATATATATATATATGTATATATATATATATATATGTATGTATATATAAAAAAACATGAGTCTTTATTATTTAGAATTAAAATCTGAGCATTGTAACAAAGGAGAACCTCATTAGTGTTATCAGCCTTTAAACACCCTGTCAGATGTGTGTGTACATGAGTATGTGTGTGTGATGCTGTGTAGGGCAGGTCCGTGCAGGCCACCAGCTCACACACATGACGGCATGCGGCGGGCACCTGTCAGCATTCACATGTGCTGGTGCAGGCAGACACATTAAGTAATATACAGCCAGACACCCCAGAGACCCCCTTCACCAGTTAACACATCCAGCCTAGATGGCCGGACGTGATAAAGCATTTTTTCCAGTTACACTGCCTGTCATAAGTGTAGGGGTGCCTTGCCTTCTTTAAAGTTGAAGTTTCTCACTTTTCAATCAAGTAAGAAAAATTACCTGAAAAAGTTTAGTTATCATGAAAGATGAGAAGAGCAGGTTTTGCCTAAATAATGATTTGTCAGTTTTCTTGTCCAAACCAAAGCACATACTAAACTCTTTTGGCCTAAAAGGTGGTTTTGAAAAACTAGGCGTTCCCATATTTTTGATGGCAGGAAGAGACATTGTTTAAGGAATATGCAAATTAAAGAAATACTTTACCTAAAAATTCTACAATGAACAACAGCAATATTTGCTTATTATCTGATCCATATGTTAGTTTAACAGTTTTTGCAGAGATCAGTGACACAAGTAGCATAATACTTAATAGCTTTCTCTTTAATGTTAGGTTATTAAAAACTGATGTGAGTATTTTGAAAAGCTGGGTGTAACCAAACTATTGATGAACAGTCTCTTTAGTTTTTCAAAAGCTTAAGTGCGATGTCTATAAAGAGAATGTCAAAAAGTGTTATGTAAATATCATTTCTGAGCTTTGCTTCTGAATAAAAGAGGTGTTAAGATAAAATTGCTGGTTTGGCCATTGATTGGGAAGAATGATGAACGTCCATGTGTTTTAGGGAGAGCTGAAACTGGAGACGATTGGTAGAAGCTTTAAAGTGTCCAAGTGAGTGAAACTAGGCTACTTTAACCAGAGAGCACTGGGGAGGGCAGAGGAATAAATGTCACAGGAGATTAACAAGAGATGAACATTCCTAAGAGGTTAGAGAGAGCTTTGTCAGCAAAACTGAAGAAACTAAAGGAAGGCCTCAGGCTAAATCGACAGTCGGATGTTGAGTGGAGCCTTCCGATGCTTTCAGAAGCTCCTATGAAATTGGGATGTAACTTTATTTCTTAAAAAACCTTCTTTTTTTAATTCTGAGCATTAAAATTGCAGTCTAGTTAGGTGATCAGAAAGGGTAACATCTTTAGTGTAGTAATGGATATTAAGACCAAGACGCGCCGTTAACCTCCACGTTTGGGTCTAAAAAGGATATGGAGAAAATGACATATTGTAGGCCTATTTATAGAAAGATCTGAAAATAGAATGACAGATAGCATTCAGCCAGTAATAGTATGGTTCTTCATCGAAATGGGTGAAGAGTAACCATGATAATAGGTATATTAGAAACATGAAAATGGGTGTAGCATTGGAAACAGATGTATCCCACTAGGTGTAGCATAACCATGGAAACGGGTGTATCCCACTCATCCATGAATCAGTGGTGTATTTACACTTTGAATGAACTTCAGCCCACGTTTATTCAATTTTTTATCACAGAGAATGGTGATTGAGGGCTGGGCAGTAAAGAGTGGACCTGCACTGCCCCTAGTCTTGCTTTAAACTTTGAAAGTGGGAGCACAAAAACTAAATTTTGAAAAGCTAGTGGAAACTAAGCTCATGTGAAAGGATAATTATAGAGGGGAACACACTGTTTTAGGAGCAGGCAGGCGTTAAGCTGAGGGAGCCGGGGGCTCGTTTGCACTTTTCTGAAGTGATATTGATGAAAAAAACCCCAGATGTCTGACCCGTTCACCTCATGATTCCAAATGGCTGAGATAAAAACACTTACCATGGTCTCTCTCTCTCTCTCTCTTGCTCACTGTCTGGCTCTCTCAGTCTCTCACTCTCACTCTCATTAATTATTTTCATATAGAAGGGAATATGAAGGAAAGAGTTCAGAGACTCTGGGCGAGTAGGGTTAGATACACATTAATGTCATTCTCAACACTTTGAACTGGCTGTAAGGCTACAGGAAGCGTAGTCTGGTATAGCTGTGGAATGAGTAACTCATATGTTTTAAAAAAAAGCTGCTTTTAAGAACAAATTGATGGAGATAACTGCCTTGAAATGCTGTATAAATAGCTATGTTATTATTATTAACCTAATTAGCAACAGCTCAGAGGCTTGAAGGCCTCCTTTTTTTTGATTTATTACTGAATGTGGTGTGTAAATAGTGTGTGTGTGTGTGTGTGTGTGTAAGTGCAGTGGCAAAAGAGAGGGTGTATGTGAGACGGGCCATGAGTTGCTTGATCAAGAGAGTGCTGACGCCTTGTAACCAGAGATATCGCAGTAGTAGGAGCCTGGAGTTTATGGTCAGGCAAAATCCAGTCCAGTCACATTGTCTGCAGCCTTATAGTGTCAGTCCAATTTAGACACGTCTCCTGGGGTTCTCATTGTGCTGAACTGGCTTTTGTAAGTCAAGATGTTTTGAGGGAACTAGATCTGTCTACACATAAGAAGTGGAGAAACTTCTAGATGGTTAACGCTCTCGTCCATGTGTGTGTGTGATGAGTGGATATGATGGTTAGATCAGTTTCCCTGGTGCTTGATCTGAATTAGTAGCTTGAGAGAGAATAAGACTAAAAAATGACCTGGGTGCTTAAACTGAACTGCACTTGTCCATCCCTTCAATCATTTTGTGCATTTGGTTAAAGAATTACCAGCTTCACTCAACATAGTCTTCCCACTTTATCAGGAACCCATTCCTTGTAACACCACCTGACCAATGATGAATGGAACAGAGGGGGACTGGTTACGTAGCAACAGATGGGCTACAGTCTGTAATTGCACATCTGTATAGTTTAGGTGGGTGTGTCCAGTCAGTGGAAGTACAAGGTGGCAGTATGTATATTTTGTCTTTAAATTATTCTGGTTGTGTTTGCCCAGAAAATCTGTGTATGTATAGTCCAGTTACCCGGTTTGAACTCCTTTTACGGGTGGAGGAACAGTGCCAGTGTCCTAAAAGCTTGGAGGAGGGGAAAGTATTCACGCCTCGCTGGGACTGTAGCCCTCCCCACTCCCACAAGACCTCGAGCTGCAGGAGAACCAAACCCAACAGTGCTTAAGATCCCGTTAGTAGAATACACTTTGAAAGGCAAACCTTTTCCAAAATAGAGGTGTTGGCTCTTCAGTATGCCACTGCTGGCTGCACCCTCAGGGTCAAGCAACCTGACCCCAGAGGCCAAGGCCAAGTGCAGTGTCTCAAATCCCCACAGAGACACTGGGTTTGGAGCTGTGTTTAAAATAGCCTACTACATACTGCTCATGTACTAATTGTGCCCAAAAGTAGTAGGTAGTATGCAGTAGATGACCAGCATGAACTTCCCCAGTACACCAAAGATAACCGGAGGTGTACTATTCTGGCCAAATATTCCAGTATGCAGCCCGAGGTATCTTTGTGATATACTGCATCCCAAAATGCACAGTGATTTCAGTAGGACGCAACCACTGACATAGCTGGCTAGTTAGCCCCTTAAAATTGAATAGCCCCGGATTCAACCTTATATGGATACATAAGTGGCAAAAAATGTATTTGTCCAAATGCTACTGCACTCAGTGCAATGCTGAAGCCCCATCAGCTTTCTATGTTGGTCTTGAGGTGGGTTTGCTTACTTCATCTATTTAATAGTGTTAATTTGCTGCATAGGTAATGTTGATAAAGCCATAACTTGCTAAATTTGTCTCAGTTGAACAACCTAAACAACAAAGCGTTTTGCTCTCACGTGTGGAGTCACACTGATTATTATTCTGTTAGACTGTCTCTGTTACCAGCTATGAAAGTAACAGAATGAAATGACTGATCTTTTAGCAAATGTAGGAAAACAAGTGTCACTGAAAGCTACCCAGGTTTACCACACAGATACATCTAAAGATGACATTTTATTTTTAAGTTTATTTAAGGCTTTGGAGATTTGTAGAAAACAGCGTCCTCCACTCTGTCATGGTATTGGGTGTCTTCCAGAAGTCACCCAGGCACATCCTTTGACCATATCATATCCACACACGCTGATGAAGAGATGAAAAGCAGTTGCTAAGTGGTGAATGGAGGGCTAAGGAAAATGGGGAGGGTCTTTAGCCTGGGTCTTTCTCTCCGTGGGGTGGCAATTTACACCTACTACTAGGTGGAGCTGGGGTCTACACTCATTAGTGAACTTTAAAGCGATAGTTAGGAGAAAGTCATACTGAGAATACATGAGGCCCAATCAGGAAAACTGCAAGTCAGTTCTTAGTACAGCAACAGATGCTTTCAGGCCACAGTGCTAAAGCACCATATATGATACAGCATAAGCTGTATGTTTTTTATGCTCTCTAACATTTTACTCAAATATATTTATATTTTAAGTACATTATTTCTGCCATTACCATGTCTAAATCAAGTGTTTTCTTGTGTTTTCTTTTGCGTTAAATACAAATGACTTTTTTTCACTGGAGCTTGGGCTCTAAAATACTGTTGGTAATGCCTAAATAATCATATTTTCTATTCTGTTTGCACTGAGAGAAATCTGTTTATTGTTTATTCCTCAACAGTATATTTACAAGGGTCAGTCTAAGAGCATGGTCTCTTGCATTATTGCTTGGAGAGAAATCTCAAATTTTGTTTATTATTTTGTTATGCACTTGCATTGCAAGTAATGCCAGTTTCAGACATATTCTGTATTGTCTAGATGATCTGGGTTTGGTGTATCTATAGTGATGTAAAATAAGATACAGTAAACATAGTTTTCTATTCCATTTTATTTTTGGTTATAAAACATCTCAACCACTTTACCAATATTGTATCTGTTCACCTTTTTTAGATCCTAAGAAAGCGGAGGCAGCTCCCCCTGCTGGTGAGTAAGTGCATGTGCCATTCAATCATGAAATTGATCCAGCTGAATAGGAACTTTGTTTGGTCTCTTCTCTGTTTCTCTGTTTCTCTTTTCTTTGGTTCTTTATGTCAGAGTGAAACTGTAGCTGGATTGTCCATGCATTTAATTCAAGCAAAGACATAATGACATTTAAAATAACTTCATTGTTCAAAGGTTATTCATTTTAAGAGTGTGCAATATTTTGATAACTTTGAACACACGCATAGTTAATCTTCTGTTTCTTGATTCTCCTTTTTACTTTCGTATAATTGGTGGAAACTGATATATAAGAGCAGTGAGTGTGATAATTGAGATAATTTAAGGAAATGAGTAAGTTGTAAGTAACGTACAGTACTATGCGAAAGTCTGAGGTGTCTCAGAAAAGGTTATTTAAAGCTGTTTATCCAGGCAGTAAGTATTCTAGCATTAGAATAAATACAAATAAGCTATCCATAGTGATTGTTCTATGTATGAATGTGTTAGTTTAACCATTTCCAAAACACTCCTCGAGGAAGTTCAATACCTAGCTTTTCCGTTCAGTTCTTCATAAAATTAAATGGAAACAAAAAAAACTTTCTGAAAACAGCACATTCCTGTTAAGCTCCACTGTGTATCTTCATTTATGTATTTGTTTATTTAATTGTATTTATTCATTTAGTATTTAGTAATGTCATATAATGTTTTCATTGACAAAACATCTGACCAGATAGATAGTTTTTATCACTGCCTCAGACTGCCTTTTTGCAAAGTGCTCTATGTATTTGTGAGAGTGGAAGAAGTTGAATGTTTGTGAATTTCTGTGTTTTGTGAAAAGGTGTTTATATATTGCTGCTGTCAAAACAAAATGTGTCCATTTTTGTCCTTTTTCAGTGTTAGACATAATTTGAAAATGCCTGTTGTCCTTTACATTTTGTGTAAATTTCTTGACGAATGGACTAAAAGAAATGGTACAAAATGACTTGGAAAAATGTCTGATTCCATTGACTTCCGTTAAAAGTAGTTTTTTTGCTTCTGTAAAGTTCTGTAAAGGGTCTGATCTTCAGTGACAGTGCTATTAAAATGTAAATCTTTTGTAAAAATTAGTTGATGTAAAGTGTATGCATGTGTGTAGGGGTTTATATGTGGATTATTGTGCTCTGTTATACTGATTAAATCACTAAGGAGTGTATATTATTAGGGGGCCCATATTGTAGAAAAACAAATTTCACTTGTTTGAAATTAAAATTTGAGGTTTTTGTAGCGTCAACATGGTTAAAGTTAAAGTAACGTTTAGTCCCTAGTCCATTAGATCCATATATGGAAACTATGGTTTTTAATTTCGTTGTTGCTATGATGTCATGAAAACCAATGCATTTGCATAAATCTACCTGTTCAGTCTATAGAAACTTTAGCTCTGCCTATTCACAGTGAAGTAGAAGTGTTTGAGCCAGAATTGATTTTTTTTAATGAGGCACAATACAGAGCACGTATTGGTCTGTACCACAGCCTGTGCTACCCTGCGATCAGGAACGACGCTTGAGACAGGGTTGAGGGTGACAGCAGCCATGTCATTCTTTCGCTCGCTTCTGCTCCTTGCAGCTCTTTGGCTTGGCCACCGGAATTGAATCTGAAGCATAGTAAAGTGGCCTCACTGCGGGACTGAAGGCGGTGCCCAGGAGGCGGGCTCGGAACTTGAGCGCCATCCACCACTTCCTAGCAGATCTCATCCTCTCCCCACTGTCCTCGCGTTGTTTTTTCTATGCTCTGGATTTTGGCCCCTCCTTCCTGCCCCCTCTTGTGGCCATCCTCAAGGCACAGAGGAAAGGTGCATGGCATATAGTTTTAAAGGCAGAGTATCAAAAAGAGCTTGTTTAATTCTAAGGGATAAAGAGAAGTTAGTAAGTGATAATGTAGAAAAATAAATTACAACTTTTTTGGTACATAAACCCACACAAATGTCATAAGTGGACCTTGAAGAAAAATATAGGATATGGGCCCTTTATGGTAACCTTGGTTTTGGTCTCTTTAGCCCTATTCGGACAGGATTAGTTCTACATGAGAAGGTGGTGTAATTTTTACTGGAGTTTTTCAGTTATTTAATCCCATCTGAATGCACCATATCGGTGTGAATATGCGAATCAGCGTGTCGGTAAAAGACCTATTATGTCCTGTGATAAAGGAGTTTGGCGGCGCTCGAGGTGTTTGTGTTCTGCCCTAACTCAAGTGTACAACTCACAACCTGTAAAAAATCACAGAAAAGCTTTTTGATTTTGTTTGGTGAAGTTGACTGTTTGCCATGAATTCCCAAGCTAATGGTGACGGACACTTAAGACAACGAGGTAGATGGTTTAGGAAAACCAAATAACGGCTAAATTAATTGTTTTAACATGTTTTCTGCTTTTTTTTTTTGAGTAAAGGCTATGTGTGAATCCCATATCTGTCATTTATACCGAAATTTCATGTCCAGTGAGTTGGTCGGAAACATTAGATATCCTGCGGTAAACTGTGGTAAACTGGCTTTTAACCTGTGGCAAAGGCTCAAGGGAAAGGGGTGTGTGTGTGTGTGTGTGTGTGTGTGTGTGTTTGTTTCTCTGTGTGTGTGTGTGTTTGTTTCTGTTTTGTGTGTGTGTGTGTGGTGTGTGTGTGTGTGTGTGTGTGTGTGTGTGTGTTTGTTTCTCTGTGTGTGTGTGTGTGTTTGTTTCTCTGTGTTTGTGTGTGTGTGTGTGTGTGGCTGTGTTGTATGTGAAAGCTTCCGTGTGTGTGCAGTGTGTATATGTAGGTTTGATGCACAGATTGTGCACAGTGACCCTGCCGTGTTTGTACTGTGTGGTATTTGTAAATCCTCTGTACATGAATGTCATCACAAACGTGTTGCGCTTCGTGCACAATTTTTCTTTCCAGCTGAAGAGGTCGAAGGTCAGAATCTCCTTTGTGTAATTTAACCGTTTCCTGTCTGCTGATTAACTTGACCTGTCCGCTTGTTGTTGTTTCTTTTCATGCAGAGGAGGATGAGGGGCGCGATGGTAAGGAAAAGAAACGATCAACATGCCTCGTTCCGTGTGTTTGCGTATGTCTGTACGTTTGTGTGGTATGTTTATGCTGAACGGCCGCTCACGAGTGTGAGCGCGCTCGTCACTCTGAGCTGTCAGTCACTGGCTCTGGAGGTGGATCTGCATGTCTATCCCAGCGGTTCTGACTGACCAGATGGAGACGGAAACATCAAATAAACATCTCACGAAATCATGGATTGCTCTGGCGAAGGCCGACCTTTTTATATAACTTTTATATATCTTTCACTGAACTAAGATGTTAGTTTTATAGTAGTTACTGAGTCATTTGAAGTGGTTAGCAAATAAGAATTCTCAAAATAATAAGCGAATATCAAGCCTAGAGTTTAAGGAGTTAAAGAAATAATTGTTTATGGCAACAGAAAGTCACAGTGGTTATTTAGAATAATGTTAGAAGTTGATGAAAGTTTTAATGGTGGACTGCATTGTGTTTTGGAGATGCATTACAGAGGGGAGGATGTGATAACAGTGGTTTTGAATAATTTTGTAGATTTGTCAGTGTTTGTTTGCTAACATATTATAAACATTCCCAACCCCAGTCCTGAGGACATCCTGCCCTTTGCATTTCTGTGCAGTGAGGATTAGAACATGCAGTTTTTATTGTCCTCAGGACTGAGATCCATTGGTCTACAGTACCAGTCAAAAATTTGGAAACGCCTGATTGAATATGAAGTTTTTTGTTATCTTAATCTAAAATCTTGTGCTGAAATGCTTGAAATGTATTTCTAAGACAAACATGATGCAAAATAATGAAGGTGATGCCTGTGTAGGATTTTATTTCCCAAGCAAAATTAAGTTTTTAAGTGTGCTTCTAACAAATAGCTTTTAAAGCAAGAAAGTCTTAACATGCATGCATCCTCAGTCCTATTGGAAAAGCATCTCGGGTGGCTCCACATGAAGCTCGTGAATGCCAAGAATGTGCAAAGCAGCATCAACACAGAGGGGTCTACTTTTGAATAATCTTACATAGAAGATCTGATTTGTTTAACATGTCTTTTACATAAATGTTTGATGTCTTTACTGTTGCGAGGTAAAAGAAGGAAACCCCCTTCGATGAGTGTATGTCAAACTTTTGACTGGTACTGTACATATGATGCACATTATGTAACTCTTCAAATGGCAAGTCTTCAAGTCTCAGGTTTGACAGATATATTGCAGGAAATAGTAATTTCCATGACATCTTGGAGGTTTTGTAGTCCATCTGATTTTCCCAGTGATTTACACTATAAAAAGCACTAATATTAGCCAGATTTTGTTTATTAGCCATGTTTCTGGATTGTGTTGCAAGAGACGCCTGACCTCAGATTACAGCCAGTTCAAGAAGATTTGCACGGTCAGCAGAGGTTTTCACCATCCATATTGACTTCTTGTTGACAAATTGCATTAACCTTGGCCCATAAAGCCAAGAGCACTGGAGTGTTAAGAGGTTTTATGAAAGTGCATGATATCAGCTGACATCTGCTGTCTATTGCTGATGTAGCCAGTGGGTGTGCATTTCATACAAACAGGCGTTTATCATTGGTCCGTCGGTTACAGCAATGGTTCACCGAGAAGTCAGCCAAGACTTGGTGTCTGATATTTACTTCTTATGTTTTGTGCCACAGAAACAAGCTTGTGATGTAATAGAAGTTTATGTGACCCAAAGAAGATTTGGAGTCACATAGACTTCCGTTACTTAGTAGCTAAATTAGCCTCAAAGCTACAGCACAAAACTAAAGAAGCGAACATGTCTTGGCTGATAGACGACATACAGGGTAAGGGGGAAATTGTGCAAATTTTACTTTTCAGTGAATCATTGCTTTAATGCACCACTGAGCAGCCTGCATTCATCTCCTGAGCTCATGTGGAGGGAATGCAAAATTAATTTTACATGAAAAGCCACTGCAACCAAACATAACCCAAACCCATAACTAAGAAGTAACATCAAAACCTTGATGATTACATTCTGGTAACCATTGTAGAATCACATAGAGATCCTTTTGCCTATGCTTACTCCATGAAGAAAGGCAAAAAGATCTATTTGTATACCTTGTGTTGAGTTTTGAGTCATCTCAATTAGTTAAAAAATAATTTACTGATGTGCATTTGTCTTGTTTCTGAAATATTAATAGGACAGGAAGAATAAGTGTGTGTGTGTGTGTGTGTTTGTAACTCTAGTAGGTCAGATGTTCAGAAGGCTCTACTATCTTTGTCAAACTTAATTAGATCCTAATGTATTCCCTCACTCTCTCTCTCTTTCTCTCTGATCCAGAGTTGCCTGAGGATGGTAAGACACACAAAACCCTTAGCATGTATTTGTCTAGGACATATACATGGCAAATATCGTATTCTTTAGGAAAAGAGTGCAAGTGTCTTTCACATCCTAGGGCGCAACCAGAGGATACGGAAAGGGAGAAATTTAAAGGATAAAAGCTGAATGCTTAAGGCTATATTCGCATAATACCTGAGGACATTGAGTTGTGCAGACCGATACAGATCCTATTTGAGCTTGTTTTTCATTTCCATACAAAATGTCTGCCTTTTCATTAAGCATTTTTAGTTTTTGAATCTTCAAGATTCATCAGGCCCTTGGTGGTCATATTTAGTTTCTCTTCGTATAGCTGATGGCGTATGGTGTACATGAATCATAAATCATGTCACTATACTGTTATCTGGGATATGACTCATTTTTATTTATTTATTTTAAAATCATTAATAAAGGACGCTCTATAACGTGGTGGAAAGCACTGTCTCTTCAATGTTTGGATGAACATATTTTGCCTGTTTTGTCACTTTAATGCTTTGGAATTGGCTAATGTGACTCTCACATGACCTCTGTGCTCCTGCCCTTCAGAGCCTGTACCAGGGGAGGAGCCTCAACCGGCACAAATTACTGGCCTTTTTGTGGAGAGACCCCAGAGTGCAACGGCAGTCAAAGGTCAGAGATCATCTGCTGTATGTTTTCCAGCCCTAACATAACTGGTTCAGTTCATAAAGGGCTTAATGGTCAGCAGATGAAATGTGTATTAGAAAAAATAATTTGCTGAAAAACCATGGGGGTGTTGGTGGGGTATTTTTGGGCAGTGGTCGATTCTCGGCACAGCAGGCACTGACATGATTTGTGTGTGTTGGTGGTAGAAATGTTTCAGACACACAATTTTTACTGGAGTTTTTACACACTTCAGTGTCACGACTGGATTGAGAGTGGGCCACTGTCCAACAGTGGTCAGTTTCTGTGGACAGAAACTGACCACTGATGAAGGATTAGAGGATGGCTGACAGAAACTGTGCATCAGCAGGTGGGCTACAATAACTTTACACCAGCAAAGTGGAGTTAAAAGACAGGGGTTTCTAATAAAGTTAAAGTTTCTAATAAGTTTAATAAAGTTTCTAATAAGTCTAATAAAGTTCTAATAAAGGTGATTTGTTATAAATGCCTGTATTGTTATTGTTGTTTACTGTGTGACAAAGAAGTGTTAGAAATACAAGGACAGTACAAGGGAATATAATCCACCTGAATGCTGTCTGTATTTCTAATCGCTTTCTTTTGGCAACAGGGAAAAACGTAACCTTTGTGGCTAAAGTGGACTCGTCGACCCTGCTGAGGAAGCCGGTCATGAAGTGGCTGAAGGGAAAGTGGATGGATTTGGGCAGCAAAGCTGGGAAACACCTGCAGTTTAAAGAAACCTATGACAGGAACACCAAGGTGTGTATGTTTGTGTTAAGTGGGTAGGTGTTCTTAAGTGTGTTTGAGTATGTGCGATAATACACCACAATCAGAATTACAGATGGGCATTCCAGACAAATTTTATATTTGAATCTGTGGGACATTGTTTGGATAAAAAAAAAAAGGATAGGCCTCTTAAGGCTACAGGTGCTGTTCACCAGGCACCTCCAGATACACTGAATCCACTTGGCATTGTGCTACTATACTGTTTTAAACCCAGACCACAGTAGGTGACATGAGTCTTGAAACTGAGGAACAAAGCTAAGTCTGTCACCTCACCTCAGCTTACAAGCCTAGTCGCATCGTATTTCACTTCATACATTTAAAATGAAAAACAGCTGTTTGTGAAGAGTAAGTTATGATGTCAAATGTAACAAGTTCACTAAATGATGTTAAATGTTTTATGCCATTAAGTCTCTATAAGTAGAGTGTAAAATAAACTTGAGCCTGATGTTTATAAGCACTTTTCGGCAATGGTTTCCATGTACTAAGGCTGTGCCCTGTGGTGGAGTTTAGATGTCTCATGGTTCTTAAATATGATCATGTATAATGTTAGAGAGAAGCTAACTTACATATAAAAAAATTCAAATTTACTTTTGAAGTTTTTAAAAACTTGACTATTTGAATATCTTATAAATTAATATAAGCTGTATTAGGAGTTTGTCTTGCTGGTCACAATATACTGCATTCAGCACAGTTTGCGTCTGTAGGTATATTGCACCATCAATAACAGTACAAGGCAATACACACAACTGTGCAAGTAAAGAGTTAAAAGGTGTGTGTGTGTGTGTGTGTGTGTGTGTGTGTAAAGGCATGAGCACAGATATGTGTGTGGTTTAGCCTAACAGAGAGTGTGTCTCTCTCTCTCTCTCTCTCTCTCTCTTTCTCTCTCTCTCTCTCACAGATATACACCTATGAGATGACCATTGTGAAGGTGGTTGATGGAGATGCAGGAGGTTACCGCTGTGAGGTCACGGCCAAGGATAAGTGTGACAGCTGCACTTTCGAGATCACTGTTGAAGGTACACTGGAATACCGAAAGTCTGTAAAGTCTGAATTTTAATCGGTTAAGCTCTGTAAGCCTACAGATGATATAACATGGTTTCTTCCTGTCCTGTAAAGCCATCTTTGATGTGCGTACATGATCTGTGGAAATACTAGTTTAAGGAATGGTTCAGCAGAAATTCAGATATATGAATTTACCCCCTTTAGCCCAAGCGTAGTTGATCAGCCCAGACCTGTCTGGTATCTGAAGTTTGCTTCTTTATTTTTGCAGTAAAGCTATGAGGTTAATATAGCTTACAAGCAGTGAAAACTTATACCCAACCATTTTTTTCACCTCAGTTTTGTCATGGCCAGTTCTTCCCGCAGGCCTAGGTTTCCCCAAATAACACAATTCTTCTAAGCTGAGAGGAGAAAGGCTAGCACATGCTTTCCTCCAAGAGACGTGAAGCAGCACTGTATCTTTTAAAACTGCCACTATCACAACAGCTCACAATGTTTAGAGGAGAACATTAACTGCCAGTTCTGTTACATCCCCCCCAAGCTTACGTTGGTTAGGTTTGCACTGAGTGATGGGGAAGAAGGAGGGCCATCTTACCCACCCAGGGAGTACTCACCACTTGCAGTTTCCTGATGACATGCCTGAGACTTGCTCCATTACTTGTTAGCTACATAAGCCTTGAAGCTCCAGTGAAAAACTTTAGAAGCAACTACTCGTGGGATAATTATGTGAATCATTTTTCACCACAGTATACCTTTAATTAGTTTGTGTTGAGATTCAGCTTCTTGTTTCTTTAGTGAATCTTCTTGATTTCATCCTTTAGCTGTAGAAGAAGTGCAGCAAACAAACATTCTGGAAGCGTTCAAACGATCGTGAGTTTCTGTGTGTTCCTCCTTAATTATAATCTGGTGATAAATGTCTTGGTCTCTATGCGTCTCTGTCTGTCTCATTAGCTGTGTGTCACTGTCTGGCTCTTCACTGTAAGGCCCACAAGAAAGCTAATTTAAAACTGCTGTTACTTATTTAAAACAACAACCCAAGTAGGAGCCAGTGTAGGATCAGAAAAAACAAGTGGAGTTGGTTATTATAGACCACTAAAACTAAAATGGAACCTAAAATAAAAAATGTAAATTGAATCAAAATAGAAATCAGTAATCAGAATATTAAATAAAGTAATAATGTGCAAATTGATGAGAAATATTTTCGGTTTTTGTGATGAATAAAACATTAGAGCTTAAAACTGTGTTTTTAGCTTATGATGATGGAATTATGAATAGAACATAATTTCACATAACACACCACATTTATATAGATTTTTGAATCCCATAGGCTGTTGATATTACGTAATACATTAATCTTTTAAATACATACATAATACATGAATCATCTTTTAGAAACGGTGACGTTTGCCGTGTGTAGTTGTTTTTTTCTTCCACTAATTTGTTCACATTGGTGTGAAAGAGCTTGGGGAGCGGCACGTCCCTGCGGTGGTTTACGTGTTATTTCAGGTGTGAAGAGCATGAAGTGCTCAGTTTAGTCACACTTGGACCCTCTCTGAATCCGCAGAGATGTTTCAGTAGCAACAGCTAAGTCTTGAGGATTTACTGTTATTATTGAATTTCAAAACAGAAGTTCAAAACAGTGTGAATTACTATTTTTCCTTCTTTAATGAGACAGCATGTACACTGACATTTAGGCCCAATCCCATTTCTCCTCTTTACCGCTACCCCTTGTTTTCGAGTGTAACCCTAACCCCTTGGAACGGAGTTACATTGCTTCAATAACAGGCTACTAGCGCTGCTCTGTAGGGGACCCGGCCCGTCTTCAGTGATAGCAGAGAAGGGAAAAGTTCAGCAGCCTCACTGCTGGACTTTAGTTACATTTAGGGCATCACATGCTTTCAAAGAGGGGGGTATTAGACAGTTATTTATTATCGCCCATCGCTAATTCTTCAGTGATATGAAGCTGAAGCTGTTCACCAGCTTCTTGTTCAAATTTTCCTGTTCCACCTTAAATGGTGCAGCAGTTACATTCTGCCGCTTCAGGCGTCAGAACTGCTGGACTATTTAAGGTGGAACGGGAAAGTTAGCTAGCTAGCTACTGAGACATTAGCATGCTATTAGCGATTTTTGGTTTTTTTTGTTTTTTTAATGCTTGTTATTAAGAAAATGACCATAATACCTTGAAACAACATTAAACTAAGATAACACAGTGGTTATCGTAATTTTTTTACGGAGAAAATATATTTGTGGGTTTCTTTGGTCGCTTGCGCAGCTTCTTGCTGGTTTTCTTTTTTTTGTAACACTTCATTTGGAGTCTCTGAAAAACCTCCATCTGAAGGGCCATGTAGCCCTAACACTTCGCCCTACCCCTATATCTCAACAAAAATCGTGACACCTAACCCTTGATGTGATGCGCAAAACAGAGGGCTAAGGGCTAAGTGGTAGTTGCAGGGGGGCCTTAGTATACCTGAAGAAGTTTGTTACCTACTACATTACCAGTTTACTTTTACCAGTAATGTACGGGCTTTGCATCTTTCAGTCCTCTTTGCACTCTCTGTTGATAAGGCTATACATTGATGAGATTTTAATACTGTCCACACTCCTAATATGACTTAATTGAGTTGAAGAACCTTAAGGAGCTTCTGTATGCGGTCAATCAGGTGTATCTAATTAGAGCTACAGTAAAACTCAGAAACCCAACTTATTGGATGCCAAATGTTTAGTTAAAGCATCTTGTTTTGTTTTAATAAACATATTACTGCATGATATTTCTTTAAAAAAAAATAAAAAATACATTTTATTTACTGTGACAAAGTTAGTCTTGCTTCCAAATGTTTGGCTTGTAGGTCATGTTTATGCCATGTTCCTTCATAACTTTGTTCAGTGTTTCGTCACACTTTCGTCGTACTACTGTGTGTTCAGTGTGGTTAATTTTTACCATCCAAATGTCTCACTGTAGATCCTTATAACACCTCCTTCTACCTGCAGAGGAGATGCTGGGGAGGATGCTGGTGACCTCGACTTCAGTGGCCTCCTCAAAAAAAGGTTAGAGACTTCTTACTCTGCTCAGTGGCTTTGCACTCATTCTGTTTCTGAAGCTTTCTCATGCCATCGTGGGGAGATTTTCCTTGCCGCTATTACTTGCGTTTGAAGTGTCTGGGTCATGTTTTCTGAAAAGTGATTAATACCGATGTCTGTTATGAACAAGTGGTGGGTAGAGGATCCTAAAACTGTCCTCAGGTGTTGTTCTGCAATGAAAGAATGATGCTAGTAGAAGTGGCTACAAAACATCAGCCTGAGTGGGTAATAAAAGTATAAGGTACAACCTCTGCGCATCCAATATTTTATCAGTATAGGAACTGAAGTTTGTTAGGCTCTGTTCTTCTCTTTGTTGATCCTTTTAGTCTAAATGCTAAACCCAGTGTGGAACCAAAAAAAAATAGATTCCTTTCTTCTGAAATGTACTTGAGTAGCTAAATGGATTGTCTTTTGAAAGTACTCAGAAGAGTATAAATCCATTGAAATTGTACATGGAACTGAGTTAATTGAACATGTTTCTACCTGTCCCTGATTATAAAAAGCAATTAAAAGTCACCCGGCCTTTTGTGTGTGTGTTCATCAGAGAGAGGAAGAAGGAGGAGCCCACAGAGCCTGAGGTGGACGTGTGGGAGATCCTGAAGAACGCCAAGCCATGTGATTACGAGAAGATCGCCTTCCAGTACGGCATTACTGACCTCAGGGGCATGCTGAAGAGGCTGAAGATGATGAAGAAGGTGGAGCCCAAAAAGAGTGATGGTGAGATCTAGGCCCAGACACCCACACAAGCAAAACCCCAACATCAGTTCTGTTTATTACTCTAGTACCTCATATGCCAGTGCGGATGAGGGTTTCTTAGCACCGGTATATTGGTTCTGCAGTCCACATCTTGTGAACGCAAGCTGCTTCGCTAGTTAGTAGTGTTATACAGGACAGATACCAAAAACCGAAAACGTGGAATTATCGGCCATAAATAAACCAAACAATGATTTTGCTGAACTCTTTCTCAGCTCAGTCATTCTGAATGAAGCTACATGTCAACATGCAGCCTTTAGGCTAGTTATAATGTAATGTTTGAGACACAAAAGGTTGGGAAGTTAACTGCTTGGTTCAGAGAGCTGCACGATTCTTGGCACATCTGCCAGCAAGAGACTTGCAACTTTGTTTTAGCTTATGATTACAATCGGATGTCATTGAGCCATGAGATTTTATGGAAAAATCATCCTGTAAAATGTGTAGTTGATTGATCGTAGTAATTTTTTTTTAATTTGCAATTTTCCAAAGTTAACACCATGAGAAGCACTACGTTAAACAACACAGTTGCCCACAAGTATCTTTTTTTCCCCTTTGATTTTTACTCATTTCATTCACAGAGACACACAAAGGTACTTTGTAGCTGAAATGTATTTTTTACCTGATGATTACAAATTAAACTTAAGAGTTGGTTTGTATATTTCAGCTCTTTCTGCTTTTAGAACAAGTCGTAAGACAGAGTGGCCAATGAAAACCGATTTCAGTTTCAAATGTGCAGTAACAAAAATAGTCTGTTTAACTAAGAGATAAAGAGAGGTTGGTGTCCATGATTTTTACATAAATATGGGCTCTTTTAATAGTATGGTATTTGTCAGCCTTTCTGTGGTATTCTCTGTATGTCAGCCTTTATCCGGAAGCTGGAACCTGCATATTCAGTGGAGAAAGGCAAGAGGATTATGATGTCTGTGGAGATGGCAGACCATAATGCGCAGGTCAAATGGCTGAAGAATGGACAAGAGATCAAACCTTCAGCAAAGTAAGCATATGTGCTTGTGTATGTACTGCTTCGCATGCGTCTCGGTGGGCGACTCACCTAGGAATCTACTAATTTAAGGTATATGCTAAAATGATTGCTCTAAAAGTGTTCACTCCTCTCAAAACACATTCCTTTTTGTTTTGTGAAAAAAAAATTGTTAGCCTGTTTTTGTCATTTTTTTACCTTATGTATTTACTTCAGACAAGTAAATTCACCCTCCGCTTGTCCTGGACCAGAGGACAAGCGTTAACATCAAGCCCTGTAAATCTGATTGTTTTCTCTCAGGTGAGGGTATGAATGTGTCTTTCTGATTTTGTGCTGTTTTTCCAGGTACTTGTTTGAGAGCATAGGGGGTATCCGCAAACTCATCATCAACAAAAGCACACTGTCTGATGATGCTGCATATGAGTGCGTGATTGGAGAGGAAAAGTGTTTCACTGAAGTCTTTGTTCAAGGTGAATCATGACGGTCTGTTTAGAGCTGCATTAACATAACATTTTGGTAGTCTGTATGAATACTAGTGAAATTTGACAGTTACACCGTACTTGGTACGAATTCAAAACCACATTAAAAAAAACAAACGCCATTAAGCACATGCACATTAACTTTTAACTAACTACATTTGCAAATTAGAGTTGGAGTTCCACTATTGTAACAATGCTCATTTGCCTCAAATTCAAAGTACCGGTGAGTAATGTTTGTTAATTGAGAGTGAGCTCTATCTGTCGTCACTTGGGAGCTTTTAAGTAAGCAAGAAGGCTAATAAAGATTATATGATGCGTTCTCTTGAGTGCGCTGCCTCCTGCAGGATGAGTAAGAGTTTTTGGTACTGAGTGTGCGTGTGTGTTGTCTGCAGAGCCTCCAGTAACAATCACTAAGCTTCTGGATGACATCCATGTGGTGGTGGGGGAGAGAGTGGAGTTTGAGGTGGAGGTGTCTGAGGAAGGAGCCAATGTCATATGGTGAGACTGCAGATGAAATCAACAAAGAAACTGAGCTACAAATGCAATGAAGTTACAAACAACAGTAAAATATCTGGATTGTCTACTGTTTTGACTTGAACAGCAGAAAAGCATGGGCGTTTGGAAACTAGAGAAGCTAGTTAGGGGACTTTTTCTTTTAAAATATGATTTTTTGACAGTCACTTTTTAGTTATGTCTGACAACAACGGTTTGAGTGCTGATACGTGCTGATGGCACAACAAAGGGATAACATAAGATACACAACCTTTGGCTTTATTCCCAAGGTAGCCCTGACACTAATATTGGCACAAATATTTATGCGTGTGATCCTTTTAAATAAGCTTGCTTAGGCTTTCATATAAAACTGAGAGAGCAATTATGCTCATTTGTATTAAAAGTGTTAAGTAGGCTTCCCCAAACTTTTGACTAGCAGAGTATAAAATAGGTATGTAAAAGAAGGAAGACTAGAGAGGTGCAGTTCAGGGAGGTTTCCAGTGCTGCAATTATACTTGTATTCTTGTTTATACTTTGAGTTTGGTTTTCTTGGTCTGAACCACTGCAGAAAATGATAAATTGTTGCGTTTTAGTTCTGGTTTGCATCCCTGTGTTGTTCTCACTCTGCAGGATGAAGGACGGGGTGGAGCTGAGTCGGGATGGGAAGTATCGCTTTAAGAAGGATGGAAAAAAACACTGGTTGATCATCAATGAAGCCAGTAAAGAGGATATTGGGACGTTTTGCGTCTGTACCAGTGGTGGGCAGTCGAAGGCAGAGCTGGAAGTGGAAGGTACTTTGTAAAAATCTCGTGGAATGAAAGAGAAATGTCTGTAATATAATGTCACATTGTTTGTAGAAGCACTACAGGTGCTGAACTGTAGTTTAATTTTTCATTGTATGCAACCCTGTTTTCAGAAAAGTTGGGACGATGTGCAGAATGTTAATAAATTCTAAATGTAATGATGTGCAGATAATTTAAGCCCTATATGTAATTGAAAATAGTACAATGACAATATATGTTAAAACTAAGACATTTTATTGGTTTTATTTATTTATTTTTTATAAAATAAATGCCCATTTTGAATTTGATGCCATCAACTTGTTTCAAAAAAGTTAGGACAGGGACGTGTTTACCACTGTGTTGGTTCCCCTCTTTTTATAACAGCACTCTGTAAGCGTTTGGGAACTGAGGAAACCACCTGTTGTAGTTTTGAAAGTGACCTGTTTCCCTTTCTTGCTTGATATAGGATTTCGGCTGCTCAACAGTTCGGGGTCAAATGGTTTTAGTGTTTACAGGTCTGGACTGCAGGCAGGCCAGTTTAGCACTTGGACTCTTTTAATACGGAGCAATGCTGCTGTAATACGTGCAGAATATGGTTTGTTGTTATCTTGCTGAAATAAGCAAGGCCTTCCCAAAAGATGTCATCTGGATGGCAGCATATGTTGCTCCAAAACATATATATGTATGATTTAGCATTAATGGTGCCTTCAAAGATGTGCAAGTCACCCATGCCATGTGCACTAATGCACCCCTGTATCATCACAGATACTTACTTTTGAACTGTGCACTGATAACAAGCTGGATCGTCCTTCTTATGGCCTGGTTTCTGGCCTTGTTTCTTGCATACAGAGATTTCTCCACATTCTCAGAATCTTTCTTCTTGTTATTTTACGTTGAGAAACACTGTTTTTGAATTGCACTACTTGTCCGCGTAGTCTTTTACAGAGTGGTGAACCCCTCCCCATCTTTACTTCTGGAAGTCTCTCTAAGTTGCTCTTTTTATTTTTAGTCATGTTACTGACCTATTGCCAGTTTACATAAATAGTTTTTTTGTAGTATTGAACAACTTTGCCCAGTCTTTTGTTGCCCATCATTGCATTCTGTTTTTATTTACATGTTGCATAGTGTCCCATTTTTTTGGACCCAGGGTTGTATGTCAAAACCTTATTAATCCATGATTTCCACTTTTTTTTGTATTTCAATATTTTATTTTCACTGCAATTATTCAGTCATCATTTCTTTTCTATCCATTTTCTATCTGTTTTTCTCTCTCTCTCTCTCTCTCTCTCTCTCTCTCTTTGAGCTCTCTGTCTTCCTCTTTTATCACACTGTTTTAATTACTTTTGGTACAAATGCTACAATAACATTACTGCAAGAGCAGCATTTCTTTATATGAACTGATGCAAACTAACTGATACACTCTTCTCTTTGTGCCTCAGATAAAGAACTGGAGGTGCTGCAAAGTATAGCGGATCTGACTGTGAAGGCTGCCGAGCAGGCTATGTTTAAGTGCGAAGTGTCTGATGAAAAAGTAACTGGCAGGTGGTTCAAGGATGGAGTGGAGGTCATTCCTGGGAAGCGCATCAAAATGACACACGTCGGCAGGTAAATGCATCAACTCTCAAGGATATTGACACATTCACTCATGATCACCCATATGAACATCTGATATATGGCCTTATATGTTCCAGTATTTGACAGAGGTTAATGTAGATGCCATTTTTGTGTACATTTTATGTGATTTACTTACATGTTTATGTATATATGCATAAACAGTTGCAATGCAAATAAGGATAAGTACTGTATTTTGTCTTATAGTTAATACCATACAAAGCTACATAGCAAATATAAAGAAACAGTGTATGTCAAATATCATTATCTTTATATTAGAAAAAACATTCCCTGTTAACCTTCTATTTCTAAGTGAGTGGCTTAGTCATATTTTTATAGTTATTTTCTCCCAGCCTTCAAACTGCAGTTAACGAATTATAGTATCATCTTTGTCACCACGGAAACTGTCACTTTTAGCTTGATTGCGTTCAGAGGTAACCATGAGGTTGTGTAGATTGCTGTTGCCTTGGTAACACTGGGTCACGGTCATTCAGGGTCCACAAGCTGCTGATTGATGATGTGAAACCAGAGGATGCAGGAGACTACACCTTCGTCCCTGATGGCTACGCCCTCTCCCTCTCTGCCAAGCTCAATTTCTTAGGTACTGCATACACACACTCGCGTGCACACACACACACACACACACACACACACACACGCACACACACTAGTGTGTATTTGTCTCTTTGTGGGGTGTTTCCTTTGCTTCTGTATGAGTGTTTGTCAGATGAGAGACAACAGCAGAACTTCAGAAAGGCTTGTTTACCTTCTCTGGACTGCGTTTTTTCCCCACCCGTATTCTGCGACGACTCACACTTACTCTGCTTCTGATGGACTGGCTCAGACCCTGATATTCTTACCATAACCATCTCACTCTTAACCTGTTAGGTCATTGCAAAAAATGCAAACTCAACAATTTTTGGCGAAATTCAACGTTTTGAGATCAAAATAGGTTACCTATGAAATTTGTGCAGATCCAAGGAGAGTCGGTCAGATGACTGACAACAGCAAAAGTTCCGAAAGACTTGTTTACCTTCGCTGGACTACATCTTTCCCACCCACACCAATTCTTCCTCTGATAAGATTGGCTCAGACCCTGATATTCTTACCCTAACCATCTCACTCCTAAGGCAATAAGAACTAGCCAGTCAGAAGCAGAGTAGGGCGGGTCTTCGCGAAATGCCGGCAGGAAAGGCCTCAGTATGTATCTCTTCGTTCTCCTGAGCTAGGACATGAAAAGTATGAGGCGCCTGCCGAACGTGAGGTCAGTTGTGCTTATTCTCCTATGTCTAGCAGACCAAAATGATATTTAATAACAATCAGAGCCTTATACGCTCAATATACATGTGTATGGCCCCGCATATTACACAAGGGTCCTGCCTTGTGTCAGAGATGAGAGGTTGAACTGAAACTATCCATCTGGTCACGAAAAAAAAAATCACAATGGGAACAGCTATCAGATAAACTTGTGTTCTCTCTTCTCCAAGGTTAAAGTCAGTGAACAAGTGAGAGCGAAATATAGCTGTTCAATGGTGTTTACAAATAGCAGCTCGGAAAAGATAACCACGTCACTCGAAAACACGTGTTCATGTGTGTATACACAAAGTGGAACTCGCAGCAATGGCCTCTGGTCTAGTCCAGACAGTATATGGGCATGATGGCACACTCCTCATGGGAGCACATCAATTTAAAACAAGACCGTGGTAATAGTATTATCTGTAATCTTAAATATTGTTTGTTTATACATCATCCTGTTCTGTGTAGATCTACTTAGACTGACAGATGGAGCAGACTGGTTTAAAGGAGGGAGGATTGTAGTGGAAGCACTACTGGGGTGTCAAATGTGAATGTGTGGCAGTTGCAAATGGTTTACATGGCTCATGGGGTCAGGTAGAATTTTGCTTAGGGCTCCAGGGAGGTCAGGACCAGCTCTGATAACAATGATCAATAATATTAAGTAAAGGTATGGCGATTGTGTTGGTCAGTGTAGCTGGCTTGGCTAGGTAGGTAGGTGGATTAAGCTTGTTAGCCAGCTGTCTAGCCCACAGTTTGCAAGATGACATGAGAGAAATGTGAAAATGTCAACTTTCAAAATGTTGAATATTTGAATAATATGAATGTTTCTCAGTTTTCAATATTATGCTTAGAGTGTTTAATATGACATTGGGCTGATGCAGAGTGGTCCATGGGTGTTTTCAGTTTTTTCTCTATCCAGACAATGATAGAGAAGACAGTGTTCCAGAAAAGAACATTGGGCACCATTCATCAATATCTTCGTAAGTGTTTTCTTAAATTTGTTCTTGAGAAAAGTCCTAAGAAAAAGTCTATGCCAGATTCATGACGTGTTCTTAAATCCCAAATAAGAACAGTTAAGTGGTTTAAGACCTTTCTCAAGAACAAATAATAATAAAAAAAAACACAGGAAGATATTGGAGAATGAGGCCCAATGATCTTACTTGTTGGCATCCCTGACACAAAATAGGCTCTAGTTTAAAACCACCTCTCAGAACTGTTGTAAAACGATGAGTTTACATACACTTAATAATCCGAAAATAATTGAATTTCTGCAGTTATCTGATTATTCAATTGGTCATGTAAACAGCATACTCTGATATCTTAGTTTAGAGTAAGGTCTAGTGCATGTATACTCTTAGTCTGATTTAATTTGGATCTCTCAGTCTGCGCGTGTGCAATGACAAACCACGTTTTAGGGTGAAAAAGCAGACTAATGTGATCACAACCACTAGATGTTCATTAACCCCTTTGGTCCCATTGTTCGTTTAGGCCCCACAAAGAGCTAAATAGAGACACAGAGCTGTTTAACAGTTTATGTGGTATTAATGTATCTGTCCTTGATTTCTTTTGATTTCCTGCAGAAATCAAGATTGATTATGTTCCTCGTCAGGGTAAGTATATATATTTAATGCCTATTTTATCAGTTTATTATAACTCATAAAAAAACTTAAACATCTGTAAGTTGAAAATTCTGTGCGTTTATGATGAAATACTCACACAGTGTACTGGGCAGCTCTTTCAAATTGTGTTCAGATGTGTTCTCATGACAGTAACAGTACATTTATCTATAACATGATCAAGATGTTTTCTCCCACTATCTTCCTCTCCTTCCTTAGACCCCCCTAAAATCCACCTGGACACCACTGGCAGTTTGGTCAACAAAAACACCATTATTGTGGTTGCTGGCAATAAGCTGCGCCTGGATGTGGAGATCACAGGAGAGCCAGCGCCCACTGTCTGTTGGAAGAAAGGGCCTATTGTGAGGAACCCACTATGCAGGAACAGCCTGCACTAACTTAACGGATTTCACTGCGTTTCTTTCGCTTACTCTAAGCACTTTATCAGCCCACTCTGGCCCTAAGACCAGTACACTGCCTTTCAGAAGTTTGTGGAGACTTCGACTTGTTTTTTGAGTAATATCTGATTTTCACTCTTACTTTTTCAGTGAATAAAACAAAATGCATGCAAAGCCATTGTTCCTGTAAAACAGCTATGTGCTGATTTTTTTTAGTATATTTAGCTGCAGCACTTGTGACTGGTGTGAAGAGCAAGTTTTTTTTAAAAACATTTTTCTTATCAGACAGTTGTTAAAAGCACATATTGAAACTCTTTTAGCCCAAAAGTGGTTTAAACACCTGAATTTTCTGAAGAGTGCTGGCATCACAATAAGGTATTCTCAAAGTAGAGCTTTTGTCAGTTGACCCTCTTCAGTTTTTGCAAGTTATTGCAATCCCCAAACTTTTGATGAGCAGTGTACAAGGCAGTAGTGGTGCCAGAACTGCTGTTTTGGATGGGCATTACGAATTTACAGGTGGACTGAATCACACCCCCACAGTTGAAGGGGGTGGGAATGTGTTAGAAAAACGAAGTATAACCCATAACTGAGGTGATTGCTAAGCATCGTACACTACACTACAGTAGGGGAAAAACTGCAGGAAGAGAAACTGAAACACAGGAACAACAAATACCGACTTTAATAAGCTGTCAGTTTCTTGCTGAATGCTTCTGCTGTTAATGAGCTGGTTAACAGCTCTGCCCTGTTCAGATTTGGATAACTAGTTACTGTATTTATCTAATGTTAGACAGTGTGCTGGGCTACTTTTGTGCATAAAACAAGCCTTGTTCATATGCTTCCAATCTTTAAATCCACATAACAGTCTTTCCCACATTTATCTTCTAAAATGCTGACAGTGTTGGTGCTTGTGCATGACTTGTACTTTATATACAACATGAGATTTATTTCAGCACTAAAAACTGTAGCTGAATGTTGTAGAGCTTGGCTGCCTAAAGTGTGGCCTATGGGGGTGTTTGATTTGGCCTGCCAAAAAGTTACCTTAACCCACCCCCCTCCCACACAGTAAGAGAACACATTTTTAAACTATACATAACAAATTATATTTTCCTTTTAAAAGTGTGTTTTTAAAGCATGTCAGTAACAAAGTATAGTGTACTTTTAGAAAATACATTTAAAAAGCTTGATTTGAAACCTCCTCACACCACAAACATTGCACTTCGGGTGTCCAAGACTAAAAATTGGGCACTTCTGTTTTAGAGTTGTGCTGACTAAGGAGGAAATGACACTTAGCAAATGCCTCATAGTTATAGTAATTGGTTAAACTGGATTTTGGTTGGTCATGGTTAAAAATGGGATTTCTAATATGATATGAGTGCGTTTTCTTTTTCTTCCTTTTTTGGCTTTTTATTTAAAAGATTTATTCACTCGTGCATTTGCTCATAAAGTAAATCTGAACTGTCATTTTGGGTTGGCCAGTGGTAAAAGTGGGCAGTCATACCTCTGCAATTTGTAAAAGTTAATGTAATATAGTGTTTGAACTGTGTTGAAATGCCCATTTTGTGTGTGTGTGTGCGCGTGTGATGTGGGCAGGAACTCACTAGCACTGAGGGACGGGTGCGGGTGGAGAGCAGGAAGAACCTGAGCAGCTTTGTGATAGAGGGAGCAGAGAGGGGAGATGAAGGCCTTTACTGCATCACTGTCACCAACCCGGCGGGAGAGGACAAGGCTGACCTAAACATCAGGGTTGTGGGTAAGGAACTGTGGTGCTTTTAGTCTTCATTGTTAACTTGATGATACAGTTCAGCATAAAATCAGATTCACGTCCTCCCGTTACCCCAAATGTAGTCAACCAACCAAGACATGTTGGGTGTCTGAAGTTTTCTTAGTTTAACACTGAGTATTATGAGGCTAAGGTAAGGCTTATACCCCACCAGTTAGCACTGTGCAATCTGTGTGAGTTGTTCAGTAATTCCTAGTAGGCTTGCTTATGTGGTTTTTGACCTTATATGACGGTTATCTATAAATATGGAAGTGCGGACGAAATTCAGCCTGCTACTACTATTTTTAGCTATACAGTGTCAGCTTGGATGATAATGTGAATGAATGTGACACATTCGTTTACAAAGTACCATGTGTACATTACAGACATTGCATTTTGCCTGATGATAATACAATTTCCACACTTTTACCATCTGGGCTATGTTCTAATGTTACTATATTATAAAAAATGATAATATATTAATTATAATATGCACAGATGGCATGTAACTCTGTTAACATCCACGGGTTCTCTGTGTTTGTTTTGTCGGAAATTAAAATGTCAAGCTGGCATGTTGGCGCCCCACTTGTGTTTTAGAGTTGTGTTGGTGGGCAAGGAGGAAATGACACTTAGCAGATTCCTCACAGTTATAGTTATTGGTTAAACTGGGACTGTGATTGGTCATTGTTAAAGATGGGATTTCTAATATGACTGTTATCTGTAAATAGGGAAGTCCGAACAAAAAAAGGCTGAAGAAGGTTGCTGCTACTATTTTTAGCTGTGCAGTGGTTATTACCCCTCTTTTGATCTCCTGTTATTGCAGTTTCTTTTGTTTCATTTGCATGTTTCCCAGCATTCTTTGCCAGACTGAGAGTCTGCATTTATAATCTGTCAAAGTGTTGATTAACTTCCAAGTGTAGTTAATCAGCTGGAGACGTTCTGTGTAGTCTTTTCTATTGTATACATTTTTAAAGTACCCATAGATTAGAATGCTTGTACAAAAGGAATGGTTAAATGAAGGCGAAGCAATAAGATAAAATCTTGTGGCACATAAAGAGAATGAAGGAAAAATAATTTGTGAAATATCAGAAAATTATTGTGATATACATTAATGTCAGTTTTCAGCCCCAAAGCTAATGCAGTTTACTTTTGTCAGTTTTTATCTTCCACTGTCTTTGTTTCTGTAATGTAAAACTAAAGAAGCAAACTACAGACATTAACCCTGGCTGATTGACCCTACCTTTTTTCTCTTTCTCTATCTTTCACTCACTTTCTTAGTATATATTTCCTTTAGTTCTTACATTCAGGTCTTCTCTTCTCCCCTCCTGCGTTGTGTTGTATGTAGACGTCCCAGATGCCCCAGAGAATGTCCGATGCACCGGAGTTGGAGAGGATACAGCCTCCATCCTGTGGGATCCACCCAAATTTGATGGTGGAGCCCCACTCAAAGGCAAGCTTCTTCACCTGACAGACCAAACACTAGAAGAGAAGATAAACACCAGAGCTTCCTACTGTGGTGATCTAATTATCATCAGAGTGCTTAGAGATGATGTTTTAAGCCCCAGAGAGGAAAGACGGATTCCAGTTTTAATCGAACAAATTTGTAGATACACTACCATTCAAAAGTTTGGATCACAATACAATCACTTGTATTGTTAGTAAATGTTTCTCAGTACTAACGCACATACCTTAGATTGGAAGGTTAAAAACCAGGCACCAAAACGTGCAGCTAAAGTTTGTTCAGAATTTAAAGTATGTTGGGAAGAGCAAGAAATTATGATGAAGAGAAAAATAGCAAAAGTTATTAAATAATTAATTGTAATGATCAATTTGTAATTTCTTGTCATAAAATTACGATAAGTAGCTTTTGGATCAGTGGCTATGTTTACATGCAAAGATTTTTGCCAATCCGATTGTATACAGTCCGATTACAGATTCAGACTGAGGTGTTTATATGCACACTCTATTCAACAATTTGATGGAAATTCTTCGTTTACATGCGCACTACAAGTAATCTGATGCAAAATGACGCACATGCGTGGAGTAGTGCTTAGAGTAAACGTTACCATGACAGCGAACATCGCGTGGGGTCCAGTCCGCGTGAGATGAGTTTCCAGTTGGCGCGCTTGTGTTATTAATTGCTTTAAAATGAGGTCAGACTCAGAAAAACGTGCTTCACATGTGCTTATAAAGGAAGCGGTGAGAGGAAGACATCGTGTTCTGAGACACATAAGCTGGACGCCATCTCCCACCGCCGTCTTTTACAGATCAGAGCATAAACTTTGTCTCCTCTACAGACCAGTTTCTGCTCCGCCATGCTGAACGGTATAAACTGCACATGCGCAGAACGTACTTACACGTTCCGATTGGGATGTAATCGGATACAGGCGTTTACATGGTTATTATTCTTCTATTTAATGGATTATTTAGAGGTTTACCTACCTTGTTCACTCGGATAGAAATTGTATTCCGAATGGCCTCAATCGGACTAGACTATTCCGATTGAGGTGTTTACATGGACGTATTCTATTCTGATTGAGCTATTAGTCGGATTATTATCGGATTATTAGGCTGCATGTAAATGTGGCTAATGAGGTCTCGTTAATTTTATTGTAAGTTCATTCTTGCCGTTCCACAGATTTCTCAGTTATAATGGAATCATCTCCATTCATCATCAAAATTTTCTTAATGTTTCAGCTTCCTGCAAATAATTTGAAACCTGTAAAATAATCCCAACATGTTAAAATAATTGTATTCATGTGTCTGCAGCGGAGTTTGTTTTATGTGATTGAAAACAGTGATTCCACACTTCATATGTGATAAAATATATTTTATTTGTTAAAAATCTGGTTTTGGTACAAGCTTTTGGAACTTGTGTCTAGGGTATCTGATGGAGAGGAAGAAGAAAGGCTCGTCGAGATGGACTAAGCTTAACTTTGACATCTACGAGTCGACCGTGTATGAGGCAAAGAAGATGCTTGAGGGCGTGTTCTATGAGATGAGGGTGTTTGCTGTTAATGGCATCGGTGTCTCCCAGCCCAGTGCCACCTCCAAACCCTTCATGCCTATTGGTACGTAGAGTGTTTTAGCTCCACAGCGTTTTTTGTGTTTTTTATGCTTTAACACTTTAACAAATCTGACCAATGTCATTAGAGCATTATCATTCGAATTGTCAGAGAAACCCCTATTCTCCCATAAGCCTAGTTAATAAGTGCACTTCTCTTCCTCTTTTCCTCCATCTCCTGTCACTTACAGCCCCGACCAGTGAGCCAACCAGGCTGGTGGTGGATGATATCACTGATGACACGTGTGCCCTGAAGTGGCTCCCCCCAGACAGGGTTGGTGCAGGTGGGGTGGATGGATACATCATCGAGTACTGCCTTGAAGGAGGTGAGAACCAGGAGTTTGTGTGGGTCATGGACGTGATGTCTAAGTGGCAGAGGATGTGGTCAGTGTGAATGCTAATGAATTTGATAAATAAGTAAGTTTTTTTATTAGAATATTCAACTTAAGAGGCAGGGGTTTAAACGTTGAGGCTGAGGTTGTATTAAAAGCATTGGTAACGAGTGGGGATGCACAATGATATTGGATTATTATCAGTATCAGCAGGTAATTGCTTAAGAAAGTTATCAGCATCAGAGACAGAAGTTGACTGATATTTCAGATATTTTAATACTATTGTAGGCGACGAGGTAGGTAAATTGAGTTTGAGACCACTGATATAGGAAATTTATCAAGCCTAAGCCTATTAAGCCAAAAAGTAGCCATGCACCCTAGACATGTTAAAAATATTGCTCATGGATGACAATGACTGTTTTAGGACTTTAGGACTGTTTTAATGTGACCTCTCACCCTGATAGGCCTGCCTTTTCCTTTCACATCCTGGTAAATATAGCTACATGTGAAAACACAGCGTTTATCAGCACTTTGCAATAGAGGCCATCAGCCTGGTGATGCCCTGATTCTTGAGTAAATCTGCATAGAAACAGTTGCCCTCAGTCTGTGCATCTTCAGTACCATAACATTTGAGTAATTTGCCTCAGGCCTGAGGAGGTTATAAATAGGAAAGTAGACGTCACCACCATCTTAGGATTTATATGTACAGGAGTGAAATGTCAGTCTTCATTTCTGCTCATTAGCCTCTTGGCTTTTTGTGTGCGTGATGTGTTTTTCACATGAGGGTTCTGATGTTGCCCCCTTAGGAAAAATGCTTTATTTTTATTCAGTGAATGCAAAAGTGTATTTGTTTGGTTGTTTATGCATGTGTATGTATTTATGCACATGTGTTTGTGTGTGTTTTAGGGAGTGAGTGGGTGCAGGCCAACGAGGTCCCAGTGGAGAAGAATATGTATCGTGTTCGGGGGCTGCAGATTGGAGAGAAATATGTGTTCCGGGTGACAGCCGTCAATATCGCAGGCCGCAGCCTTCCGGCTGAGATAAAACAAGGAGTTACCATTAGAGAGATCACCGGTAAGGGAGTCTCTCTCTCTCTCTCTCTCTCTCTCTCTCTCTCTCTCTCTCTTTCTCTCTCTCTCTCTCTCTCTCTCTCTCTCTCTCTCTCTCTCTCTCTCTCGCTGTCTCTCTTTCCTTCCATATTCGCACTGACAAACATTTCTTCTATGGATGAACATTCTCCCACAGGCATATTGTGTTCATCATTGAAAAACAAACAAATGCTGACACATTTAAGCACTACATGGTCTGCTTTTCTTTTCTTACACTCAACTGTCCAAGTTCCTCATATTTTAATACAAAAATAATATATATATAAGTATATTTTCAGTTAGGACATAGTGAGTTCCCCGATGATATCACGGCCATTCGTGGTTAGCAGTCCAAGATTGCTGTCCCTGGGTGGGTAGGATGGTTCTCCCTCCCTAACTCAGCACGATGTTAGCCAACATGGGCTGGGCATCTGTTAGCTGACAGAATAGAATCGGAAGTTAGCGTTCCTCTCAAAGCGAGCTGAGTGAGGCTTACAAAATAAAATTCAACATTCAAATATTTGTCAGATTCAAAGAAATATGCACATTAAAATGCAGAAAATGTTTAAAGGCTCTGCTGAGACATCACATTCTATAGGGATATTTTCAAACATCTGATCTGATCATTCTAAATTTGGCAAAATGTTTAATTTAAAAACTAGAATGAGTAAAATATGTACCTGTGTAAGATAACTGAACGATCTGCGTAGACAGCAGACTTTCCAATGCTCTGAATGTGGACTGAGATGTATAACGTAGGGAGCAAAGTAAAATTTTGATATATTTCAATATTTGACAAACAAACAAGGGAAGATTTCAGATTTCGTTACTGATCTCATCTGACATCACTAGTGTTGAGCTGTCCAGTGATATTGCGTTAGCAGCAGTTTTAAAGGATGTGGTGGAGCTTTACGTCTCTCAGAGGAAGTACATGCTATCCCTCACCTCCCATCTTGGTAGCAATTGGACATGACAGAATTGGGAAGAAAATTGGGTAAACATCCAAGACAAAAGATATAGCAATCAGCTGATTTAGCAATTTAATTAATTTAGCAATCAAGTGAGCCTGAAACTCTGATTATAGCACTTATCAAAACATAACTTTGTAAACTGATCATAGGACTCCTATGTGTAACAAATCCCTGTACATGCATTCATTTATGTTCTTGTGTGAAAATCTAAAATAATCCCTATGTGTTCTTCCTTATTTTCCTTCCCAGAACGTCCAAAGATTCGTCTTCCCCGGCAGCTGAGGACTAAGTTTATCAGGAAGGTGGGCGAGAAGGTCAACCTCCTCATTCCCTTCCAGGTCAGCACATTGATCATTTCATGTACTGAACCTCTATGCAGTTTCAGATTTTTGTTCTGTGTTTATTGTCCATTCCTGAGCCTATAGTTGTCAAAGGCCCTTGTTATAGAGATCTCCCTCCTTGCGGAGTCCCACATCTGACTCACCTGATCCAGTTAATAAGGAGATCCCATATAAATCTACCTGCCTGCACAGTCCCACATCTGACTCACCTGATCCAGCTAATTAAGGAGATGCCATATAATTCTACCTGCCTGCACAGTCCCACATCTGACTCACCTGATCCAGCTAATTAAGGAGATCCCATATAAATCTACCTGCCTGCACAGTCCCACATCTGACTCACCTGATCCAGCTAATTAAGGAGATCCCATATAAATCTACCTGCCTGCACAGTCCCACATCTGACTCACCTGATCCAGCTAATTAAGGAGATCCCATATAAATCTACCTGCCTGCACAGTCCCACATCTGACTCACCTGATCCAGCTAATTAAGGAGATGCCATATAATTCTACCTGCCTGCACAGTCCCACATCTGACTCACCTGATCCAGCTAATTAAGGAGATGCCATATAATTCTACCTGCCTGCACAGTCCCACATCTGACTCACCTGATCCAGCTAATTAAGGAGATGCCATATAAATCTACCTGCCTGCACAGTCCCACATCTGACTCACCTGATCCAGCTAATTAAGGAGATGCCATATAAATCTACCTGCCTGCACAGTCCCACATCTGACTCACCTGATCCAGCTAATTAAGGAGATGCCATATAATTCTACCTGCCTGCACAGTCCCACATCTGACTCACCTGATACAGCTATTTAAGCCCTTTTGAAAGTAGTTCTCCAGGAGAAGAGTTGGGGTAAATTCACATTACATGGATGAAATGATACAAATGCTTTTTGCTTAACTGTGTCACAGGTCTTATGTTTTTAGAGGTCTGTGGGGGTCTGCCCGCCCACTCCCAGAAGATTTCATTCAACTCCCACAGAAAATCGGAATCGTTTGTCCCACTCCCGCCCATCAACAAAGCATTTTGTCCCACTCCCACTCGTGCAATTTTGTCATAATGAACTGACATCCAATATTTGACATGGTCTGTTCACAAGTACATTTATTATCTGTTGAAATAACACAGCAGTCATGGTCATCAGGCTTCACCATACGCTATTTATTCCTGTTAAACACCAAAGCAAGAATCAAACCACAGAATGGTTATTTTTGGTGTTTTGCTGGGCAGCTGTGGCCATCAGACTGACAGCTCCATTTTATATGATAAATCAATTTGTGGGATTTCTCTTCATGCATGCCTTGTCCTGCTCCTGCCTGCAGTGGGCTGGTCAGCCCTCAATAACCATGACTACAGTAACCAGTGCCATCAGATACTGTTAAGCAGTATCTGAAAGCACACCATGTGGAGCCTCAGACATATAGTATGTCCACTCGTTTTCACCTTCAGTGTCTTCTCTTCCCTCTCAGGGTAAACCGCGCCCTGTGGTGAACTGGTTTAAGGACGGGGCCCCGATGGACCCATCACTGGCCACCGTTCGCACCAGTGAGGTGGACTCCATCCTTTTCATCAGACAGGCCACCAGAGAGCACTCGGGACAGTACACACTGTCTGTGCAGATAGAGAACATGGAGGACAAAGCCACCATTGAGATCCAAATCGTAGGTAAGTGGTGTTGGGAATGAAGACATTCACTGCCTTCAATAATGTAAAATTTTAAAAGACCCTACAGGAATGTGTGAAGTCAGTAGATCTGCATGCGCAGCAAAGCACTGCAAAAACAGTATCTTGTTAAATGAAGTTATCTTAAATCTAGTCAGTGTATATCTAACATTTCTTATTTTGCCATTATGAAGATATTAAAAGATTACTTAACTGATTTCCTGTCATTTAATCTAGTGAAATAGTTTTAGATAGAGAAATATTATATTGATCACGCTCTTTAAAATATTATTTTTAAGCAGTGTTGTTCTTTAAACAAACGTGGTTATAAGTATGACTCAATATAATTTATTTCATAATCTGTAATAATTATATTTTCTCTTATTAGTATCTGGTAGGTGCATAGACTCAAGTGTCTTGGGCTGTGGGTAGGACTTTTAAGTTCAGAAATCATTAAGAGATCATAGCAAACCAGGTGGATTTGCTATCTGAGAGTCATTCATTCACTACTCTTGCAAGTTTCTAAATCAGCTTTTCAAAAGATCCTCCTCTGACATACCGCTGCTTAAAATATGGGTTACAGATTTTTCTTTGAACTCAGTCGAGTTGTGGCTTTACAGTGAAGTTCAAAAGTTCCTTCAACATTTACTTAAACAGACTGGTGTCAGGCCAGGTTTTATTAACGCAGGCGATATATTATTATTATTTTTTTTTTTTTTGATGGTCGCTTACATTTTTTAAAACGTCTGTTTTCCCACCTGCTGAATTTTCTGACTTCTAACAGTCACACTTGTGCGAGAGCAGTGGGTGGGATAGGTCGGAGTGCCTGTGAGGATTATTCCGCAGGGAATGGTTGGGATTATTGCGGGTGTAGGGTAGGATTAGGACAGGATTAACGGACCCTTACTCCCTTTTCCCGCTGGGAGAGGAGCTAATGAGAGCGCTGAAACCGCTCTGATGAGCCAGACAGCCACTTAGTCACACTGAGCTGCCAGCATCCTGCAGCACATCTAGGATTAATGCCAAATACACGCACACTCACATATCAGCCCCCTTTGCCTTCTGTAGGTATATGCGTGTCTGTGTATGTGTGTATATACCCTGACCAGCTGCTTCATTGAGTACACCTTCTTGTATCTACATCTTTATCCATTTTATCAGCTCCACTGACCATAAAAGGAGCACTTTGTAGTTCAGTTACAGACTGTAGTCCATCTGTTTCTCTGCATACTTTGTTACCCTGTTCTTCAATAGTCAGGACACCCACAGACCAGGTATTATCTTGGTGGTGGGTCATTCTCAGCACTGTAGTGACACTGACTTGGTGGTGGTGTGTTAGTCTGTGTTGCGCTGGTACGAGTGTGTCAGACACAGCAGTACTGCTGAAGTTTTTAATCCACTCACTGTCCACTCACTTAAACACAGATTTTTGTTGGTCCACATTTTGGTTGATATTTTTGGTTGGTGGACTGTCCTCCAGTTTATGAATGAATGAAGACCAAAGAGTGTTTTAAGGAAATCAGAGATAAAGTTATAGACATGCACAAAATAAGAAAAGGCTACTAAATGACATCCAAGTGTTTATATATCCCAGTGAGCACTGTTGAATCAGTTGTGAGGAAATGGAAGCGCTGTTGTACCGCCCAGGCTCTGCCTAGACAAGGCTGTCCCTTAAAACTCAACGTCAGAACTAGAAGGAGAGTCGTGAGGGAAGCCACAGAGAGGCTCACAGTCACTTTTAAAGAGCTACAGAGTACAACTTCAAGGGGTTTGAATACTTTTGCAAGGCACTGTATATATAAAAGTGTCTAAATTTGTTGACTTCTATCTTTTTGCATAATTTGAAAACATTAACTTCCATTACACGTTAATATTTTTTCCTTCACAAATTTTGGAGATACAGAGTTTTCAGCAGTGATGATAGATAGAAATGTGTGTATATAATCATACACCTGCCTCTGTTTCCATCTTTGCGTCTCTCTATTTTACTGTCTTCTTTTTTTCTCCTTTGTGCATTGTGCACCCCGTCCCCCCACTCCCCCCACACCGCTTTCTACTTCTCTGTCTCTCTCTTCCCCTAAACGTGTTTATCCCTTCCTTTCATCCTTCTCATGCTCTCTTCCCAGTCTTTGCATCTCCTTCTCTTTCGATTAACTCACTGCAACCTGTGTCTTGGTTAAAATGAGGACACTGCGTCTATGTTTAGCTGTGTAGTGATGTCTCTTTTTTTTTTCCCTCTTTCACTTTCCCAAATCACACTCACTCTCACACACACACACACACACACACACACACACACACACACACACACACACACACACACCTCCTTATGGACACAGAGAAGCCAGGCCCCCCTGTAGCTGTCACAGTGACTGATGTCTGGGGTTTTAATGCTGCCCTGGAATGGAAACCCCCCAGAGACAATGGCAACACTGAAATCACTGGATACACTGTCCAGAAGGCTGACAAGAAGACTAAGGTCAGGACAGAAAACACACAGACACAACTGGTTTTATAGTTTATCAGCATGTAGGGTCATAGATATGTCATGTGTTATTTATAAATAATTACCTATACATTACATTATGTACCTGTACATTGTGTCCCTGTGTGCTATACATATGTATGTGCCTATATGCAATAATATCTCCCATATTTTGTGTGTGTGTGTGTGTGTGCATGCATATATATATATATACGTATAGGTACTTATATACGTATACATACTTATATACGTATACTTATATAAGTACCTATGTATAATACTAACATGTTCTGTATGTAGTTTATGTATCATCGCTGTCAGGAGGAAAACTCCAAAAAAAGTTACTTTACAAAAGAAGGAAAAAACCTTCGTAACTTCAGAACAGTTAATGGAACAAGATTTTTTATAAGTAATTTTGGAGCATTTTTATTGGTCCATTCATTAAGACTTTTAACACTATGTAAAGGGTAGCTCTTGTTTTCAAATTATGATTTTTTGTATGAAAAACAAAAATAGAAATAGAAATACAAAGTTTTTCCCGACAGCGACGACATGTAGAAGCCTAGTGCTTGCAAGTAATAAATATTATGTCCTATATACACCTCTGATTGTTACTGTTTCTGCCCTGCATGAGTTATGATCTGTGTAGTGAACTCTGTGTGTGGTTTTGTGCAGGAGTGGTTCACTGTATATGAACACAACCGCAGGCCCAGCTGCACTGTTTCTGACCTGGTGATGGGGAATGAATACATGTTCCGCATTTTCAGCGAAAATATCTGTGGCTTGAGTGAGGAAGCAGGAGTCAGCAAGAACACGGCCGTCATCGGCAAAACAGGTTACATAGATGCATGTGGGCTTAATATGGTTCCCACTATGGTCCTGGTGTATCTCTGCCCTGCACATTATACTGTTTTTGTTTTACTTGTTGTTACACATGCACTCCTCATGCACTAACTTCAGAACGGCTTGTTGATTAGATGATTAGATCAGTCAACTGTTTTAGAGCATACAAACACCAGCTGTGCCAAAATACACCAGAAATATGCAGGGCAGGAGTGCTGCAGGAACAGGATTGTAGTGTGTGTGTGTGTGTGTGTGTGTGTGTGTGTGTGTGTGTGTGTGTGTGTGTGTGTGTGTGTGTGTGTTACTGGTGTAATAATTCATTAGTTTTCTCTGCAAACATTTATAATTGTTTCCTATGCAGCTGCATTGATTGTAAAAGGGAAAAAATAATGCACAAATTGTGATTTATTAACAAATTTAATAACTTATAAAAACTTCTTTGGACAAATGTGATATTTAAACAAATACATGTGATGCTGTCCTCAGACTTCACTGTTTTACAGCACCTGTAACTAATAATCTCACAGTGCTGTTACAAAGTGAAGTTTGCTAAAAGCGCTGCTGTTCAGCCATGCAAGAGAGATTTTATGAATAATCATTCTCAGAAATGTTGTCCAAAATGTGGGCCTTTTTCCCCAAAACATTTTAATCATAATATTTTGGGAAAAGAACAGTACATTTTCCTTTTTTCCATACCATCTCTGACTTGTATCATTAGCGTTATTCAGATAGGATTAGTTTTACATGAGGAGGTGGGATAATTGTATTTTTTGTGCGTTTCTCAGTGATTTTAGCCCTGTCCAAACCTACCATGTCAATCATTTTTACCTTAAGTAGTTCCTTAAGTATTGAGGCAGTCGACTTGTGTTTTCTCTGGCTCAGATCAAGCTGATATGTTACATTACTGTCCTGCCTCAAGTGTACAACTCAGAACATTTAAAAATAAAGTGTGATTTTTTGTGATGAAGTTGACTGTTGGCTGTGAATTCCCAAGCTAATGGTAACTGGTAAATGGTAAAAGACAGCAAGATGGATATTTAGGGTAAACGAAATAATGACTAATATAAATGTTTTAACATGTTTTATAGTTATTTCTGGAGTAAAGGTGGTGCGTAAATTGTGTAGCCCCTGCCGTCTCTGTCATTTATGCTGAGATTTCTTATCCAAAGCGAATTGATCATAAATATTACAGACTTCCTGTGGTAAACTGGTGTTACACCACATCTCCCCACCTCCCCATGAAAAATAAATCCCATCCGAATAGGACTGTTGTTGGTGAACGTTTAGGTTTATTTGGTGCACAAAGACACACACCTTGTTTATATTGTAAGTAGTCAGGAACACTTCACTTGTACCCTGCTAAATAACACAACCATAAACAAACCATGAACATGTCACGGCAGGTGTGGCATGTGGCATATGTGAAGTGTTACCGTCTACCATTATAGTCTTGAATCACTTTTTTGTAATAAACGTTACTTAAGTAATTTTACTGATTGTTTTTGTCTGAAATTTTACTCTCTACATTTTCCCTCTAGGTCTTCAACATAAGCCACAGCCATTCAAAGAGAGAGACATGAACAGCTCTCCCAAGTTTATAACACCCCTTGTGGACAGGTCTGTCGTTGCAGGCTACAACACTGCTATCAGCTGTGCTGTCCGTGGCTATCCCAGGGTAAGTGTGTGTGTGTGTGTGTCTAGGCATGTAGATAGATTCATCTAACCTTAGGGCACCATACTGCAGCTAATGGTCAATTAAGGAAAAACCCTTAAATCCACTTTTGCTTATCCTCTTTATCTATCTTCTCTCGGCCAGCCCAAGATCATTTGGATGAAGAATAAGATGATAATTGGAGCAGATCCCAAGTTCCTCATGCAGAACAACCAGGGAGTGCTGACTCTGAACATCCGTAAGCCCAGCCTCTTTGACGGGGGGATGTACATCTGCAAGGCCATAAACGAACTAGGAGAGGACCAGGTGGAGTGCAGGCTGGAGGTCCGAGGTGATCAACCTAAAAACACACACATCCCATCCAGGGCTCCAAAAAATATACATATATTATGATTACACTGTTACATACTGAGATTGCAGTTTGCCTAGAAGTATATTAAGGAGTAACTCCACCCCAGGCTCAACTTTGAAAAATGCTCAAAAATGGGAGGGGCATGTTGGGAGGGGTTCTGCAGTGATGTTTAGGTTTAGGTGGGGCTGCGAGGGAAGCTAGCGTACGTTAGTGACCAGAAAATATGGTGAGTCACAGAATCAAACACCACTTTTGCAAGTGAGAGTCTTACAAGGTTGCTGCTTTTTCTCCACAACCGTCTCCATCTTCGACGAGGGAAGGTGTTTCTGATCAGACAGTGTGTCTTGAGCATTAACAGTATGAGCTGCTGACTCAAGCTGCTGAAGATTTAACGTAGCACCAGAAAATGATTAACAGCGAGTGGGAGAGGTGTCCGAATGGTAGAACATTCCCTAAAACCGCGACAGCTTCTATGTATCTGTTCAGCAGGTCCGTATTCAATATAACCCAAGTCCTGATATCTTAGATGCACTAAATTCCGAATGAACAAAGTGGATTTCTTTGAACACTGTCTAAGTTTCATTCAGTTTGACATCAAAGTCGCAGACTGCATCACCGGTCAACCAGGGTTTGCTGCAGTGGCCCTAAATCCTTGCGTTCTGGAAGCTGTTCATGGGACTAACCAGTGTTACATCTGATTCAGTTCCCTCTCAAATTCATGTTCAAAATCAAACTCTTGGGCGCAAACTCAGCACTGGAAATCGGAAAAAGCGGGAAAAAAGTTTGAGAGAGGTTGTACGGATGAGAGGTTGACAGAGTCACTAACAATGGCCATTTAATGTTAACTTTTCCTGAGCCATTTTGCTTTCTGTAGTTCCAGCATTGCTTGCCGTTGATTTCTGTTCAGTGAGTGCGGCGCCTGAGGGTGAGTTTTGAAGGGAAACGTGAATCGGATGCAACACCGGCAGCTTTATGGAGACTCACAAGAATTCTCACTTAGTCAATCTAAGCTTAGTTTGTAATGAAGATGTTTATGATGCGTTATTTACAGTTGGTACAGACATCTGCCATATCGCAGCCTTGTGAGGTGAGGGTTTTTAGCTCAGTGCGTGAGTTTGATTATCTCCTCGCTCTCAGCTCCTGTGTTTTCATATTTATGAGCGCAGCACGAGTAGGGTGTCATCAGGGGGCGGTAACCTTGTTTGACTGATTTGCATACTGTGATCTGTCATGGTACTTCGGTACGAAGACTTGTCATCCGCGCCTATAACAGAGTTGAACCAGAGGGGCGCTGCAGAGGCGGAACTGGCCACGATAAAAATGAACTTTTTACAGTTTGAAAATATGTGCTCACATTTTAAGCAAGTCTGGTTTATTTTATTACTACAGAGCAGAGCATTTCAGCTGTTAATGGAAGAAAAAGGTCTTGGGGTGGAGTTACTCTTTAACCCTTAGAAGTTGCATTCATCACCAAAAATCAAAATTGAAAAAAGCATTTTTTAACTTTGTTAATTATTTCTCATAGCTCATTCAAACGAGCAGAGAAATGCAAATTCTGAAGGTTTAATTCATTGCAAATTTGTTTGCAAGTAGAAAATGAGATTTTATTATAAGCCATGTGAATGGTGTTTCTTGACATCAAAATGAACAGAAAGTACAGGCCTGAACCCACTGATACAGAGACCACTGATGTGGTAGACGGGAATATGTAAACATTTAGCATCACAATAATTAACTAACCTTTTATTACAGTTTGTAGTATTATCATGATATTGTTTGAAATGTCATGTTCAGAATTTTGTAATTTTGTAGTTGCAATAATGTGTTTGTGGTTTGGTATTTTGTGGATTCTGTTTTTGAAAAAACATGGGTGTGCTAGATCCTGTGTGCAGCATAATAACCATAATGTAACAGTGTAGTGGGCTGTTCTGAAACCAGGGCTGCTCAGCATCTCTAAAAAAATCTCTGGTGTTTGACTAAAATACAGTGACATTGCTCTTGTGCACATTTTGCAACACTATCATTTATTTTGTCTATTGCAATATACCTCATTATCAGTAATCAGCACGTGGGCTTTGTCACACAAGGTGAAACATTGACCTGTATTATTCTGTTAAAAAATTGGATTTAATTCATTCAAACACCCACAGAAATCCATCTGGAACTATGGGCTGGATGGAGGCCTCAGTCACAAAACCAAAGCTTTAATATTAGCAATTTTGAGAAGCCCAATATCACAATAGTTGACAAACAATGTATTGTGCAGCTCTAACCCCGTCATCCCTCATCCAAAGATACCAGAAGTGAGCGGTTTTGATTCAGAAGGCCACCCTCATTTCAGAAACTTTAGATTCGCCTCTCTTTTCTTCTTGCCCCTTCTTTTTTATTCTCTTTTTCCTTAATTTGCTCTCAAATCTCATTTTTCTTTTTTACAGTCATAAAAGAAAAAGGAAAAGAGGAAGCGAAGAAATGAACATTATGACATCAAACGGCACCAGACGAAGCGAGAAATGGAATCGGATGGAATAACAAAGGGGAATAAATATTGAGATTTGTAGTTTAGAATAAAGTCTTCATCTCTGTCTTTATTCAAACCATGATTAATATATGAGCCAGTGTTTTGATTCAGGATATAGGCTAATGGAATATTGCATTAAAATGGAAATTAGTGCAGTTTGGTCATATATTTCATTTATGTGCCTTGTTTATGAATCTGCCAGGTCTGTGCATGTCAGAGAACACTCATGAAATAGTAATAATAACAATAATAATTCATGTCTGCAATATTGTTGGTGACTTATGTGTTGCTTTGAGTGTTCGGCAGCTTTGTGGACATTATGAATTCATGAATGTAGAGCTTCTACATGTTCCAGCATGGAGGTGCTGGATGTGGGGCTGACATGCATGGAGGTGTGTAACGTGAAGCGGCAGTGGCCAAATTGAAGCTGAACGTTGTGAGGGAAAACGTTTCTCTTAAATGTAGGGCATTTTAAAATAAACAGATAATAATTAAATAAATGTGACACATTAGCTGATATGGACATCCACTTGCATGAAAGTGTAAGAGAAAAGGGGAAGAGACAGAGAAGAGGAAAGGAGTAAGAGAAAAGAGGGAGATAGGGAGAGGGATAGACAGAGAGAGGTGTAAAGGGAGAATCAGGGTCTCATTAGCATAACCCACTAGAGCCTAATTAACAAACAGCCCTAATTAGCTTCTCCCACGTCATTACTGAGCAAATGAATTAGTACTAATTTACACAGCAGAAAACAAACAGAGCACCGACCCCACCGGGAGGAGTTGTGGTAGGAGGGACGCCTAGGGGTCTAACTCCATCACGACTGTAGCTCTGTGACCTGGACAGGACACAGCATGGACAGTAGCTTCACAAGAGGCCTAAAAACTGTGCTTCATACTCTTTCATTAACTGGTACAAAAAAACACATCCCTGAATAAACCAAACAACAATAATAATGATAATAATAATAAATAATAATAATAAGTAACAATTTTGTTTTACTTATTGTAATTGCTTAAATTGAAATAAAAAAAAAAATTGTCTCATAGGACCAAAATAGGACCTGCAGACTTTTGCTCCCAAAATAAACCATTTTTTTTAACGTGCCCTAAATTAAACTACATTTAGGCTACCCATCATGAAAAAATTACATGGTGTGAAATGTTGTCAAGAGCGCAGATTAATATTTGAGACTAACCCAGTTACTGCAGCCTGTAGGATTTTCAATCTCTGACATAAAGTGACCACCAGAGGGCGAGAGCTCCTAACAGGACTTGGATGTACAGGCCTTTGCTCAAACAAGGCTGTAATTCAGAGTTTATGAAGACTTCTGAACTATAAACGACCCTGAGTGAACAGTTTATGGGTTTGAGGAGAAGTGAAGTCAGTCTTCGCAGTGTTTTCAGATTTGTATGTGTTATTCAGTGTATGCTGAAATACTAGGATGAAAAGGTCTTTGACGGAAGTCCCCAACTGCCGCCTGGGAACCCCTTGCTCTGGACATTTTTTTTTTTTCTCCCATCTAGCATACGTGGTTCTACTCACGAACTAATTAACAAGCACCTTGTCCTTGATTTTTTTAGTATTTCACCATAATTCACTTCCTAAGATGTAAATAGACTTGTTTGCTGTGAAATGCTTCATTCTAGAGAAACTTACAGAGTCAGAGTTGTTTAGTGTGGTGGTGATAGGAACCAGACGTCTGAAGATTTTTTTAATCCATTTATGGTGGAGAGGTACTTGCAGGGTGTTGTAAGGCAAAATCCATTTTTTCTGATTTACGACTATTTTACCTTCATTAAAACAAACGCAAGTGTAGGTTCACTAGTGATTCTGAGTAGCAAATGGCTGCATTTGTGTTGTAGACATCTTGACCTCTGGTTTATATCTCCGCCTGATATCTGTCAGTAGATCTTTCTGCATTTCACACTGAAACTGAATGACTTTATTTACATCTAAATGATTGAATTTCATAGAAATTTTAAAAAAAAGCAGTGAAATTCTCCTTCAAGGTAAAGCTAAAGCACACTAAGTTCTTGCCCAAAGTTAGCCCAGTTCCTCTCCTGTGCTGGTTTTAGTGATTTTGGTTTTACTGGAAAAGCAAGTTTCCCGCATGAACACCCTTCAAACTCAGATGAAGAAGGACACAAAGTTTTTGATGCAGTGCAAACTGGCCGAGCAGTGATGTTGACACGGTTTTCGTTATGGCTGAGAAAAGAAGCAAACAGTACAACAGGGAATAATCGCTTGTAATAAAGCTGTACAAACAGTTAATTAATGATAATCACTTAAAAATTTACAATTAAAACCACTTATTTCTGATCATTTGTGTTCAGTAGCGCTCATAAAAGAGGCCAAAACAACAGATGCCAGGTGATTACAAGCTAATAAACGACCACAACCATTTCACAACCTGAATGTGACACGAACCACATAAACATAGCCTAGTTGCATGAACAAGTTCCTTCTCTGAGAAAACTAAGACCTCATGTAAGTGCAGCCTAGTTTTGTGATTTTCCTTTCCAAACACGCCCAGTAAGCCCAGTAAAATATGTCTGAGTTGAGTCTGGTGTATTTGAGAGACGAAATCACCAAACTGTGCTGGACTGAATTCCTCCAGGACCAAAGCCAGGCTTCAGAACATGAAAAGCTTAGTAGGAGGCATGTGTATGGCTCTAGGGCAACATGTCCCAATTGTGCTCCACATTATAGAGACTTCCTGCTCCAGCACACCCGCTTTAACCTCATAAACTGATCATTCGGGATGGTTTATCATTTCTCTGCAACTCCATAATCTCCATATAGGCTGATGTATATAAGAAGTGTGTGTGTGTGTGTAAAGAAGTAACCAGTAGGCAAGGGTTACACGGGGGAACACTTGACCTTCAAGTTACCTTTTCAACATTTGTGGACTTCCATTTCTCACTCCTATAGCTCAAAGGGGAACTCCACCAATTTTTCAAATAATGCTGCTAATTAAATAGTTAAGATGTAAACAAAGTCATTCAGAGTAGTTTGATGCAAAATGCTTAAATCCAGAGACACAGCGGTAGTGATAGGAACCAGCCTGATGTCTAAGACCCTGTTTTACAGCAGTTTTGTGAAGTTTCAGCCTAAAACATTTTAATCAATTTATTCTAATCTGTTGATGGTGGAGGGATACATTAAGGTTGTTCTGAGACAAAATAGCCCCAAAGAAAACTTTTTTTCCCCTTTTTCCAGCATCAACATTACATATAAAGACCTCAGAAGATGTGTGTAAGCTGGTGGTTTTGGGATATAAAATAAATGTCTATAGCTGTGCAGTATACATCAGGACCTCTGGTTCCTATCACTACCACTGTAAATAAATAGTCAGTAAGTTTCTCTACAAATGAACCATTTTGCATCAAAACCCTCTGAATGACATTGTTTACATTTCAACCACTGAGTTATGCAGACATTTAGAAAAAATAGTGGAATTCCCCTTTAATAGTAACAGTTTTCATTGGTTTCCGTGATATTACTGGATGATAAGCCTTAGGATGAGGACACACCAAGGAAAGGAAACTCTGTAAAGGGGTTAAGTATGTACTTTGGAAAACGGCCCCTGATCCCTCTGGAGTAGCTTTCTGGCGCAATACCTAACCCATAAACTCTAATGCTGCGTTTACATGTTGCTATTGAAAAAAAATGACTTGTTGCTGACTTTCACTGGCATGCAGCCATGAAAATGTTGCCATGGTCCCAGTGTTACAGGCAAAAATGGATGACCATCAGAGGAGAGTTTAGCAGTGGTGACTGTTTTTTATTTGTCTAAAAAGTCAGAATGATGCTCTCTACATGCAAGTTTTTTGTTGTGTAATATTGGGTGCTCCTGGACTTCAACAAGGAGAGGTTTGGCATCTCTCTTTCCAAAAAACATCTAGTTTATTTCACCAAAAGTTGGGAAAATCTAACTTTTGATGAAACATTCTGCTGTTGCTGCTGATGGTGGCAGAATTTCCATCACTTAATTGAAAACTATGGAATACACAGTTTGCCATTGACCATCCCATCATAACGTAAACATGGCATAACGGTCTGTGTGGGTTCACACTTCAGTTCGTCACTCTCATAGCAACAGAACTTACACATTAACTCATGATCAGTTACTGAATAATAATTGTAGTTACAGAAACATTAATTGTAGTTACTGAACCATGTATACTGGATTTTGAGTGATTTACAGTAGTTATTGTACACAAAGCCTGAAAGGACCCATACTTGTACAAGCATGTTACCCATATTTTCGTTTTATTACCCCCCTCACCACCCCGAGACCCACTTAGATCATTTGTGTGGATTTATGTACCAAAAACAATAATTCATTTTTACATGACTACTTTCCATCCGCTCTTTATCCCTAGAATTAAACAGGCTGTGTGTTACTGTGCCTGTAAAACTGATTTATTTAAATGAGCTCTGTTCTGACTGGTTGCCCTGTATTGTGCATCATTCAGAATGCAGTCCAGACTGCAACACTCCTTATAACTTCAGCACAAATGGGTGGAGCTATATTGCTGTATGATGAATAAGTGCATGTATGTGAATGTGTTGGTGACATCACAGAAACTTCAAATAGGGCTGCAGCCTCCATATATGGACTGTAGGGACGGGACAGTGAATGTTACATTTTAAAACTAGCAGTGTTTAAATACAAGATCAAACTCTTGTTTCAGGAAAGTTTTCCTTGACAGGCCTTATAAGATCAATAACTGATTAGTAAGTCTAGGCCAGGAGTCGGCAACTCGAATGTTAAGAAGAGCCATTTTGTCCTTTCACCAAAAATCAAACCACCTTGGGAGCCTCAACATTTTATGTTGATGTTATTGAAGTAACGTTTTTCCATCTTGGCTGTAAATATATCTCAGTATGGGCTGATGTTCTAGTATAGACTAAAAATATAAATGAAAACAGACTTACTTTGCTCTGCCTTAAACTTTAGAACAGCTATAGCCGCTTTTCTTGCATCTCCAGTAGGAAACTTTTCCTCAAAAGTAGAACAGATTCTTGTAAAATGTCTTTCAACGTTCAAATTTTTGTGAGCTTCTTATTCGCCGGGATCTTGTTCAGATTTTTCTGTTCCACCTTAAATGCCTGAGGCACCAGAATGCAACTGCTGCACCATTTAAGGTGGAACGGGGAAATTCGACTAAGAAGATGGCGAACAAGAAGCTGACCTGAGCCTTGCGACTTTAGTGTTTGCCAGTTTCTCATTGCAGATTAAACGTATCAGGAAACCAGCTGGAGTGAATATAAACACAAATACGTCTATTCGTCTCCAAATTATTGGTTCACATTGAATCTTTTTCCGTTGCTGTTTCGTTAGCTTCTAGCTAGGCGAGATTGTTGTCTGCGTTGCTATGGTGACCAGCCGTCTGCACGCCAATCATCAGGGTTAAAGGGTGAATTAGTAGTTTAGCAGACCATTTATTGTTAAACTGTGTTGAACGATCAGCAGAGCTTTATTTTACTGTAAAGGAGGATTATTTTATTTTTACCTACAAATCTGATTCTGCTGTGGAGCCACAACAGGACAGAAAAAGAGCCGCATGCAGCTCCGGAGCCGCATGTTGCCGACCCCTGGCTTAGGGCTTAAACGATTAAAGTGGCCATATACGACTCGACCTTCGGCACAAGCATTCATGACCACCAAACTTCATCACGCACCTTTGGTTGCTCCCTAGTTTGAGCATCTCGGGCTCCTTTTATCTCATCTTGCTGAAGTGACATTCCGTTGCTAGGCAGTCATACTAATTGCACCTGCTGGGACTTGATTTGCAAATTCTCTCCATAAAAATTACATGGGGAGGAAAAAAGCCATCACACATGTTCCACCGACCAACATATAAAGATGCAAAGAAACGCACAACAAAGGCCCAATGCACTTAAATGAGTGAGCACATACATTTCAGACTCCTCCAGGCACATGAGATCCACATGAAGGGGAACTATTGGGGCCCTTTCAATAAATGATGGCAAGGAACATCTCACGCCCTTGGATAAAAAAGATGGAGAGAGAGAGAGAGCTTTGGTAAGACAAAGACCGAAAGTCCTGTAACAGTGGGATGGAGAGAACTATAATTATGTAAGTAATTATACATGAATTCAGAGAGAGAGAGGAGAAGAGAGAGAGAGAGAGAAGACAGGGAGGATTGTGAGGCGTGTAATTACAGTATAGAAACCAAATGAGACACAGAGAAGGAAGAAACAAACGGTATATAGCTCAGCTAACCCTGCTTTAAATCTCTCTCTCTCTCCTACCTTTCCTGTCTCCCTTTCCGACTTCTCTCTCTCTCTCTGTCTCTCGTATGGCTCATCTAAATATACTTTAAATTAGGGCCCAGCGATTGGGATTGTGGAGGTGGAGGAGCCCTATTTTGAATGGGTGTCAACAACATAAAAGCAATATCTTTCAATTCATGCTGTATTCAATGGAGTTTTCAGCACTGATATGGCTTTTTTACGTTTTAGTTGTGTTACATATTCCTATTGGTATCAAATTTCTATCAGAATATTGTCAGATTATTTTTTGATCAAGATGAAAGTTACATGCCAGCCTTTAACCCCCTAAGTGTCCTTCAGATTTGGAAACTGAAAGTACTGTAATCCACATCCTTCCTACCTAAGATCTATAGTTCAACTAGTGAATAGTGATTATTGATATTAATCTGCAAACCCCGAGTGTGTTTACATGCACTGAATGATTCGATAATTTCAGAAAATCAGATTTTGTCAGTAATGTATGCACTTATATGCACTTGAGTAATCAGATAATGGGGAAACTCCATGTCTACATGAGTCAGACAGTAATCAGATTTTGGCTTTACAACCAGCCAATAGACTCACAGAAGAAGACGTTACGTAAACATAATGTAAAACTCAAAAGCTACGGCTTTCCTTAAAAAAACATCGAGTCACTTTACCTGAAAATATGAACAAACATCATCTAGAAGACAAAGATTATTTAGATCCTTAATTTCATTGAGAATGTATTTGGTTTCAGCATCGCTCCAAAAGTGTTTTGCTGCGTCTCGTGGCGACGCTGCTCGCTTATTTCCGGTACAGCTGTCTGTTCCGCACATGCACTGAGAAATCTGATTACTGAGCTAAAATCCAGCCTCTTTATCAGATTTCTTAATCAGATTTCTAGATCGGATTATGGTGTGTACATGACCATTTGAATAATCAGATAACTGCAGAAGTCTGATTATGATCGGATTTTTGAGTGCATGTAAACACACTCGCTGTCAGCTAGCCTGCTAGGTGCAAAAGTCTGTCTTTGAGTACATTTAGAAACAGCCAGTTGGCTAAACGTCATAACCTTTCAAACCGAGTGAAACCCATTTACATGTAACTGTCCTGCTGCAAAGAAATGTTGATTTAGCTTCCTTAGTGCTGACCACAGAATCTGGCTACACTGTCAGAAATAAAGGTTCTGTTCAGATACATTTTTCGTTCATCGAGGTACAAACAATGTAAATGTTCCCTCAAAGGTCCAACAGTGGTTTTAAGGTCTGATTGTGACCCTTAAATATGTTTTTCCAGGTGAAAAGTTCGTATTAGTACCTTTTCATAACTGAATGTTTTAAAACAGAGCAGTAAAATAAAAGCCTGGAGACGAGACGGGGTGTGTGGAGTCAGTACAGCTTAGAACATATCATTTCAGTGGATTATGGTTCAGTTATGTTCCCTGACTGAAGGTACTGAGATGTACCCTTGAGAGAACCAGTGACAGTTTACTACCTTTTTTTCGTAAGCATGTGGCTGAGGTGTCCAGTGCCTTCTCTAAAATCTGACTGGCCACCCCAGATACCACTCCAAGATTTCTGCCACATCATTGGCTTCCACCTCGCTGTGGGGCGGGTGGTTGTGCCTTTAAGGGAAGAGTTGTTATGCTATCAACTATCCAACCTCTCAAAACGTACTTAAATGATTGAAAATCAGTGAAACAAGTAGACGTGGTGATGCAAGAAAACCCCAATCTTTGTGGGTCCTTATTTTAATGCGGCCCTTGAAATCGTCCTACATTATTATATCACATCATTAGGCAGCTATATGGGTAAAGATGTTAAAGGTCATCTCCTGTTCTGTATTCCAGATTCAGAGTCCAGTGTGATGAGACTAAATTACCTAAACTAAATTTACCTGAGTGAACACTATTATTAATACACTGTGAGCTTTTTTATTACCACAGTTTTCACTTTAATCATGCACTGCAAAAATGGTATCTTATCAAGTGAAATGAACTCATATCTAGTTGAAAGATCTAATATTTCCCATTTTGAGATGGTTGTGCACTGATTCTAAGATTTTTTAGCTTATTTCTGAAACATCGTTTACGTATTTTAGGTTATTTTATTAAGTTAAATTATCTCACCATACTGGTAGATCATTTTGCTGGTTTCAAGTACATTTTTGAGATAACTTTACTTAATGAAATCACTTAAAACTAAGTAAAAATGTCTAGAAACAAGGGCAATAATCCTATATTGAGTTTACAACAATCTCAACAGGAGAAATATTAGATTTACTGACTATATTTAAGATAATTTTACTTGACAAGGCACCATTTTTGCACTGTATGAAAACCAATCAGAATAAAATGCAAATTGCAATACCAATGCTAATATATGCTGATACATTTGGTAAGGTAACCTCCTCGGACTGCATGAGACGTGTTTGTAAGAATCTTACATGGCCTGTATGGTGCTCTGTAAAATTTTCTATTAGCTGCCAGAATGTCTGTGTAGAACGTTTAAGCCTTGTAAATGGACTAAATCAGTTTCCGACTCTACAAGCCTGAACAGTTTTGGATCATTTGGCTAATTGTCAGTGACGCTCCTACTTTAGGTGTGCGGACTCAATCTGCTATGGCAGACTGTCTGAAAATGCTCCGAGGCCTTTTAATTAAAACAATTACGCTAATTACGCTTTAGTGGCTGTGGGAGAAACAGATAAAGCTTTTATTTCTGAAGGACGAGGGAGAAGATAGCAGACGCAGCAAAAGCCCAAAGAGTGGCAGGAGAAGGTATAGAGGAAACAGATTCGCCTCAGAAAGAGTTTCCTACTCATCCCACTGCTGTAATTAACCCCAATAATTAAAACCTCTAACTGCTCCGTTTGGAGACTGTATATTGTTGGATACTGATCACTCTCAGTTTTAGGTAATCAGATACAATAATGAGCTCATAATAGCAATAATAAAAATAGTAGTAATTATTATTATTATTACTGAATATTTCATACATTGAATTTCAGCTGAAAGTGTTTTACTAAGAAAGAACACAGTCTCGTGGCGCCAGATGTTCTCGTAATGAGAATACTCATCTGGGGACAACTTATTAAACTTGCTGGATTGCAGTGACATCTGCTGCTAAGAAGGATACGCCCCTTCTAAACCCCACCCCCAAAATTTCTCTACTGCAGGCATGTCAAACTGGGGACCTTCCCGGGCCAAAAGTACTGTGGAAATCAGCGTTTTTCCTCATCTAATGCTCTGAATTCAGCTGATGAAGGCCTTGCTAAGTAGCTGATGAGCTGAATCAGGTGTGTTTGATGACGTGCTGAAGTCTGCAGTGTTTTGGTCCGCAAGGACTGCAGCCTGACACGTGTGCTCTAGCGTGTGCTCTTTGAGGGAGCTTTCACACGTACCTTGTTTGGTCTGGACCTTTGGACTTTTCAGTTTGGTCCGAACCAAAATAGCAGGTGTGAAAGGTGCCTCGGACCACAGTCCGGACCGAAAAAATCGGCGCGACCAAATGAGGCAGTTTCGGTCCAGCTCAAGCTGAACCATAGTTCGGTGAAACCACTTTTTTGGATGGTTCGGACTTTCGGACCAATTATAGGACGTTGAGTCGGGCTGTCATCACCTTTTGAACAACAGAAGAAGAAAAAGAACTGGAAGAGAAATAAAAATGAGCTGCAGCTGCTCACAGGAACAGGAGGAAACGGATTACTTAATTATAATTTAGAGTCAAAAGTCAACTTGAAAAAACACAAATAAGCCAAAACGTATATACCTTATTTTCTGAGAGGATGAGAGAGGATATTATTTTTTCTCCATTAAAATGGAAAAGGCCGCCTGCTGAATTGACAACACACCAACATCAGATGCTCCTATACAAACCAATCAGTGTTAAGTACAGGGAGACACAGCTCATGTAGGTGATGACGACAGGACACAGGTGCGTCATGCAGAGTTCTTTAGCGTGCTCGATAAAACTGCAGTGTGAAACCAAAACTAAACAGATCAAATGTATATAATGTAACACAAACATGAGCCTTGGTTCGGGCCTTCGTCCCGACTCTCAAGTGTGAAAACACCCTTAATATAGAATACGTAACACAAGCAAAACAAGCTAGCTAATAAAATGAGTAAAGTGAGTAGAGGTGGCAACGCAAACAATCTTTGTGGGTCCCTATTTTATTGCGGCCCTTGAAATCGTCCTACATTTTTATATCACATCATTAGACAGCGATATGGGTAAAGATGTTAAAGGTCATCTGTACTGTATTGAGTCCAGTGTGATAAGACTGATTAATGTATTACTGATTGCGTCTCTAAACATATTTAAAAAACTAAATTTACCCGAGTGAACACTATTATTAATACACTGTTTCACTTAAATGATACATTGCAAAAAATGGTATCTTATCAAGTGAAATGAACTTATATCTAGTTGAAAGATCTAATATTTCCCATTTTGAGATGGTTGTGCACTGATTATAAGATTTTCAAGCAAAACAAGCTAGCTAATAAAACGCCCTTTTCAGCTAACGGAACTGTTTTTCCTTGCAAGAAAACACGCAACACACATCTACATGCTTAATTAGAGGTTTTTGGGGGGGCTTTTCAGCCGTGTTATCTTACATTACATGTATGTTCTAACAGGAGGCTTCCTGTCTGTCTGACAGTGTTGTTGAGTGGCCCCTACTGAGCTCCTCCTTGGATTAGTTTAGAAATTTCACACTCAGCGTCTGTGTTTACATGCAGAGATTTTCACCAGTCCGAATTAATTCATTCCGCTTGTGGATTACGACTGAACCGTTTATATGCACACTCAACTCAGCAACCTTGTGAAAATTTCCATTTACATGCACGCTGCATCTAATCTGATGCATCCAATGCATTTAGTGTAAACAACAGTAAGCATGTGAGTCCAGGCAGAGTAAGCGATGAGTATTTGATCAGCATGTTACCCAGATTTTAAATACCAGTAATAGTGTTTGTTGCTGTTGGCTTGTACAAGCTAGGCTTCTGCACTGTGCACCATGTTATCTCCCACCAGTTTGGCATCCATAGAAGCACCATCAAGAAATGTGTTCTGCAAAGGGATGGTACAGTCACCAATCAAGCCACTTATGAAGGTTCCAAATGAAGAAGCTTTTGAACTGGCTTGCTGAGTTAAAGCAAAAGCATGAACTGTTTCGCCGAAAGGCCAATTTCACGCACCACGTTGAACTTGCTAGACTTCTGTCATGACTGATAGGGAATGTAATCGGATACAGATATTTACAGGATTACCCACCTCATTGAATTGGATAGAGGTTTAATTCGGATTGGCCTCAGTCGGTTTACTCAATTCCGATTAAGGTGTATATATAAATATTTTCTATTCTGTTTTAGCTATTAGTCAGATTATTCACAGATTACCAGGCTGCATGTAAACGTAGCCAGTGTGTTCCCACCCTAATGAGGCCCAGTCCCATTTCTTATTTTTACCCCTACCACTTGTTTTCGAGTGTCATCTTGTCACTCGGAACTGAATTATAAGGGGTGGTGGTTGAAATCTTCCTCTATGAAATGGAACAAACCTCAAATAAAGAAGAACATTGCTTCATAAACAGCTGCTAGCGCTGCTCTGTAGGCGACCCTGCCAGTCTGCAGTGACAGCAGAGGAGGGTAAAGTTCAGCTCCTCACTGCTGGGCTTTAGTTACATTTAGGGCATCATATGCCTTCAAAGGGGGGGACAGTTATTTATTATCGCCCACCCCTAATTCTTCAGTGATGTGAAGATGAAGTCAGTTATTCACCAGCTTCTTGTTCAAATTTTCCCATTCCACCTTAAATGGAGTTCTGACGCCTGATACCCCAGAATGTAACTGCTGCACCATTTAAGGTGGAACAGGAAATTTTTATGCTTGTTATGAAGAAAAGGACCATAATACAGGTTGAAATGGGATTGGGCCTCAGTCTACTTTCCCACCCAAATTTAGGTGAAAATTAAAAAGTAATAAAAACATTGAACAAGAAAAGAAATAAAAGTTAAACAAATGTAAGTAATTGCAGTGCAGAAAACAAGAAAAAAATACCTAGATAATCAACAAATTATAAACTAATAAAGCGAGTGGAATCCTGATGCAGGTATAGTTACAGACCTATAATAAGACATGAAATCAAATCAAAGCCTCTAAACTGCTTGTGCAGCCAGTTTTAAATAGGATATGAGATGAGATTCGGCTGGTACGACGGGACGTTTTGATGTGCGAGTAGTGTTTCCTTTGTGCTGCAGACAGTCTCACACTGACAGTCTCTGTTAGCAACACAGAGAGCTTTTGATATCCAAACCTGGAAATAGAAGAAACGAGCAGAAAAACATTTTGTTTATTGTTTATTATTCAGCCTTCCTCAGAGTCTTTCACGGTGCACACAGGCAGGCACGTCGGTGTGAGGTGGGACGCTGGCCAACCTCTCAGTGCCTGATTTCGGTTCAGACTCGCTGATTCAATTAATGATTTCATGCTCCACCCACAAATATGTTCTTTCATAGCAACTCTTGCAAGCATGGACAAGATTTACAGAGAAAGTCCCATAAAAATAATAAGCAATAATAGTGCACAAGTCTGTGCTATAATGTTTGAGTGACTACATAATGTTTCCAGTTAAAAATGCTACGCCAACAAGCTGGACTGTGTTGTTATAGCTAATTGAAGGTAGGCAGGCTAAACAGTGTCTGTGTTTACATGCAGAGATTTTCTCCAATTGAAAACATTCTGATTACAGATTAAAACTAAAGTGTTTATATTCTCACTCTACTCAACAATCTGATGGAAAATCTCTGTTTACATGCTCACTACAAGTAATCAGATCCAAAATTACGTGCATGCATAAAGAACCACTTAGTGTGGACGTTACCATGACAACCAGCATCACGTGAGTCCAGTCAGAGTGAGATGAGCAGCAGTGAGCAGTGCTTGTGTTTTTAATTGCTTTAAAATGATGTCAGACTCAGGGAAACGTCCTTCACATGTCCTTATTAAAGAAGGCCGAGAGGAAGACGTCGTGTTCTGAGACACATAAGCTGGACGTCCGTCCCACCGCCATCTTTTAAAGATCAGAGCATAAACTTCGTCTCCTCTGCAGACCAGTTTCTGCTCCGCCATGTTGAACGGTATAAACTTTCACTATGACGTGACGAACATGATCAGAACGTACTTAGACTTTATGATAGGGAATGTAATCAGATACAGGCGTTTACACGGATATTATACTTCTATTTAACGGATTATTTGCAGGATTACCCATCCGATTGAGTTATTAGTTGGATTATGAACATCTTATCAGGCTGCATCATGTAGCAAATAGAGTATCGAGCACAGCTGTACTGCGTAGAATGCGTCACAGTAAGAGTGCAAATAAATGTCAAGTTCATTTATACTCTACTGATATAAATCTAATGAATTAAACAGTTAAATTTAATTGACTACCACAAGTCTTCCTATAAACTAATGTTAATAGTGTGAAGGTTTGGCAGATTAGCGCACAAAGTATTATCAAACTGCAGAGTTTTGTATTAACAGTAAATGCTAAAGTGTTTTTGTTAGGCCAACATTATATCCATGTAAGCTAAGGCTGGCTTTACATGGTGAAACTTACATGCAATTAATTGCATGTTGTAAGTTGCACGCAACAGATTTTTTGTGCAATTTAGTTACACAGTTGTATGGAACATATTCGATTACTCCACTAGTTACAAGCCAAATTAGTAGCTTGTATTTTTGGTACATGTATTGTTCTCAGTATATAAAGGCATCCATGGGTGTTATGTTATGTTATGTACATATTTGCATAATTTTTCTGTACAGCTGTCACCTCTGTTCATTTATGTCGATGGTTCTTTACTATATGTTTTTTGTTTTCAAATTAGTTCTGTCTATGGTAAGCCTTCAGAAATGAACGTTTGTAGAGCCATTAGGATTGTTCTTCATATCTCACTTTTCCTCTCCTAGAAGCACTGCAGGTTCTCGATCTCCTCTTACATAATATTGTTTATCATTTAAATCCAAAAGGAATCTCTGGACTGTGTAAAAGGAATGCAGCACTGTCATAAGATGCCACCTCTGCCACCAGTCAATTTATGAAATTTCTGTCCTGCTAGATCTGCCCCGGTCAACTGTAAGTGCTATTATCGTGAAACGTATTCTGTGGAGTGATGAATCACGCTTCTCTATCTGTCAGTATGATGGACGAGTCTGGGTTTGGAGAATGCCAGGAGAACGTTACCTGCCTGACTGCACTGTGCCAGCTGTAAAGTTTGGTGGAGGAGGGATGATGATATGGGGTTGTTTTTCAGGGGTTGGTCTAGAACCCTTAGATCCAGTGAAGGGAAATCTTAATGCTTCAGCACCAAGACATTTGGACAATTCTTTGCACCCAGCTTTGTGGGAGCAGTTTGGGGAAGAACCTTTCCTGTTCCAGCATGACTGAGCCCCAGTGCACAAAGCAGCTCCATAAAGGCCTGACTGGGTGAGTTTGGTGTGGAAGAACTTGACTGGCCCTCTCAGAGCCCTGACCTCCACCCGATTGAACACCTTTGGGATGAGCTAGAACGGAGATTGTGATCCAGACTCTCTCGTCCAACATCAGTGTCTGACCTCACAAATGCTCTTCTAGATGAACGGGCTAAAATTCCCACAGAGACTCTCCAAAATCTTGTAGAAGCTTCCCAGAAGAGTGGAAGCTGTTACAGCTGCAAAGAGGGACCAACTCCATATTAATGCCTATGGATTTAGAATGGGGCGTCACAATACTTTTGTCCATATAGTGCATGTGTGTTGGATTTTTTTAGTTTGCTCATACTTAGTACACATTATAAAGTAAACACCAGCTAAAGGAGTGAGTTAAGTGGCAGGTCTTAAGTGTGCTTTAAAAGAGGACAGAGATCTCATGGTGATTTCTATAAATAAAAAGTGCTCTGATGATGTGGCTGATGATCTTGATTTCCACCATCTTCAGCGTCTTCAGCCTCATCAGGCCATCTCTGGGTGATCAGTGTTAGCTGGCCGTGCTAGGAGCACCCCAGCATTGCGCAGACTAAATGAAACTTGGTGGAAGCGAGGGTGAGGAAGGGAAAAATCTTGCGAAGTCACGCTTTCAGAAATCTGCCAGATGACTCTGTTCTATCTGCTGAAGTTTGTTCTTGAAGCACTCTGAGGGCCCGAGACTGAGGCTGAGGGAGAATTTGTGTCAGCTCCGTTTTTCCCAAATAAATACAACTGCCCTCCTAAATGGGTGTGTTAATGTGTCTGGGTTTTGCAGGTGACTCCCTCGAGTGAGAATAGAGTGTACACTGAGGAATGAGCGGCGAATTCAGCCCTAAACAGAGGAATTTAGAGATTGCGTGGTGGTTTGGGGAATTCCGTTCAGCAGCTTGTGCTCATGACACCGTTTCTGAGGAGCTTCGCAGGAATTTTTGCAATACGTGAGCAGACGCTGATGTGTTTTTCATCAGCACTCAAGGAGTCTCAGGAGGAATTCCTCTCGCACGTCTCGCTTTCATGCTCAAAGCGCTACTGCAGTGTGCAGACTAGCGGCAGACTAGCAGACGCCCACGCAGGAGCTGGGTCAGTCTGGCTGGAATACCACAGGTGACCATTAGGGGGCGCGTTGCTCTACCTGCTGTTGCGCCTAATGCTTTGTAGAGTGATTAAAGGCCAAAAATCAGACTGTTTGATAAATAAGTGTCTATATTGTCCACTTAGTGTATACAGCATATACCTGTACAGCATAGTGGACTGTATAATTTTAACTGTGTAATTAAAACCCATTACAGACTCTGTGTGGTCAGGTACAATACCATAAACACTTTCATGTCCCTTTTCACTGCCATTTTTAGTGGAGCTTAAAGAACACTGGTGTTCATTTGTGTGAAATGGGGTTGTTTAGGGCTGTATTTTTTCCTATAAAAGCTTAATATACCGCTGTGCAAAACCTGTGGAAAACCTGAATCTATTCCTGGAGGTCAGGCACAGTTTACATCTGTATATTTATAAACAGCCTTTTAAAACTCCAGCCTGATCTCACAGCGCTGTTGTATCTCGTGTCCAAACCTTTTTTGCCTGATGCTTTATGTCATATGACAGTGCTGACAGATCTGCCCTGCTTCAAAATAGTAGCTTTAGTTTGATTTTCACAATGCACCAGATCAAAGCTACACCGCTCTTATTTGTTGTGTATGGCAGTAAACAAAATTTCTACATTATAAAAACAGTGTAGCTTGCTACACTTTGAGAGTCTAGGTTTACAAACTGCTGACGAAGCTTATGGCGATTTAAGTTAGAATTGACACTCAGTGTTATACTGAAGTCTGGCCAAAGCTTTCCTGGTGATCTCATCATCATCTTCACACAGGGTTTACATTCATAGTAGTCACCGAATAATTCATAATAAAGAATAAATACTTCATAGTATCTACTGAATAATTCATAGTAGCTACTTAAAAATTCGTAGTAGATACTGAATCTTTTATAGTAGTTACTGAATAATCCATAGTAGATTCTGAATAATTCATAGTAGATATTGCATATTTCATAGCAGATACTAAATAATTCATAGCAGATACTGAATAATTCATAGCAGATTCTTAATTCATAATACATACTGAATAATTAATTGTAGATACTGTATAATTGATAGTAGATTCTGAATAATTCATAATAAATACTGAATAATTCATAGTAGATACTAAATATTTCATAGCAGATACTAAATAATTCATAACAGATACTGAATAATTCATAGCAGATTCTTAATAATTCATAATACATACTGAATAATTAATTGTAGATACTGTATAATTGATAGTAGATTCTGAATAATTCATAATAAATACTGAAAAATTCATAGTAGATACTGAATATTTCATAGCAGATACTAAATCATTCATAACAGATACTAAATAATTCATAGCAGATTCTTAATAATTCATAATACATACTGAATAGTTAATAGCAGATACTGAATAATTTATACTAGATACTAAATAATTCAAAGTGGATATTGAACAGTTTATAGTAGACACTACGAGACTTCAGAGTAGAAACTGAATAATCCATAGTGGATACTGAATAGTAATTCACAGTATATACTGAATAATTCATAGTGGATTCTGAATATTTCATAGTGGAAACTGAATTAGTTAATAGTAGATACTGAATAACTACTACTACTAATAATAATAATAGTAATTCATAACGTAATCAAATCTGAATAATTCATACACATTCTGAATATGTCATAAAGACTGAAAATTCATAGTAGTTACTGAATATTTCATAGCAGAAATGGAACTTAATTCATAAGAGATACTGTATTATTCAATGACTCATAGTACATATTAAATAATTCATAGTAGTTATGGAACATTGAATGTGGACATGCTGGCATGCTAAAGGAAAGGTCACTGCTGGGTCATAAATCAGTGTGGATTAACCAGATGCAGGTTGCCCTGTATGTTAATCTATGTGTACTGTATGTATGATTCATCTCACAATATACATTCCCTATTCTCAGCACAGCAGTGGCACTGGCCTCAGTCTCACACTGTACACCAGCTCTACAACAGAGGGGTTTCTGATAAAGTGGCCGGTGAGCTCATGTAGTATGTGAGTTATCAGACTCACACTGTATGCAGTTACGTCTGATTAATCACGCTCAGGCTATATGTAGTAGGAGTGATTAATCAGAGCAGTTGAGCGTGGCTGAAAGGTGCAAATCTGCTGCCCCCTCTCAGAGGCGATGGGTGGTGAGTTATGGCCAACTCAGACACAGAGAAACAGATTGGGACGCGTCATAGTTATGAAATGTGCTTTTGTGAAATAACAAACTGAATCGCTCGGCATGGGCACTGCCTTGTTTACCTCTGCTGGGTGTGAAGACGGGCTCAGAATAGACAGACAGGGGTGTGCCGTCTGCTAGCGTTTCCGGCAGGGCTGAGAGTAGTACATGCATGCAAGTCATGTACATGGACAGCCCACGCGTATGTGCACAAGAAATCACATGCATAATTTAAATAAAAAGTATGCCTTAATAAATACAACGCCAGAGTTTCTTCATCCTGCTTGTAGACTTGCATGCATGCCTGCATATTTGAAGACCCAGTGTTTTTCAACCAAGAGAAACACTGTAATACTGTCAGCTTTCTTTACAATGACTCAGAAAAAAACAGATATGAACCAGTGTGAATGGGGGAGAATTCTAGAAAAACATTCTAGAACATTAAGAATGGGTAAAAGCACTCTTGGATATGGGTATGGATTTGGGAAGGACAATCCACAACAGTGTGAATTTGTAGGGAAGATTCTAGAACTAGGTGAATGAGAGAGAACATTCTAGAACAGTGTGAAGTAAGGAAAACATTGTAGAACAGCATTACTGAGAAAGAACAAACTGGAATAGTGTAAATGGGCAAAACGTAACCGAATAGTGTGAGGAGCACATTCTAGACCTGTATGAATGGAAAGAGGACACTATAAAAAGAGGTTGAGAAGATTCTCACACTGCTTATATGTAAAATCAAAATCTAGAATTGTGTAAATGGACACAAAACATTATAGAAAGCCTGAATGGAGAGAATATTCTAGAGCAGCATGAATAGAGAGCACATTTCTAGACAAGTATGGGTGGGAGAGAACATTCTAGAAAAGTATGGCCTGAATTAGAGGAAGAACATTCTAGAACTGTGTAGATTTTGGGGTAACATTCTAAAACATTTTAAATATGTGGAGAATATTGTAGAATATTCTAGTGCCATATGAATTTGTGGAGATTATTCTAGAACAGTGTGGATAAGGAAAGCAATGTTCTAGAACAGTGTGGATTTGTGGAGAATTGTCTAGAAGAGCGCAGATGTGGGGAGAACATTCTAGAAAAATGTGAGTGGAGGGAGAACATTCTAGAGCAGCACAAATATAGAGCACATTTCTAGACAACTATGAGTGGGAGAGAACATTCAAGGATAGCCTGAATTGGAGGGAGGACATTCGAGGAAATAAATATTGTAGAACTGTGTGGATTTGTGGAGAACATTACAAAATTGAGGAGAACATTCTAGGAAAATATGAATGGAGGGAGAACGTTCTGTAACAGCTGGAATGGAGAAAACATTCTAGAAAAGTATGAATGTAGGGAGAGCATTGTAGAGCAATGTGGATTTGTAGCAAATGTTCCAGAAGAGTGCACATTAGGGAGAACGCTCTAGAAAAAACATGAACGAATGGAGAACATTCTAGAAAAGTATGGATGGAGTAGAACATTCTAGAACAGTGCGAATGGAGGGTAGAACATTCTAGGACAGTGTGAATGGAGGGTAGAACATTCTAGAGCATTATGAAAGGAGACTAGAACATTCTAGAACAGTGTGAATGGAGGGTAGAACATTCTAGAGCGTTGTGAAAGGAGGGTAGAACATGCTAGAACAGTGTGAATGGAGGGTAGAACATTCTAGAGCGTTGTGAAAGGAGACTAGAACATTCTAGAACAGTGTGAATGGAGTAAGAACACGCTTAGAGAAGAACATTTCAGAAACATCTTATAACTGCACACAGAACTCGCATAGATCCCAGTGTTTGGGTTTGCTGGTGCTCAGTGCGCGGTCAGTCGGCTCTAACGACGCTCCCGGAATTAATCTGAACAACTGAAATGACCACAAATAATTAACATTATTATATACAGAAAATAAACAATATAATCATTTTAACCTCTTAAATGTCCAGAACCCACCTGCAGGCCCAAAGTGTGATTAAACACTTCTGTAATCTAAGAATAGCTCAGCCAGTTTGCATCGAAGTCCCTGTAGTTACTGAATAATAAGCTTTAGAATGTAACAGTCATGGGATTTTAGGGGTTAAAGATCAAAGAAATGAACCAAGAAATGATGTAAACAGGTGAGGGGGTAACTACAGACGTAAAGACAGCTGTAAACAGATGTGCTGTTTGGGGAGGGGAGATACGTCACACTGCATTGTGCAGGTAGTCCATTGGGTTTATTATTGTAACTGTGTAGAGTTTGCGTGTTTTTGCATGAGCACTCAGGACATGCGGAGGTATTTGTGACTGCACACACACGCAGAGGTGAACTGAAGGATTACGCACTCACACACACATTCACACGCAGAGTGTCCCTCATATTGGCAGACTGAGTGGACGCTGAGAGAGAGAGAGAGAGAGAGAGACGAGGGAACGAATGCAGCATTTCTGGAAAAGCGTTTGGCTCAGTTCAAATAGTTGCCATGGTTTCAAGACGTTGCTATGGAAATGCAAGCTGCCAATAAAACGAATCTGAACTGAGTCTTTGCGGCGGTAGAGAGAGAGAGAGAGAGAGAGAGAGGCTACATTAGGCTACCTCAGCAGTCTGTATGTCTCTGGATGATGTCCCACAGTAAAGTGAGCAGGGTGTGTGTTTGATGAAGTGCTGTTGAGGGTGTCGAGATTGGAGAGGTTTTTTGTTGATGTGCTGTTACTGAAGATTTGTCTGTATGTTTGGACGGTGTTGGGGGCAGGCGGGTAAGCCTGGGTGAGGCTGGGCCTACCCAGATTCATCACCCATTCAAAGGGGAAAGAATATTTACTATGCTGAGTTTTTTAAGGTAATAAAATCTGATTTGTTTTCATTGTTTTGTGGACCAAAATCAAAATCATTACATAATTCAGAGGATCCGGCGGCGTTCAGAGGAAACATGTAATTGCGGCATAACGTAGCGGCTTTGGAACGTTTTAGTTTTGCACAGGACGCGACAGTGATCATTTGATTAATACACTTGTAGAGATTCCTATATGTGGATCTTAGTTAAACAATACAGAATTTGTTTTTTAGCTCAATTTCTTCACAAAGCTGGGACAGTTACCGTCACACAATCCCACCAGACATATTCTCCTTTTGGGTTCCCACTTACGGATGGCTGTGGCATCACTGGGGTTCAAACTCATTGTTTTTGGAGTGAATGCTTAGATGGCTGCACTACTCAGGAGTTTTGTGTCCATGAATAAACTATAAAAATACATCATGTTTTAATCTTAAAATGTAACATACCTGACTTAAGTTCACCAAACATCAGATAATAAGTTTACATAACAGTGCAATATAACCCAAATGGCTGCTCCATTCTGGCCCACACTTACCACTTTTATCCAACTTACATTCCATCATGGAATGATAGCAATGACTTTGTCCAAATCCACTGTTATATATATTTACTGTTATATATTGTAGCATGTTTAGCATATCGCTGCTGTTGGAAGAAAACCTCGTATCTCCATTTTTGTTGTTTTTCAGTTTTTGACATAATTTGAAAATGCGTTTTTGACCTTTACATTGTGTGTAAATTTCATGAAGAATGGATCAAAAGAAACGGCCCAAAATTACTTGGAAAAAAATCTGGTTCCATTGACTTACATTAAGAGTAAATCAGGTTTTTTTCCTTCTTCTGTAAAGTTACTATTTTGGAGATACGAGGTTTTCTCCCGACAAAAGGGAAATGTTGTGCATTTATTCTGGGTTACTGTTCTCCAGCAGTTATTCTCTGGGTTTATTATACGTAGACTCTTATTGTGAAGGCAGGGCTATCCCACTAGTTGTGTGTTTATGTGTAGAAGAAGGCTGAGTCAGTCCGAGCTGGGAGTTGAGAGAGTGGGTCAACATGGCGGTGGTAGTATGAGGGAAAACTGATTAAGGGAGGGGGAGAACTCTGAGAACTTGGGCCCCCTCATAGCTGTAGCAGGACCGATGTAGGACAGAGGAACAGGGAGGAGATGGGGATTGCGAACCTTTCGTCATGGGAACTTCAGTTATAACATAACTACATAGAGACACACAATTATACTAGAATTAAATTGTGAAACTTGGTTATTTAAATTTTCCCAAGTGTTGTATGCAGATTAAACTCACTGGACAGACTTGAATAAACATTTTAACCCAAAATTTCTCAAATTCTGTTTAGGTAGCCAGAAAACACTGCTCAGGCCAACAAATGTAAGCTGGATTTTTACAGTGTGGGTGGAGTCGGGGGTCTGGGTGTGTTTTAATGTGTGTACTCAGGGTATGTTTGGGTGGAGCTGAGGGTCTGTATGTGTGTGTGTGGTGGGGGGGGGGGCGTTGAATGCAGGGGTAAGCTGACTATTTTTGTCTGACCGTTGTCATAGTAACAGCAGTCTAGCTATGCCGTGAAGACAAGGAGAAACATGGAGGGAGAAAATGAGACAAACACACATTTATCTGGAATGCTTTACAGACTGACTGCAACAAAACCTCATTCAGGTGCATCTGGCAAATATTGAAAAAGCTGAGCTGAACCTGATATTGCGACATGAAAAGGCACTACTTTTTGTGGTGGAAGGAACTGTAGACATTAAAGCGCATATGATATTTACTTTTTTCTTTTTATTGTATATCTGTTGTATAGATAAAGGCAACAGAACAGGAAGTGTTTGATTCGGAATGACATCATGGCACTGAAGGCAAGTATAGTATATCATCATAGCTGCACTCACCTTCAGCCGAATCATTATTCGCGATAACACACAACCTCAAGTGTAACAGTTTAAGCAACGTTCAGACATTCACCAGAGAATGAGGGTGGACTGTGTACCAAGTACGCATACAGTAATGTGCCTCTTAGGCACTTAAGCACATTGTTTTAACCCATTTATCTTAGCAATAAGTGTGTTAGTGCATGTAAAAACACCATGCATCATTATAAACATAACTACAGTAAAAAGCAACAAGAGTTTCTCATTTTCAAAAAGGTAGTTGAGATCTTGTGAGCTAGTTTGATGTTTGGTTCCAGATTTCTCCTGGACACCTTCAGCCATCATACGTTAAACATTTTTAAACTCATTCACCAGCAGTTCTTAAGAAGAAATTTCATCTTAAAATCCACTTACGCAGTTTTTACAAAGATTCTGAAATTCATCAGAGTTTTCTTATTTGGGATTTGTTCTAAGGTTAGTCCCTAATAATGCAGACTCTGCCCTTTTTACGATGGGATTCATGTCTCTGATAACATTCACACTCTCTCTCTCTATTGGGGGTGTAGAAATTTAAGACTATGGCCCAATCCCATTTCTTCTTTTTACCCCTACCCCTTGTTTTCGAGTGTTACCTTGCCCTTTGGAACTGAGTTACAGGGGTAGTGGTTGAAATCTTCCCTCTGAAATGGGACCCTCAAATAAAAAGAGCATCACTTCATTAACAGCTACCAGCGCTGCTCTGTAGGCGACCCTGACAGTCTGCAGTGACAGCAGAGGAGGGTAAAGTTCACCTCCTCACTGCTGGGCTTTAGTTACATTTAGGGCATCATATGCCTTCAAAGAGGGGGGCAATTATTTATTATCACCCACCCCTAATTCTTCAGTGATATGAAGCTGAAGTCAGATATTCACCAGCTTCTCATTCGAATTTTCCCGTTCCACCTTAAATAGTGCAGCAGTTACATTCTGGCGCATCAGAACTGCTGGACTATTTAAGGTGGAATGGGAAAGTTAGCTAGCTAGCTACCGAGACATTGGCATGCTATTAGCGATTTTTATGCTTGTTACGAAGAAAAGGACCATAATACACTGAAACGACATTAAACTAAGATAATAAAATGATTCTCGTAATTTTTAACAGTGAAAATTCTCACATTTGTGGGTTTCTTTGGTTTCGTGTTCAGCCGTCTTGCCGTTTTTTCTTATTTTTCTCATAACACTCCGTATGGAGTCTCTGAAAAACCTCAGTTTGGAGGGCGATGTAGCCCCAACACTTCACCCTCACCCTCTATCTCCACAAAAATTGGGACACCCTACCCCTAGACGTGAACGCGCAAAACAGAGGGCTAAGGGCTAAGTGGTAGGGGCGAGGGGTGAAATGGGATTGGGCCTATAGAGCTTTGGTTTCAAAACCTGGTCCTGAACTGAGGTGAGACTAGGCTGGTAGCAGACGTACTGAGTGCTCGTTATGCGAAATAAAACCATTAATAAAATAAAAATAGTTAATTCTGCAAATCATATCACATGACATCACATGCAGTGTAAGGGTAGTGTGTGTGGTGAGGACCCGTATCTCGTGCAGAGGTAAACGTAGTGGGCCGTTCAGTCACCACAGCTGCTCTGAGGTCAGTTGTGAAGCGATCGAGTCGCTGCCGATTTGCTGAGCTTCTCCTCTCAGCACTGCACTCCACCAGCACATCATCAGGACGTCTCTGACCCTGTTTACACCTGGACCTTTCATGCGCTGCGACCTGTGTGTGTGTGTGTGTGTGTGTGTGTGTGTGTGTGTGATTTTGTCTTTGTATCTTTTCGTGTCTGAGCTGCTTTATTTTTTTTTCCGTGTTCAGGACGAGACCTTTTCATGTTCATACAGACAGTCAGCAAGTCTGCTTTAGCCTCACACTCTGCATTAGCATTTTTCCCTCTCTCTCCTTTCCTCACTCACTCTGTCTGTTTCTCTCTTTCCCTGTATCTCCCATTCCCTCTCTTTTCCTCTCTCAGTCTATCCCTTCCTCCCCCACTCTTTCCCCTTCTCTCTTTTCCTCCTTTATCTCTTTCCCCTTCTCTCTTTAAATCTCTCACACCTTTCCTTCCTCCACTTCCTTTTTTCCACTCCTTCTCTCTTTTGCTCTCTTTCCCTCTGTCTCTCCTTCTGTCCGTCCGCCCCATCACTATATCTCTCTTTTCCCCCTCAGCACTTCTCCCCCCTCTCTCTTTCTCTTTCTCTTCCCCCTCACTTTCCCTCTCTCTTTCCCTCTTCCTCTCCCTCCCTCTCAGTCTGTCCCTTCTTTCCATACTCTTTCTCTCTTTTCCTCTTTTACCTCTTTCCCTTTTGAATCCCTCACTCCTTCCCTTTCCCCTCTCCTTCTTTTCCACTCCTTCTCTTATTTGCTCTCTCTTTCCTTCTGTCTCTCCTTCTATCCATCCACCCCCATGTCTATATCTCTCTTTTCCCCCTCAGCACTCCTCTCCCCCTCACTCCCACTCCCTCTCTCCCTCTCTCTCTCTCTGAAGGACAGAGGTATTCCCACATTTCTCGGTTGTCATGGCAACGCTGCAGCAAGAAAGAAAGAGAGGCCACAGAAGAGAGGGATGGGGGGAGCGGAGGCCGGGGCTGTGGGAACAATCATAATGCTCCTCCACTCATCACCAATCCACTACTCATTCTTCTCTCTCTCTCTCTCTCTCTCTCTCTCTCTCTCCCTCAGCAGTGTTAAACCTCCTGTTCTACTGAAACCTCCTTCTTTTTTTAATATCGCTGCTCATTGTTGTCTTCATTACTGTTGAGTCATTTAACGGATGCCTGGTATCCAAGGTAACGGGAGGGACATGTGACATTCGCTCCGCGGAGGAATACAAATCCGGACGAACAAGTGTGTTTATCAACATCCAGTAGAATTATGATGGGAGTGATGGGTGACACCTGTCCAATCGGCCCATTAATAACGCAGCTTCAAAACACTCCATACTTTAGTGTTTATTTCTGCTAGCACTTCTATGGGATTTCTCACGGTATGTTAGCGCTAAGCTAATGCTGGTGGAAATGAACTTTTTTGGCTGTTAAAAACATAAAAAACAGACATTCGCAGCTTGTAAAAGACATTAATGTATATTTTGCCAAGTATGTAGAAGCAATAGACCAGGGGTGCACAACTCTGGTCCTGGAGGACTGGTGTCCAGCACAGTTTGGAGGTTTCCCTGTTCAAACACACCCACTTAACCTGGCAATTAACAGATAAGTGTATTCAGATGTGTTGGAGCAAGTAAATCACCAAACTGTGCTGGACACCGGGCCTCCACGACTGGAGTTGTGCACCCCTGCAATAGAGAGTGAAACACAAAATAAATTAATTTATACCAGATTCTATATTCCTCTGAGCAAAGAACGGTGCATCGTATTGTTTTTTTTTAATTTTTGTATATTAAGACAAAACACATGGGCACACCCCCCCTTCTGGATCTTCTTAGAACATTCCTGCTCTGCCCCCTCATCATCCCTACCATCTGTTTCTTGTTGTGTTAGTTTGTCTCCGGTTTTGTTTTTGTGCCTCGTTAGTTCTTCTGAGTTCTGCCTTTTACCTGTCTTTGTTTGTTGATGACTGATTGATGGATTTGTCTGTGTTTTGTCTGGCTGCCATCTTGTGATCGCTGCCTCTCGAAATTCATCCAGTGAAACAACTTAGACATCTGACTTATCTGAATTTGTTTAAGGTTTATTGAAAAATAAGTATTATACAACGGATAGTTCTGGTCCTAAAATCTGATTGGCTGAGCCAGCACCTATGACGCCTCACAACAACTGAACTCTGTATTACGGCACCACGACATGAAAAAACCCTTATGTTCTTAGTGGAATCATCTTTGACTCTAATGCTGCTCAAATGGAGCACTGAGTGCACTGATGAAGTAAGAACCCATTTTCTTACCTAGAACCAGGCTGGTCAGCTAGCTAACAGGCTAAAAGATAGCAAAAAGCAGTGATTAGTAAATGAATCATTCTATAGAAAAGTACATTTTTGGGTCCCTAGCGTTTACAGATATGTTACACTTAAAAAACATGTTAGGGTTACAGTTTATTGATATTTTAAAATAAAACAATAAATTATTTCAACAATTACACCATATTGATCCATCAATTTAGCAATATTGGTTTTTAAGTCAATCATATAGAATTCCAAGCACCACAGAAGAGCTCGTCCTCACAGTCATGTGTGAAGGCTGAGGCCATATTTTGAGGTAAAAAAGTGTTTTTCTGCAATTTTAGCTGCAATAATCTATACATGACTATGAAATTTATTATTTAAATGACAAAGAAAACAAATGACAAATAAATATTATATAGTATATAATGAAAGTTGTCCCCAGGAGTCGTGTCACTGGTGTTACAGCGTAACAAAAAATCTCTCAATTTGAAATAAAAGTCACACTGATGACATCACTCGACTTCCTTTTACCTGTTTTCTGAGGATCTATGAAGAAAAGCACATGGTGAGTCCACTGTGTCTTTCAGTTATCAGAGATTTTCTCATTTAGCTCATGATTTCATATGAAGCTTTTAGCTGAAGTCACTGGTGTGACCGACTTTATTCTGAGGCAACTGTGAAAAAATACAATACAAATGGATTAAATTACATATTTTAGTGGATTTTCCATGATTGACAACATGTGGTCTGATGCTCTGTAGCAGCCGTTTTGTAAAATGTATTTTTGATTAAAAATGTCTCTGGTGTTTCTTATGTGTAACACCAGTGAGGATCGGTAACACCAGTGACTCCTATGAATAGATAAAGTGAACGTTTCTGTAGAATGACCCAAATTCTGTTTGACTTTAAATTGAAAATAATGCCAAGAAAAAGGCTGTATTTGCATGCATGAATTTAATGTGAACCGTCTGTAGATGTGTTCGACATTTCTGCACATTTTAATACACAGTTACTGCCATAATAAGAAAAAAAGCATAGAAGGTGCAAAAGTTATGGCACATTTTGTATTTTATGGGTTTTTCTAATTATGTAAAATAAAAAGAAATCATGCACTAAAATTTGCAGGAAAATGTCATCGCCCGTTTTCTGTAGAGGATGTAAAAACATTTATGACAAAATGTCATTTGACTGGGGGTTTTCAAACGTTTGCATACGACTGTATGTGCTGTGTGCTTGAAAACACAACCACAGCTAACTGGCAGGCTGGTGCCAACACTTAGCACTCAAGCCTGAAGCCAGAAAAAGTGGACATGCTGGACTTCTTGGCTATAAAGCAGGCCCGGACCTCAATTTACAGAAAATAATGGCAGTTTAAATGACAGTTACAATATTGGTCAGAAGAAGTGCAATGAGATATTTTCTTCAAATCATTCACCCTAAAATACAGTATAGAAATACGTTTGTCCCCTCGTTGGGTGAGGGTGGGGTTAGGGTAGCCTTCTGCTGGGCCAAATCAAACGTCCTCATGAGCCAACAGTAGGCAGCTCTACTCTAAATGCCTCTGTTAGTGTGTTAGAGTGTACAGTCTGTATCAGCTGGTGAGGACATGTCTGTGTGTGTCTTGCACTGGAAGCTGAACACCTGAGCCTGGGAACACACACAGACACACACATTCAGCTCAGCACCTGAATCATTAACGACCCACTGAATTAACTCAGACAGTTCAACCTGCTCTGACAGGTACTGCACTCACATACATGCACGTGTTTGCATCAGTGACTATATGCATGTGTAGCGTACTTGTATTGCTGTACTAATGAGAAACAACTGCCCTCTGAAGGATAGTAACATGAATTAAACATTTTCTAGCTTTTCTAGCTGTACAGAAAGGGGGAAAACATTGTGTTTCCCAACACTAGTCAAGATTACTCTTAGCTTTAACTACTTTCACATGTTTTTTAGCTTTAGAGTCAATGCAGAATGTACATTGTACTACATTAGGTAAACCTACCTTGTATCCACACTGTCCATTTTATCAGGTTCACTTATACTGCTTTCATCAGCAAGTGGGGCAGTAGTTTTCTCAGAGGTGGAACTCGTTCGCCCAACATGCGAGATAATGTTATGTGAGATAAACAGGATGCTGAGGTTGTGAAATGGGTGTTGTCATTTATTAGCCAGCTGGCATTTATCAGTTTTGGCTTATTTTACATGTGTTTTGAACTCATACAAAGCAGAAATGAAATGTGGGTTGACTCTTTAGAATTCACTTTGCTGTTACTATTTATTATTTTTGTACAGTTTCTGATCAGGTTGTGGTGTTTAACTGTTTGCTTCTGTCTTCTGCTGTTATCAAAATGCATTGACATCACAACTCAGTCAAAAATTTCTGTTCACAAGTTCAAGGGGGGATGGGGGGGGTGGGGACAAGGGGGACAGATAGTTAGTTCATGGAAAAAACACTGTTTTGTCACTTAAAGCCCCGCCTCCTTTTTATGATTTTCCTCTAACTATTATCTGTAGTTGCCCTGTGATGGACTGGTGACCTGTCTGGGGTGTTTCCTGCCTTCCGCCCACTGACTGCTGGGATAGGCTTCAGCTCCCCCTGTGACCCAGAAGGATAAGTGGCTCAGAAATTGTCTGTGTGGGTGTGTATTATCTGTAGCTTTTGTGATGAACTGGCAGATAAAGAATGCTGTTGGTCTTTTCTGTTGAGAGATTTTTGCCATTTTCTTCTGTTTCGTTTGAGTTTGTGGGACTAAATTCGTCTGTGATCTACTCTTCATAGGATTAAAGCCTGAGTTCTAAGAACAGCTGCAAAATGTAGTTAGATCTCTAAAATGACCATCAGACAGTTTGTTCTTGTTGCACGTTTTACTCACCATTCTGAGAGCAGCCGAGAAGAGCGAAGTGGTCTGTCTTCCTGCAGATGAGCTCTTGCCCTCATAATCAACCGTATGGGGCTGAACCACACCAGCGTGTGCCGTCTCTAGCATCATTGGGAGGTGTCACTGACCCCTGCCACTAGCGCTGGGTTGGGTACAGCGCCAGGGGGACATCACTGTCAGTCATTATGCATTCTGACAGGCAGCAGCTCTGAATTTTTGGAGCATCACTACGACATAATATTAATTTATATATGCATATTTCTGGAATATAACACTGATAATCTCTTATTCTGTGGCATATCCTTATTATTAAAACAAAAAAAATAAATATTGACAAGGGCATTAAAACTAGTAGCCTTACTTTTACTACTTTTAAGGGAAAAATAAGCCCTTTTATTTTGAGCTTTACAGTCAGTGTACAATGTACACTCAGTGGCCACTACATTAGGTCCACCTACTGTGTATCTACACTCATTGTCCATTTTATGAGCTCCATTGACCATATAGGAGCACTTTGTAATTCTACAATCACAGACTGTAGGCCATCTGTGTCTCTATAATTTGTTACCCCCTGTTCATCAGTGGTCAGGACCCCCACAGGACCACCACTGAGCAGGTATTATGTGGGTGGTGGATTATTCTCAGCACTGCAGTGACACTGATGGGATAGTGAGACGCCCCACAAACACAGGAATACACAGGAGTGTGTGTGTGTGTTGGTCTCAGCAGGCATCACCTGTATTTACATGTTCACTTGAAGGCGTTTTCTCCCTCAGTAAGCGTGTATATTTATCTTGAAGGCAGTCCTCGTCTTCCCCTGGGTTTTTACCTGCTGGTGATTTTATCGCTGGGATGTGCTGCACCACTGAACTGGAATAAAACCTCCCACTGCTTCACATACAAACCACTTATTTTCTTCTGGCCAACCAAGTAGCGGCAACAAGTGGCAAGGCGGGATCTGAAAGGCTGTAGGAAGGCCTTGTTCCACCAATCGGCTTCATTTCACTCAGCCTGTACCTGAAACGCCGTTTTGGGAGTCTCCTATTTCATAGTAGCGTCTGAAAACAGTGAGCGATACTTGGGCACTCATACAGTCCCACAATGCAGCACAATTGTCTTATTAATGCTCCACCCACGGACGCATTCCTGGTAGCTGCTGTTGTGAGGTTGGACAAGCTTTACAGATCATTAGCAAAATCCCATTCGACCTAATGAGAAACTGTAGCACACAACTCAGTTTTTGTCAGAAATGCATAATATTTTCATATTTAGCTGCTAAAATGTTTGTTCAGAATCACTACATTACATTGAGTTTCCAGTTTAAAATGCTACGCTACTGAGCTGAACTACGTTGTTGTAGCTATGGTGTTGAACCTGAAATGTGTCCTATAATAATGTTCTACACAGCACTCCAGTGTAGGGAATAGTGATTAGGGGACCATTCCTGTTCCCTATGATAGTGTCCTGTATAGTGCTCTCCAATGTAGGTAACAATGACTAGGTGACCTCTTCCCTATAATAGTAATCTATACATAGAGCTCCAGTGTAGGGAATAGTGATTAGGGGATCTTACCTGTTCCCCATGCAGTGTGTCAGTACAGAGAGAAATGATTAGGGCACCATATCTGTTCTCTGTAAGAGTGTCCTATACAGTGTTCCAGTGTCGGGAATAGTGATTAATGAGCATTCCTGTTCTTTACAATAGTGTTCTCCAATGTAGGGAATAGAGATTTGGAATCATTTGCCCACAGTAGTGCTCTGTATAGTGCTCAACAGCAGGAAACAGTGATTAGGAGGCTATTCCTATTCCCTACAGTAGTAATCTATACATAGCGCTCCAATGTAGGGAACAGTGATTAAGAGGCTATTCCTATTCCTTACAATAGTGTTCCATATAGTGTTTCACTATAGAGAACTGTAATTAGGGGAACATTACTATGCCCTATAATAGTGTTCTATATAGTGTTCCAATGTAGGGAATATTGATTAGGGACCATTCCGTTTCCCTAAAATAGTGTTGTCCAATGTAGGGAATAGGGATTAGGGACCATTCCTGTTTCCTATAACAATGATTAGGGAATAGTGATTGGGGGACCATTCCTGATTCCTATAATTGTGTTCTCCAATGTAGGGAACAGTGATTAGGGATCATTCCTGTTTCCTATAATAGCGTTTAGGGAATAGTGATAAGGGACCATTCCCATTTGCTGTAATAGTGTTCAGGGAATAGTGGTTAGGGACCATTCCTATTCCCTATAATAGTGTTTAGGGCATAGTGATTAGGGGACCATTCCTGATTCCTATAATTGTGTTCTCCAATGTAGGAAACAGTGATTAGGGATCATTCCCGTTTCCTTTAGTAGTGTTTAGGGAATAGTGGTTAGGGGTCATTTTCGTTTCCTATAATAGTGTTTAGGGAATAGTGGTTAGGGGTCATTCCCGTTTCCTATAATAGTGTTTAGGGAATAGTGGTTAGGGGTCATTCCCATTTCCTATAATAGTGTTTAGGGAGTAGTGGTTAGGGACCATTCCTGTTTCCTATAATAGTGTTCTCCAGTGGAGGGAACAGTGATTAGGGGCCCATTTGTCTTCTCTGTAATAGTGTTCTGTATGATGCTCCACTGTAGGGAGTGAGAGTGTATCGTGTCCAGAGGTGCCCGTGGAACTCAGTTTATACGTTTGTGCTTCAGATCGATACACACTGCGGCAGAGTCAATGACGTGTCACTGATCTCTTCACCATTTAGACCGTGTGACTGTGCGTGAGACTAAAACTGTGATGCTTTTAACACGCTGTGCTGATATATATGCACACATATGGAGATATTGAGATTTTAGAGCCAATCTGATGCAGCAGTGTGTGTTACTGTAAGTGCCCGAAACAGGGGAGTATAATAACTTCATCTAACGGAAACCCAAATGATCCCTGTCACTCTTAAACACAGTCCGTTCAATGGAAACAGCATCACCAGGATCTCCAATACAGAGTTGGGTAGAGAAGCCTAAACCTGCACTGCAGTTAAAGTATTCGTACTTCTATAAATTACAGTGTGTACTGTGACTGTTAGAGCTGGGCCTCAATGTCAAACCCTCAAAAAACACCTCTATGATAATGCTAGCACCAGTATGTGGCTTCTAATACCATGTTAGCGCTAAGCTAATGTGTGGCACATCAATACATATTGACCGATCTGGAGTAAACATGAATACATGTAACTTGTAAAATCCATTTGTTAAAAGTTTGTAACAGACATTAACTCTTTTTCAGAAGGGATAAAATGCACAGAAATCCAGTTCAATCTTGAATCCTGAATCTGTAGAGTCGCCTTTTCCATTCCATCTTATGACTAGATTGTATGTGACTTCCATCCGGAGTTATGAGCCTATGAAGAGGGGCTGAGATGCACGTCATCTGCCTCTCACCATGTGGAACTGGTGGATTTGTGTGTTCGTCTACAGTCTGTGTGAAACTGACCAATGGACACTCAGGAAATGACTAAGCACTGACCATCATGCCGGAAACCCTTCATTCTTCGTTCAGTCCACATCGGAGACACGTGTGAAACGGCGTTCAGAGAGTTTACAGCTGCTGAAGTTGCTGCAGCGGTTTTGGAAAGTAGTGATGAAGATAACAAAGCATTTAGATATGAAACATGTGAGGATCATGTTATACGAAGAGCCATTAAAGGAGAATTTAAGAAGATATGCACAAATCAAGAGAATGACCGCAGACCCCAAAGGATTAATAAAATATTATATAATAAAATATTGAGTTGATTTGCACCGCCTGGAGGCCTGCAGACCGGGATTATATATCTGAGCTTGTATGTATCAGCTTTACAGTCACTCTTACAGTAAAGACTTCTGACATAGAGACATAGAGTTTTCCATTCCTAACAACTGACCCAAACCTGCTTAGACTACGACTCGTATTCACAGTCAGTGATGTATCTAGAACTTCCAGAAGGACTAGAGTGATGATTTCGTAAAAAATAATTGGTCCCACCCATTAGAACGTGATTGGTTGATTAGTCTCTTCCCAATCATGCTGGTAGATAACCTAACATATTAGAAAGTGATCTGAAACTCAAATTAGCTGGAGGCCACCAGCCAGAAGGTCATCTCCACAGAGGGTGGTTTGAAAGAGAGCAAGAAAAAAAGTATCCCGTGTTTTTTTTTTTTTACTTTTAAGTATGTAACGTATATACTTAAGCGCATCTTAGAGTTTATTAGCAAATCTTCAGTCCTCACAAACCACAATGATTACTAGTAGTACTCGTCGTAGAATTAGAAGTTAGTAGTAAAAATAAAAACAGTGTTTAACAGATATTTTAATGCTCAGTTAAAATCCAGTAAACATGCATTTAACAGTAGAATTCTATGGGGACTCTTATTGTGACAGCAGTGACGTTTCTGAGTGAAGCTATTGCAAGTGAAGTGTTGTCAAAAGGAGAGAGGCTAATCCTGCGATCACACTGGATTTGTTTGATGTTGGTTTGATTTAACTATCGATTTGAATTAGTTATAGCTAAATCACAGTCATGCCCGCTTAGTGTGCAGCGTTCACGCTGCGTCAGGGTTTTGTTTGAATGGTTCCTCTTTCGTGCAGTGCGAAAATCACTCTGAGCTGATTTTGTAGAGCTTATGTTGGGCATCCAGCCACAGTGTCTGAGTGAAGCAAATCTAACGCAGGTATAAATATTTAGCTGCAGAAAAATAAAAAAAAGATTTCCAGTCTGGATTTAAGGACCGTTTGTAAATATGTGATGGGCTGTATGAAGCTGTCTCAACTATCAGGATTTTCAGTTGCATTCTGATTGGCGCACGACTGCGAATCAGAATACAACTAACAAAGTCCTGACAAAATCCACTGCCTGCACTGGACATCTTGGTGAAAAATTTGCAAAAACTGTGAGCTGTGATTGGTCGTTTGGCATGTCAGTCAAACGGCCCCTTCCTGACAAGGCAGGCTGTCCTTGGCTGCATTATGGGGTGAAAAGTAGCTGCTGTTATGACTACATAGAGACCACATTACTGCTTACTATTAATAAGCATGTAGTCCACTTATAGGTGGTGATTACTGAATGAGTGTACAGCCTAAACACAAAAGTACCACATACATGGCATAGCAATCTGTAAAAGTATGCAGTGAGTAAAATTTGATCCAAAAATAGTTTGGAGTTTGGAGGTAAGACACAAATAAAAACCAAATGGGCTGCACAGATAAAAAAAAAGTAATATTATTAGCTAACAGAGATCTCAAATTAATGTTTTTTTCCGGGACAGTTAAGGATGATAACATTTTTGGTTGTATTTTGTAAAATATCTACCAAAAATACTGTTGATTTTTGTTTTAGGAGCAGGGTGTGAAATACCCCCTGGTATTCGGGGGATCCCATGTTGGCTGGCTACTCCAGTGTTGGCTGGCCGCTAACTCACTCACCATAACGGCGCTGGTGCTGGCTTCAGTGGCAGCAAAGTGTTTGGTTTGACAGTTTTTCTTTTGGAAATGCTCTTTTCTAGTTCAGTAAGTTGCCCTTCCACACATTAACTGGCATCCTACACATCTTATTTGTCTTAGTTTTGAGAAATGACTTCACTTTTTCCACCAAACTCTAGGGAAATTGGGCGGGTTTTCAGAAGTATGCAGGGCAGAGTTACAGTTGCCAGGCTACGAACCAGGGCTGCATCTGTAGTTCGTTAAGAATATTAAAGACAGAAGCTTGCTGATTGTGGGTGAAGCAGGATAAACAACAAGCTTTCTCTGAATTTGTATTTGAACATACATTTTACCCTAACAAGACGGCATAATGTCAAATTATTTTCAGTGTGCCCCCCCTAGAATTTGATTTTGAGATACTAAGGAGATCCAAAGGGTTAGTAACTGGGTCCTGGACCCCCCAGTACCCCCTATATTTCGCACCTTGGTTTGGAGAATATTACCATGTCGTACCATGTTGTATTTTTTCCTGTTTTGTAATGTGACAGTTCTGCCTTGAAAAGGTGTGAATCCTTAGTGATTATCTCTTAACACAAACCACACACTCAGCCGTCTGGTAGGACTCCATCTCTTTAGCACTCTCTCATTAATGACAGTCTGGCTGTAAAAGCAGTGTTAATCTGAGCGCTGCGGCTGGAACTGAAACACATGTTTAACCTGACAGGAAAAAAACCTGGGAGGACGTTTAGTTCAGCTTGCAGTTTTATTTGCAGTTACTTTACGCAGCAGAGTAGATAATATACATAAAATGTATATAAATAGATAATTACAGAATATTATTCCTAAATATTCCTAAGAAACTTGAAATGTTAAAGAAAACATCTTGAAATAAATCATATGGCCCAAAGTATGTGGACACACCTCCTAAATATTAATTTTAGGTGTTTCAGCTACATCCGTTGCTAAAAGGTGTATAATATCAAGCACATAGCCTTGCAGTCTCTATAGATCACGGGTCGGCAACACGTGGCTCTTTTACTGTTCTGTTGAGGCTCCACAGCAGAATTTGATTTGTAGGCAAAAATAAAATAATCCTCCTTTACAGTAAAATAAAGCTCTGCTGATCGTTCAACACAGTTTAACAATAAATGGTCTTAAACTCTGGAGTTAATGTAGAACTGCTAATTCACCCTTTAACCCTGAAGATCGTCACGCAAACTATAGCAACGCAGACAACAGTCTCACTTAGCTAGTAGCTAACGAAACAGCAAAGAGAGAGATTTAAGATGAACATCGAGAATTTGGAGATTAATGGACTTATTTGCATTTATAATCACTCCAGCTGGTTTCCTGATACGTTTAATCTGCAATGAGAAACTGTCAAACACAAAAAGCCGCGAAGCTGCAGTCAGTTTCTCATTCACCAGCTCCTTGTTCAAATTTCCCCGTTCCACCTTAAATGGTGCAGCAGTTACATTCTGATGCCTCAGGCACCATTTAAGGTGGAACGGGAAATTTGAACAAGAAGCTGGCGAATGAGAAACTGACCTCAGCCTCGTAAAAAATCAAACGTTGAGAGACATTTTACAAGAAGCTGTTCTACTTTTGGAAGTTTCCTGCCGGAGATGTGAGAAAAGTGGCTATAGCTGAGCTAAAGCTTAACGCAGAGCAAAGTAAGTCTGCATATTCATTTAAATTATATTTTTTTGCCTCTACTAGAACATCAGCACATACTGAGACATATTTACAGCCAAGATGGTAAAATGGACATAAAATGTTGTGGCTGTCAAAGTGGTTTGATTTTTATTGAAAGGACAAAATGGCTATTCTTAACATGAGTTACCGACCCCTGCCATAGACAAACGGGGCAGTAGAATGGGTCGTACTGAAGAGCTCAGTGACTTTAAACATGGCACTGTCATAGAATGCCACATTCGCCAGTTTGTGATATTTCTTGCTTGTTAGATCTGCCCCGGACAACTGTAAGTGCCATTATTGTTAAATATAAGTGTGTAGGAGGAACAACAGCTCAGGAACGATGTGGTAGACCATGCAAACTCACAGAGCGGGGCCACAGAGTACCGAAGCACATGGAGTGTAAAAATCGCCTATTCTATGTTGCATCACCCACTACAGAGTTCTAAACTGTCTCTGGAAGCAACATTAGCACAGGAATTGTGCGACAGGAGCTTCATGAAATGGTCAGCTAGAGGGATTTCACCGTGTTCTCTGGAGTGATGAATCATGCTTCTCTATCTGTCAGTCTGATGGATGAATCCGGGTTTGGTGGATGCCAGAAGAACGTTACCTACCGGAATGCATAGTGCCAACAGTAAAGTTTGGTGGAGGGGGGATAATGGGCTGGGGCTGTTTTTTAGGATTTGAGCCTCTTAGTTCCAGTGAAGGGTGATGTTAATGCTACAGCACACAGACATTTTACACAATTATGTTTCCAGCTTTGTGTCAGCAATTTGGGGAAGAACCTTTCCTGTTCCAGCATGACTGAGCCCCAGTGCACAAAGCAGCTCCATAAAGGCCTGGCTTGATGAGTTTTGTGTGGAGGAACTCTAGTGGCCTGAACAAAGCCCTGACCTCAACCCCACTGAATACCTGAACACTTTTGGCATGGACTGGAGCGTTGACTGTGAGCCAGACCCTCTCGTCCAGCATCAGTGTCTGACTTCACAAATTGTAGAAACCTCCCCAGAAGAGTGGACTCTGTTATAGCGGTCAAAGGGGGCCATACAGGTGTGATGTTCAGGTGTCCACATACTTTTGGCCATATAGTGTACCTTCTGAGGTCTAGCTCACAGTATTTCAAGTGTTATTATTGAATAAAATAACAATAATTATTATGACGAATGATGCCAAACTTTTGAACTGTATTTTTAATAGTAATGTAATAATAAATTTGTATCATCCGAGCGATGCAGGATCAGCTGTCTGTTGACTGTGTGTAGTAAATATTGTGCTGCGCTGTGTCGCTCGGCTAAACGAACATGAATGATGAATATGATCATGAATATTGCATGGAGCAGGTCCTGTGTGGAAGACTGTGTACAGTCATAACATGTTTGCATGTCATCCTCTCTCTCTCAATCTCTTTCAGTCTCTCTCTCTCTCAATCTCTCTCCCTCTCTCTCTCTCTCTCTCTCTCTCTCTCTCTCTCTCTCTCTCTGCTTTGTAATCAATAACTCATCTTTAGACGTCGATTTTTCTCGTCCCCCACAGGAAAACAAACGTCCTTCTGCAGGACAAACAAAACAAAGGAGAAAGAGACTCAGACTGAGAGAGAGAATGAGAAAGAGAGAAAGGAGAAAGAGGAAAGAGAGAGCGAGAGCAGAAGTGAGAAGAAGGGAATAGAGAGTAAAAAGAGGAGAAGGGGAGAGTTAGAGACCGATAGGAGGGAGAGAGACAGATGAGAGAAAAAGAGAGAGATTTACAGGAATTGCTCTGATTACTGGGAAATGACGGTAAACCTGTAAATTATCCGGTGAAGAAAAACAGCCCTTCATCGAGGAGCGGAGAGAGAGAGAGAGAGAGAGAGAGAGAGAGTTGGTGGGTGAGGTGTGTGTGTGTGTGTATTGAAGGGGTGGTGATGTGATGGATGATTAACCTTTCTCTGTAAGGTTATACTTTACAACTGTATTACTGTAGAGTGGAGGAGAGGAGAGAAGAGGGGAAAAGAAGGGAGAGGAGAGGAGAAGAGAAAAGAAAAGAAGGAGTAGGAAAGGAGATGAAAGAAGAGAAAAGAAGCAAAAGGAAAAGAGAAAAGAACGGAGAGGAAAACAGAAGAGAATAGAAGAGAGAGGAAAGGAGAGAAGATAAGAGGAGAAAAGAAGTGAGAAGAGAATAGAAGAAAAAAGGAATAGGAGAGGAGATGGAAAAAGAGGAGAACAGAAGAGCAGAAGAGAAGCGACGAGAGGAATGAAGGAGAAGAGACGGAAAGAGAAGAGAAGAAAAAGGGAAGAGAAGAGTAAAGAATGAAAAAGAAAAGAAGACAGGAAAGAAGAAGAGAAGAATGGAAGAGAGGAGACGAGAGAAGAAGAGAGTTAGGAGGAGAAGAGAGGAGAGAAAAAAGAAGAGAGGATGAGCAGAGTAGAGGAGAAGAGAGGAGAAAAAAGAAAAGGAGATGAGAAAATATGAGAAGAGAGAAGAAATGAAGAAAAGAAGAAAAAGAGGAGAGAAAATAAGAGACCAAGAGGACAAAAGAGAGGAACAGAAGAGCTGAAGAGAGAAGAGGAGAATTAAAGAGAAGATAGGTTAAAGGTGGACAGAATAAGAGAAGCGAAGAAAAGATAACAGGAGAGGAGAAAAGAGAAGGAAAGAGGAGAGTAGAGGAGAAAAGATGTGGAGAAGAGAAGATCAGAGAGGAGAAAAGGGGGAAAGAGGACACGTGAAGAGAGACGAGGGCAAAGGAGGACAGAAGTAGAGAGACGGAGAGAAAACAGAAGAGAGGAGAGCAGAAGAGAAGGGAGAAAAAGAGGAGAAGGGTGAGAAGAAGAAAGAAAGAGAGGAGGATGGAGCACAGGAGGGAGGAGGAAGAAGGTAAGAGGAGGGATGGGGGGATGGCGGGAGAGGAGCGACGGCATATGGAGAGATGGAGCTGAAGTCAGCAGTGAGATCAAAGAGCTGCTCTGACCTGCTGTGGAGCTGCTCTAATTTAACTCCAGTTCGCAGAGAAATCTTCAGAAAAGCAGCGCCGCTTCTTGAGCCGCGCTCAGAGAGGCTAACCGCGGCTCTGATAACGACCTCTGACCGCCGACCCCCAACTCCTCCCCACCTCCCCCCGTCTCATCCAAACATTTCAGAAGGGATGATTCTCAGGCCTTCAGAGCAGCTTAGATTAACACTGAGAAGAGTTACAGCAAAGCACTCAGACAAAAGAACCGAGCTGGACTGAGTACCACAAAGTGAGAGTGTACTTAGTACGCTAAGTGGCCAACCTGCTCGTCCAGTGTCTCTTCTTAAATCGAGGGTATTAGAGTAAGTCTGGGTGGTATATATTTTTTATGCCTTCATAATTTCCTTACATTTCACCGAGATATAGTGTATGATGGCATTTGTGTAAAAATATATGTGTAAAATAAATAATTCGGAGAGAGGAGCTGGTTAGTGTTAGCTTCGCTGGCACGCTAACAGCTCTGCCCACCCATAGATATACATACCTAGATGCCTCCTTGTCTGTTGTTCTCTATCTGAGGCGATACGTCTGCGCGTCCGCCATGTTGGAGAGGTCAAGATCCTCTTGTGAACAAATTCACTTGTATTGAGAGACGATGAGTCTCAGGATTAAATCAGCCACAATTTCCTTATTACTCAACCGATTTTCAACAAATTTGTTTTGTTACAATCCTCAGACACAGATTAGTCTGGACCAGCAGGAAAGTATTCAGTCTGCACCTGACGTTAAAAACGAGTTTAGCTCTCCGGTAGAAACACAATCTCACGCACATCAGCAAATCCATCAGTGTGTGAATCACTTCTAATCTTAATACACATAAAAATAAAATAACCCCCCCAAAACACAGTGAGAAGGACAAAGCTACAGTTGGCTTCCTATTCGGCAGCTTCTTGTTCAAGTTTTCCCGTTCCACCTTAAATGGTGCAGCAGTCGCTTTCTGGTGCCTGAAGCTGCACCATTTAAGGTGGAACTAGGAAAATTCGAACAAGAAGCTGACTGATGCACCATTTAAGGTGGATTGGGAAAATTCGAACAAGAAGCTGGCGAAAAGAAGCCAACTTCAGGTTTATATAAGAAGGTGCTAACGTTAATCTATTATGAATATCTACACGGATTAAGAAATGCTATAATTTACCAGCTGCAAAGCATTAACCATCATTGTAAATAAATAACTACTACATAAAGTTAAGATCCTTGAATAGACTATTAAATGAAATAAGCTTAATATAAAACCAGAGGAAAAACAGTCACATCAACAGGTTCTCTGTGCCTCATTAACCACACGACCATATCTACACAAACATCACACAAACAATACCCATCACACACACATGAGTGTGGATCTCTGCATTCCCTCCGTTATATAATCCTATCCCACTTTCTGAGTGTAATATTCTTGAAATAGTATAATTTTGGACCGTATCTTTCTTGAACTGCTGCTCCGTAACGGTACTGAATGCAGTCCAGCAGCGATGTTGACCGCCCCCCAAAATGGCGGCGCCATTGACATGCTGGGCTGGACCCAACACGGTATGTACATCTATGTGCCCACCACAGAACATGTTGGATTATGGCTAACTAGCTAAAGCACTAAGGTTTAAACAATTAAAAATAATGATTAAAACTGAAGAGATTGAGCCACTGAAGGGACAGAAAGGTGAAATTACACCTGTTCTGTTGTTTGGACCTGTAGGCTGCCTTAACATTAGTTAGCAAGCAGCTACAGAGCCACACAGTGCCACCCGTCACAGTAACAGGCTTGATTCTGAGAACTGGTGCTCTGTTGACACAACTTTTGATTATAAAATGTTTGAGAGAGTAAAAGTAGATTGACAGTTAGCTGAAATCAAACCTCTTCTCTGGTGTTTGAGTTTAGCTAGCAGGCCAAACATGCCCCACCACAGCATGGTCGTAGCTAACTGATGCTAAAATGACACCCGTTTAGAGGGTAGCGCCAATTCGAGTGGCTGGTGTTGGAATGAAAGCTGAAATGAAACGTGTTTTGTGGTGTGTGCAGAGAATGTGCGGCTCTGATCTGTGTAGCTCTTTGCTGTGGCTGACCTGCTATCATGCTTAGTTTTACTGAGGTTTTTCTGGCTCTGATTTCCCCCCTTTTTCTGTTAGTGCGACCTGTTAGTGAGCTCCCACATCACCAATCAGTGAAAATATCTAAAATATAAATGGGTGAAATGTGTTCATTTATCTGTTCAGACGTGAAATAGAAATTTGCCACATGAAAATTTCAAAATACTGTCATCATTTTTTACATACTGTGGTAAACCCTATAACTGTCATACTGCCCAACCCTGATTAATAAAGCAATAAGCTATGAGAGGCTGTGCGTTACTGCGGTTTTATCACGGGAAGGGTGGTCTTCTTTATAGCTCTTATAAAACAATAGCCAACATATAATATGATAAAATACACATTTTTTTAGAAAATAATTCAAGTTATTATTAATAATAATCAACATAAACAAGTATTCGGGCAAGAAATGTAGATCCTTTAGAGTATTGTATCGTTGCTAAGCAACGATGGACGCTGAATAAGAAGAACGTTCGGTCGCCCGTCGCTGTTTACTGCGGCCATTTCATGAATTTTTTTACTTTTTGCCGTATAGCAATGAACATATGATAGCACAGCACTGTTTAATACAAAAACTTTCGCTTTATACATATTTTTGGTCACTAAATTACCACCAAGTTTTATTTAGCGCCAATCCTGCGGCGCCCTCTTCTCACACTGGGGCTGAATCTCAAACGGCTCCCTGCTCCCTATATAATGCACTACATAGGAGTTTAAATACTGGATCCTGCAGCCCAGCAGAGCAAAATACAGCTAAGAAATAGTGATTTGGGACTCAGACACATCCACACTCCATAAATGATGCACTGTTTGGCTGTAGAGGCTAGAATTTCTAAACTTTACAGCTAGAACACTATTTAGGGAGTGCAGAGCCGTTTGGGATTCAGCCTGGATTTGACACTATTTTTGACTGAAGCGTGTAATCTATTCAATTGACATTTTCAGACTTTTATGTTGCCGTTTTACAGTTAATCATACCGTAAGTACTTTAATTCAAGCCTGTGATATTAATGATGGAGCTGTTTAGGCTGTTGGCTCTTTTAGCCTGTTTAGCTAGCTGACCAGCCTGGTTCTAGTTAAGAACATAAATCTCCCCTCAGCTCAAACAAAAAAATGGGTTCTTACTTCATCAGTACACTCAGTGCTCCATGTGAGCAGCATTAAAGTCAAAGATTGTTTCATTCAAGGGTTTTTCGTGCTGTGGTGCAGCAGTTCAGTTGTTGTGAAGCGATCATAGGTGTGTGTATATCATGGATTTTACAACTGCTTCAAATGCAGCTCAGGCAGATTTTAGGACCAGAACTATCCATTTTATGATAGTGAGTTTGTCCTCTTCGCTGCAGTAACAGCCTCTACTCTTCTGGGAAGGCTAATGTTGTGACATTGCTGGAACACATTTTCTAACGCATTTGAACAACAGTGTCAGCAAACTCAAAGTAGCTGAATTCACTCATTCGAAGGTTCTGGATACTTCTGCGGTACATTAGCAGCCTTTGGACAATCCTAAGCCCAGCCTAAATTCTGTTTGCCAGCTTGAATTAATAAGGTGTGTAATGGGAATAACAAAGTAATTGGGATATTAGTCATTATTTGCCTAATAATTTGTCTAGTAAGTTAGAACTAGTAGTGAAGAACCCAGCTAGATCAATGTAGCTAAGCAGAATTGCTAAGTAGACAGTTCTATCAATCGTCCTATCAGTCTCATTCACCCATTTACGCCCTCCAACATGCTAATGTTAACTTCTGCTTGCTCGCTAGTTGGGTTTTCAGTGTTATTGTAGCACCAAGCTAACATTGGTGAATATATATGCTTTATAGCATCTCTTTAGATTAAATATTTGAAACTCTTAACAGAAATACAAGTAACATTGACCTTGGATGTTACAGTTTAAACCTTTAGTCCAGACTTTACCTTTTGTAAAGACTTAAACTCAATGTCTGGCCTTGAATACTATTAAAGGCTGTTAGCTTAGCTAATAATGGCTTCTGAACACTTTTATGAGGTCCAGTTAGAATATAGCATCATATTCATGTTCCCAAGCTGTGTCCACGCAAATGTAGCATTATTCATCAGACCACAAAAGCAGTCTGAACTGAACGGAGAAGAATTGAGGAATGTATTTAAGAGAAGCTACCTGGAGGACAGACTGGTTGAAGGTGGAGTCTTTAGCTGGCAGCCAGTGCATTAGACTCCATATGACTGCATGATTTGACCTTTTAAAAAGGCGGAGAGATGGAGAAAGTGTTAGTTTTCCCACGCTGTCTGTCTGTTACCTGCCTTCCGCTGCCTTCCTCCACCTCTCTCTTTCACTCTCTCTCAAATCCGTGAAGTCCAGAATCCTCCTCAAATGCTGACCATATTGCCTTGCAGCTAATGCCTGGGACATTATGGTTCTGAGAGTGAGCGTGTGCGGATTAGGATCATGTTATCGAGACTTAAATTTGACCGCAGCGCGCTTGGACGGATCATGAGGATTAATATGTAGCTCAGACCTTGTGTGCAAGAGTGGGCAATATGGACTGAAATTTATATCACAATATTTTTGACTCTGTGGAAAATATTATCATGAAAAATTGTGCAAAACCATAAAAGAAAACAAAGCCTTTTCCCAATTTGTGTTGAGGCTATCTATGGTTTAGGACTGTTTCAGGTGATATTCACAATATGGTAAAATCTATATGATAAATAATATAAATCTAAATATATTATAAATAATCCATATTATAAAACGAATGGCTGTCGATCTAAAATATTCAACATGATCCCACACATCAACCGAATTCAGTATGAAAGGAATCGTTTGGGTAAAAATCAATTGTACACAATTTTCCACTTAACCCATATTAGATGTTCAGCCAGAACACTAAATCTGTCCATATTTTGCTTCTGTAGAATAGCACTGGAGCTACAAGGCTAATGTAGCAAACTCTAGAAGTCAGTAGGCACCCCAAATCATATCTGTACTACTAATACTTCCCCAAAATGTCTCAAACCACATCCAGATCTATAACATGAACAAAATTTCACCGTGTAGCTGAACGACACTGGCAACCTTCACGTACATATACGATTCACCAAAGATTATAAATAACTGTTAATCTTGATTTTTTTTGGATTTTTCCCCAGTTTAGTCGTCTCCAATTCCACCCACTAGTTAGGTCTCCCCCAATCACACAATACCACCAGCGCTAGGAGGACGAAGGCCAGCACAGGCTTCCTCTGAGACCCGTGAAGCTCCACCGCTTCTTTTCGAACTGCCCATCACGCAACGTCATTGGACAGCTGAACGCGCTCGGAGGAGAACACTAATCGCCAGATCTGTTACGTCAGCTAACAGACGCCTGCGCTGATTAGCATCGCGATGAATGATGGGGGGAGACAGGTGGGTAGGATGCGAGAGAGAGCAAGACCAAAATAGATTCATGAACTTAGGGCATTTTAGGTTATGTATTTATGCAAAAGATGTGGGTGACTATTGACTTTTAGTGTTTGTTGCTTTTACCATCACTATTATTTTTATTTTCTTGTTAGTTGCATTTTTATAGATTTTATATATCTTTTTTATTCATACTTTTATTTTGTGCTTTTTAATTGTAATTATTAATATATCCCTTATCAGCTATGTATTATTTGTTTATTATTTATTGTTTTGCTTTTTCTTTTTTCCCTTCTTCTTCAGTTGTTTTTACTTTGTATTGTGAAGCATCTTGAGCTGCATTTGTAATGTATGAAAAGTGATATATAAATAAACATTTAGCATTATTTTTATTGTTATTGTTGTTGATGTTGTTGTTAGCAACATTAGCCTTGTAGCTCCAGCTCTAAACTAAAGAAGCAAACTCTGGACACTAAACGTGTCTTATCCTGATTGACTACATCTGAGGTAAGTGGAAAATTGGGTAAATTAGATTTTTCACCAAACCAGTTCCTTTAACACACCATGTTATTAAAAACCATTTTCATTTCATGGATAAATCTTATGTTGCTTGGCAGAAGAATTGTTTATTGTGACTATTAATGAAGGTATATCAAATGGTATTTTGGAAATTGGTGTATTTGATCATAGTGTATTTTAATATGCTTTTTTCTTATTTACTGGTATGTATTTCTTTACAGATATAAACCCCACTGCTTTAGCGATGTGAGAAGGGGAGCTGGCTGTGGTGATTCTGTACAGCGGAGGGATGATCAGCAGGTTGATCCTGGGCTGCGGAAGCTCCGAGAGGTGAATGTGTGTGCATAACGAGGTGTGAATGAGAATTGTTAAGCAGTTTGCATAATCTAATCTATTCAGTGTGAGCACATTGCAGGCACCCTCGGGGGAGGGGGTGGGGGTGTGTTAGAGGTGTGTGTCAAATCAGCATTATGAAGGACACACACACACGGACCAGGCAGCCTTCATATAAGCCCTACTCTGCCTCTTTACAGCAACACAGACAGATCATGTTTAAAATATCAGCCTTAGAATTTGACACATTACAATATCCTGAATATATCATGGTTATCATCAGTACTTCTAGACCTCTGAACACCTACATCTAACATAAAACACCTAAAGTAGATATAAATTAATACTAAAGAACTTGTAAACAAAAAGTCTGTAGTAACACTGTAGTGCTGTGCAGCATAAGGCCTGATTCACACATGCTACCGCTACAGCTCGAACGCACTGGCCTTTCATACATACAGTGTTTCAGCTGTGAAGCGGAGCAGCGAGAAACGTATACAGACATTCCTGTTTCCAGATGAATAAACGGTCACATCTGTCACTCTGCTCAAAAGAAATATGATTTAGAAAAAGTGCACGATATATTTGTTTATCCTCGACCGCATTCTGACTTGTGATTAGGCATAAATTTAAAGCCTGGTAGATTCAATCAGGAAATCTGTTTGCAGCACAAAATATTTAACTAGTATTTCATCATGAATTCAATTAAATGTAAAAAATAGTGCTTTTAGGTTTGTATACTTTGTTCATTTAATTGTCACTGATTTTCATGGCTTACCCTCACAAAAAAAGACGTTTATTGAAGTGCGCTATTAGTATGCTTCTTTTAAACAAAAAAAAATTGATTTTGGTTTACTTTTTATGTACTTATCATAAATATACAATTTGTAATAAACAAAATTATGCTTGAGTATACTTAGCTTATACTGACAGGTATACATAAAAGTAAATTTGACCTATACTTACTTATATACTTATTTTTTGATTGAGATATACTTAAGAAAAGTTTTTAAGTATTCGTACCTTACACAAAAAACATACTTGGCTTGTAGTTTGGGGTGGAATATGTCGGCTCGAACTGAACCTGATCTTTTATGTAAACTGTTGAAGTACAACCTGTTTGTTGGCAGCCAGGGACTGATTTCTGGAGCGGCTACGTGACGCAAATTCCAATATCGAACTGTGTTTAATATGTTCTGTTTTGAACTGGATTGTTGATTTATGTTCTTACATTTTGAAAACTTCGATTTATGAAAACAAATATGTTCTTCACACTGAATGTGTCTAAGTGTAGTCCACTGGTAGTGTTCGTATTATTTGACTTCATAATATATGAGTAGTAAACTATAAGTATTACATTACCTTCGCTTAAAGAAAACGTACAAATATACTTGAGGGATAAAAACTATTAAACTAGTTTCTTAAACTAAAGTGTACTTTCATAAACAGAAATGTGGGATGGAAGTATATAACTAGTAAACTAACGGTACTATAAGTTTACTTTTAGTGTAGTACACAATATAGTTGCAGTGCAAAATAAATCTTACATGTAAACTAGTTGTGTATTCAAAGTTTACTACTCTTACACCTAAAACTTAAAAGTATACTTTTAGAAACTAAAAAGTGGGCCAATTTATTCCCAGAGGTATTGAAATAGTACACTTATAAGTATGCTACCAGGACATTTTTAGTAATACTTACTACACAAAGTATACATGGGAAATATACTTGAATTTTACTTAGGTTTACTTAATAAAATGAACTTTAAGTATAGTTTCTTTTGTAAGGGTATTGCAGTGATACTCGGACACATGCTAATGTCTGATACATGCTTCAAATTAGACGTGGAAAATCTTTCACAAGCTTCAAATATCTATGTTTAATTTCAAATAGCCACAAATATTGTGAATCACTGTTAGCTTAGCGCTAACATATTACTAGAATCCCACAGGGATGCTCACAGTAATTAGCATGTCTGCCAGCCTGTCCAGGATGTTTCCTGCCTTCCGTCCAGTGACCGCTGGGACAGGCTCCAGAACCCTCCGCAACCCAGAAGGATAAGCGGCTAAGATAATATGTGTGTGTGTGTGTGAGAGTTTTGACATTTATGGCCTTAGATGAAGGCCTTGCTCAGTCACATTACACCACTAATCATTAATATAGGTGTTTGATGGAAATACCATGTTTTGTAAGCTGTTTTTGTTGATACATACACAGTGAGTGATGCTTGAAAAATCAGAAATCATCACATAATTCAACATTCTGACCTTTTCTGCTGTTTATGTTTTAAAAAATGCAGAATATACGTCGCCATGAAGCAGCACGCACACGCACCCAACCCCAACCCCCCCCCCAACACACACACACACCCGTGGGTTAGGTGATAATTGTAACCCTGACTCAGTGGTGTTCAGACGCTGACCCTTTGGCTGACCTCCAACAGCACAGGAGACATGTTTACTGCAGACTGAACACACAAAGCCCTGTTAGTATTGCTATCCTTGTGAGGACTTCCATTGACTTCTGTATTACTGTAGCCAGGTGATGCTACGCTTAAACCTAAACCTAAACCCTAACCTTTAGTCCCAACCATAGAAACCCAAAGGAAAGCTTTTTGATCTTTCATTTTTTTATTTATTTTTTTTTAAATAAAGGTGTTTATGAGGTGAAAACAACATGTTTTCTTCTTAGGTCCAGCAAAATTGTCATGTTGTCCTTGGCGATGAATCACAAGGCCCCTCCTACCTCCACACCCCCACAAAAATGACAACAAAAGGATCTGCAAAATTAATAATGCAGCTAATTAATAATGAATAAAACTCTTGTGTTTGTTTATATGTGGTTTGAAGAGCTTTATTCACTTCACATTTTTTATGTACCACTTTATAATAAGTCTACTGTTCATGAAAGATTTAAAATGACTTTATTGATGGTTCTAATTGGGTCATAAAGACCTTCAGCATCATTATTAAGCAGTTATAACACATAAATAAAAAGGGAAACAGTGACCTCCTGCTTGGCAGTGAGCCCACATTCAACTGCACCGTTGAAGCTCAGATCTTGCTGGTTACTGTTCCTTTGTCTTCTCCATCAGTCAGCATCAAACCTCTCAGCTTCATCACATGTTCTTCAGAGATAACAGGTCACTGTTGCGCTTTTTATGTTATTAGTGAACATTAATGATTAAGGTGTGTATAATCTAATTAATAACCAATTAATAAACTAATTTTAAACCCTTTATCAGGGTAATTTTGTTTACTGATGAATGACTTATTTAACCCTTGTGTTGTGTTCAGGTCTGTGCGACCCATTTTCAGTGTTTACCAAAAGAAAAAATTATGTGATTTATTATTATTTCAACCTCAGCTTCTTGTCCTTTTCTCATTTTCTGTGAAGAACATATAAAATAACCCATTTTCAGTGTCTTCACTCTCTTCACCCCCCACACATTTATATTACACATGTGGTGCTGGGTGAACCCGCAGGGAATAACAGTGTAGAGGTGCTGTGTCTTTCACTCTGCTCTCCTCCTACATGGCCTGCTGTTAGTGTGTGTGTGTGTGTGTGTGTGTGTGTGTGTGAGGATGGATAACATGCACAGGCTGCTGACTGGCTACAGCTGCTAAAGGAGAACCCTACGCTGGCCACTTGTGATATTTTATTCTGGTATTTTTACATAAATTGTTATGACTGTGTTGATTTAATAAAACAGTAATGTGGTGGGACCACCAGACCACTGAGTAACACACACATCAACACCACACAAGAGTTAAGTAGTGAATTTTGCGCACTTATGCATTCTCTCTCTCTTTCTCTCTCTCTCTCTCTCTCTCTCTCTCTTCTCTCTCTCTCTCTAGTAACGTTATAGTCTATATCTGTGTTCGGAGTTTGCGGAGTGGGTGAGCGTGTACCTGTGCAGACCTCTAACCAGCAGTCTTTGAGCTGCTTGGTCCGTGTGGTCTGACAGCCCCTGAAGACCTTGAAAGCCAGAGACCCCCCGAGTTCTGGCCCCCCGTCCTGGTAAGTAATCTACCCTGGTTGTCCTATCATAATGAGGACATTCAGTCCTCACAACGTGTTAAAGACAGTTACACACACACACAAACACACAGTGCATGGTGCAGGCAGAGGTCATTAGGGGTCAAACCGACCAGCCTGCAGCACAGACAGACACACACACACACACACACACAGAAAGATGAAAGAAAAAAAAAGAGAGAAAGAGAGAGAGAGAAGAATATGGTGAGACAAAAAAAAAAAGAAACTGATAGAGAGAGAAGGAGATGGGGAGAAAGAGAAGCTGTAAAGAGAATAATAAGGAAAAGTGAGATGGTAAGAAAAAGGTGTAAAGAGACAGAAAAGGCAGAAAGATACAGAGAAAAAGAGATGGAGATAAAAAAGACAGGATAGAAAGCACTGGAGAAAGAAGGATGGAGATAAGACAGAAGGAGAGATGGAGAGAGAAAGAGAAATGTACAGATGAAGAACAGAAAATAAACAGAAAGCGAGAGAACGAGAGAGAGAGAGAGAGGGAGACGGAAAAAAAAGAAGATTTGGAGACGGAGATGGACGGACAGAGAGAGGAGATAGAAGATGTGAAGAGGGAGAAAAAGGACAATAATATAGAAAAGACAGATGACTAGATGGAGAGAAAAAGAGGGAAAGTGAGAGAGAGGAAGAGAGAGATAGAGCAGAAGGAGAGAGCAAAAGATAGGATGGAGAGAAAGAGAGAGATGGAGAGAGAGAGACATACATATGTGCGCTTACTTATACATACACAAAATAATCAATGTATTTAAATATAGCATAAAACAGTAACCCGACATACATACATACATATACAACCTCTTGCACTCACATCCACACACAGGACTCCTGACATTAAACACATCCAAAATAACCACCCACAGCTCATCAGCACGCTGTGAAAAAGAACATTTTTATTCCATAAATTTATCAGTATGGCACACGAACAGAGACGGAATGGTCTGGGGGAAAAAAAACACAGAAAAAAAAAGAAAAATTGAAAACATTTTGGCACGAAAACCTCAACAGCAGAACAAATTTCCCTCCTCCACACACACACATACACGTTTGCACTCATTGCAGCTCTAAACAGAATCCACAGGAGCAATCTTATACTTAGAGGGCAACTCCACCCAAATTTCAAAAATGTCTTTATAATTAAATCATTAAGATCTAAGTCATACAAAGTGGTTTGGTGTAAAATGGTTCAGATTCCTTTACAGCGGTGGTGATAGGAACCAGGGGTCGCCATGACTACAACACAAATATAGCCGTTTTATTTACTATCCAAAACCACCAGTGAGCCTACATGAGTTCTAATGTAATGTTGATGGTGGCAAATCTAAAAATATACATTTCTTTTGGGGATAATTTTGCCTTACATTGTCTTGTGTGTGGCGGTCTATTTTTACAGGATTCTAAAAAAAATGTTTTAGGCCAAAAACATGTTTTCAGTGACTTTTAGAGGCATTAAGCCTCTGTCTCTCTACACCAGGGCTCAGCAACATGCAGCTCTTTTACCGCCCTGTTGCGGCTCCACAGCAGAATTAGATTTGTAGGTGTAAATAAAATAATCCTCCTTTACAGTAAAATAAAGCTCTGCTGATCGTTCAACAGTTTTAATAATAAATGATCTTAAATGCTGGAGTTAATGTAGAACTGCTAATTCACCCTTTAACCCTGGAGATCAGTGCAGACTGCTGGTCACCATAGCAACGCAGACAACAGTCTGGCCTAGCTGGTAGCTAACAACAAGGCAAAGATGAACATCGATAATTTGGAGCTGAATCAACTTATTTGCATTTATAATCACTCCAGCTGGTTTCCTGATACGTTTAATCTGCAGTGAGAAACTGACAAACACTAAAAAGTCACAAAGCTGAAGTCAGTTTCTCATTCGCCAGATTCTTGTTCAAATTTTCTCGTCTCACCTTAAACAGTGCAGCAGTTACACTCTAGGGCCTCAGGCACCATTTAAGGTGGAACGGGAAAATTAATACAAGAAGCTGGTGAATGAGACGCAACTTCAGCCACATAAAAAGTCGAACGCTGAGAGACATTTTGCAAGAAACTGGACTACTTTTGGAAAAGTTTCCTGCTGGAGATGCGAGAAAAGCAGCTATAGCTGAGCTAAAGCTTACAGCTAGCACATATTAAGACATATTTTCAGCCAAGATGGTAAAACGTTACTTTAATAAAATGGACATAAAATGTTGTGGCTCCCAAAGTGGTTTGATTTTTGTTAAAGGAACAAAACGGCTCTTATTAACATTTGGGTTGCATACACCCGCTCTAAACTGACCATTTCACTCCAAACCACACTGAATAATTCCATTTAATTATGCAGAATTTTTGAAATTTTGGTGAAATTCCCCTTTAAACAAGAACACTTTTCAATGACACTATACATCCAAAAGTTACTCTTCTGGGAAGGCTTTACACTAGATGTTGGAACATTGCTGTGAGGATTTGACTGAGCATTAGTGAGGTCAGGTACTCATGTTAGATGGTCAGTTCTGGATCACTCCAACTCATCCCAAAGGTATTGGATGGAGCTCCATCACTCCAGAGAACACAGTTCCACTGCTCCACAGCCCAATGCTGGGGGGGCTTTATACCCCTCTAGCCCACAGACCTTGGCTCATGTGCAGTGTATGCCATTCTCATCAGTGCCTGTCTATAGAGATACACACCCGCATCACCTTAAAGTAGCCGACATCACTCATCAGAATGGCTGTCCGGATACTTTTGGACATACAGTGTTCTTCAGTTCATTTTATTTAACTTTATTAAACAAAAGCACAGTGAATATTTCAGTGGATCTTTAACTAAAGCTAACGCGAGAGCAGCAGATGGCAGCATGTTTAATTGAACAGAAGGAAGGAAAAATCTGAGGCATCAGTTTAGCTCCTCTTGTTTTGTTAAGCGTTTTGTTTTTTTTGCTTCTGAAAGAATTGAGGTTACAGTGTGTGTGGATGCTCTTTTCAAACCAGCAGACAATTATTAATCTCTCTTCTCCCTCCGCAAAGTAAACGATCGACGAAACACGATGGAGATTAAAAGCACGGATAGCATTAGAGAGGTGGGGCTGGGGGGGGGGTAAAAACAGAAAGGAAAAGAAGGACATTCTGTCTCTCTCTTCTGCCTTTCCTTCTTTATCTCTTTCCATCGTTCACTTTCTTTCTCCGTCTCTCTTTCTATCTGTATCTTTTTTCTCTCTTTCTTCCTCTCTTGTTGAATCCTTGTGTTAACACAGAAAGACGGAGGGAGTGATAGACAGCGACAGTGAAGGAGGGAAGAAGGAGAGAAGGAGGGAGAAAGAGGAAGGGATAAAGGAGAGGGAGTGAGAAAGAAGGATTGATCAAAAAGAGTCTGAGAGAGAAAAAGAAGGAAGGATAAAGGAAAGAGTGTGAAAGAGGATGTGAGAGAAATAAGAATGGATGGAAAAGAGTATGTGTTTGTGTTTGTGTGAGAGAGAGAGAGAGAAAAGGAAGGGTAGAGAAGGGAGTGTGAAAGAAAGAATGAGGGAAGGACAGAGAGAGTGAAAGAAACAAGGAGGAATGAAGAGGGTGAGAGAGAAAGAAAGAAGGATGAAACGAAGAGTGAGCGAGAAAGAAGGAAAAGGATGTGAGAAAGAGAAGGATGGGTTGAAGACAGAGTGAGAGACAGAGAGAGGGAGGGATAGAGAATGAGAAAAAGGAGGTAGACAGAAAGACAGGTGTAAGTAAAAAGAGAGAGAAGGAACGAAAGAAGGATAGAGAGTGGGGAAAAAGGAAAAAGAAAGAAAGAAGGAAAGACAGAGAGGGTGTGGAAAGAGAGAGAAAGAGAGAGAGAAGGAAGGATGTGGGCCTGTTTGTTTGGCTCCTGCGGGTCAGTACCAGTGAGGTCATCATACCCTCCAGCACTGTGTGACATATAAACACACTCACACACACACACACACACACACCACACACTCACACACACACACACACACACACCACACACACACACACACACACACACACACACACCACACACACTCACACACACACCACACACACTCACACACACACCACACACTCACACACACACACACACACACACACACACACCACACACACACACACACACACACACACCACACACACTCACACTCACACACACACACACACACCACACACACACACACACACACACACACACCACACACACTCACACTCACACACACACACACACACTCACACACACACACACACCACACACTCACACACACACACACACACACACACACCACACACTCACACACACACACGCACCACACACACTCACACTCACACACACACACACACTCACACACACACACACACACACACACTCACACTCACACACACACTTGTGGTCTGCAACCCAATGGGGTCTGACAAAATATTGGGTTTCTGTCTGGTTTGTGGCACTTTTTCGTACATGCAGCACTGGACTCAGACTGGACTCAGATTGGACTCAGACTGGACTAAGATTGGACTCAAAGGACTAATATTGGACTCAGACAGGACTTATATCGGACTCAGACTGGACTAATATTGGAATCAGACTGAACTAAGATTGAAGTAATATTGGACTCAGACTGGACCAAGATTGCACTCAGACTGGACTAATATTGGACTTAGACTGGATTAAGATTGGACTCAGACTGGACTCAGATTAGACTAAGATTGGACTCAGATTGGACTCAGATTGGACTAGACATGTTCTCTTCTTTGAGGAGTGGGTGAATGTGTCTCTGAATGAAGCCGTGCTGAGAGGCACGCGCAGGGTCGGTCAAAGGTCACAGCAGATCTCTTACTTGCTAATCTTGGCTGAACCGTTTTAAAGGGGAATTCAATTGATTTTTCAAAATTTCTGCATAATTCAATGGTTTATGTGTAAATAAAGCAACTCAGAGCAGTTTAATGTGAAGTGTTTCATCACAGAGGAACAGACGTCTGGTTCCTATCACCACCACTGAGAACAGTTCTGACTCAGTTTCTTTAGAACAGAGCGTTTCACACCAAACCACTCTGAATGACTCTGTTTACATCTTAAATATCTAATTATGCATCAAATTTTGAAAATCTGGTGGGGTTTCCCTTTAAGTAGCCATATGATCAGTCTAATTCCGTGCTGACTGCACACACACACACACACACACACACACACACACAGAGATAAGACGAGATGAGATGTGACAAGACGTCTCCGAGTGTCCTCTGACAGCCAACCTCATCCGTCACTCTCTCTCTTTCCTCTCAGTCGCTCGTTCTCCATCTCCTCTTTCCTCGCATTCTTTCTCTATCATTCTCTCAGGCTCTCTCGGGCTCTCTCTCTCTCTTCTGTCTTGCTCTTTTTCTCTTTTCTGTCTCTTCGCCTTCTCTCCATCTTTCTCTCCCCTCACTCTCCTTTTCTCTGTCCTTCTTTCTCACGCTCTCCCCTTTTCTCCATCTCTCTCTCATTTCTCCTTCTCTCTCTTTCTCTCCCCTTACAATCCTGTTCTTTCTCTTGCATTGTCCCCTTCTCTTCCTGTCTCACTCTCTCCCACTCTCTCCTTTCTTTTTCCTTCTCTCTACCTCTTTTCTTCTCTCTCTCTTCTCATCTCCCTGCCTCTCTCTCTCCCTCTCTTCCCCCTCCCCACTGTCTCTTTCTCTCTCTCTCCCCCCCACCCCCCACTGTCTCTCTCTCTCTCCCTCTCTTTCTCCCTCTCCTTCTCTCCATCTCTCCTTCATTTCTCCTTCTCTTTCTCTCACCTTACAATCCTTTTCTTTCTCTTGCGTTGTCCTCTTCCTGTCTTACTTTCTCTCCCACTCTCTCCTTTCTCTTTCCTTTTCTCTGTGTCCCACTCCCTCTTTCCTTCTCTCTCCCTCTCTTTTTTCTCTCTCTCTCTCCTCCTCTCCTTGCCTCTCTCTCTCCCTATCTTTCCCCCTCCCCAGACACTGTCTGACTCTCTCCCTCCCTCTCCCTCTCTCCCATGCTTCTGTCTCTCTCTCTCTCTCTCTCTCTCTCTCTCTCCCATTCTCTCTCTCTCTCCCTCTATCTCTCTGTCTCTCTCTCTCCTTCTCTCTCTCCCTCTCCCCTGCCCCCCCCCTCTCTGAGCAGTATCAAGGCGCAGGGCTGCAGGCCAGAGGCCATCTGAACATGTCTGCTGTTTAAAGCAGTATCTGTTCCAGCGCAGTGCTGTGAGTGAGCGAGTGTCTCCAGAGGCTGGAGAAGATGTTAAAGAAAAACAGCAGCAGGGAAAAAGAGTAAGAGGAGGAAGAATATGAGAAATATGAAGGCCGGGCCAGCGGACATAAATCAGCCGCAACGAGGAAGAGGCCGGGAGAGAAGAGCGGGAGAGAAAAAAAAAAAGTTTAGAGCAAAATCAATAATTCCAGTTAAACTTAATTTCATATTGATGAATGTTTACTGCAACTCCGCTCGCGCCCTTTTAGCGCCCGTGCACCAAAATTTGTGTCTGAGGGTTTTATGCACTGAGATAATGGCAAGTTCCTGTTTTGCTTCTCTGGCGAATCTCTCTGTTCCACTGCACTGCCGGAACTGGGTCACAGTGTAGCTCTCTCGCTCTCTCTCCCTCTCTCTCTCTCTCTGACTCTTAAATTTAAAGGGCTCATATCATGTTCCTCACTTTGATGAACTTTCAAGAGTTCACAGTTCACTCCTCAGTCCATAAATATGCTAAAACAGCTTGTTTTAAATTCAGTGTTTTTGTGATGTCACAAAATCTAGCCCCTGTACATGTATCTGCCTATTCATCATACAGTCTGAACCGCATGTTCAGTACCTTTAGTTGGGTAATATAATTATACCATATGTTGTTGCAAGTTGCATTGACTCTACACCTGGTCTCGACTCCAGGATTCTTATTTTGTTATTAATTTGACTCGTACAGGTCCAAATAGGCCCCTCTCTCCTGGGAGAATGAATGTAGTGCACCTTTAAAACTCATCGATTTCCACTGACTTTTCAAAATTCCTGCATAATTAAATGATTAAGATGTAAACAGAGTCATTCAAAGTAGTTTGGTGTGAAATGCTCTGTTCTAGAGAAACTTACTGAGTCAGAATTGTTCACAGTGGTGGTGACAGGAACCAGACGTCCACCTCTAAAAGCTCCCTCACAGAAACTTATTGCAGGACATGGTTATGAATTCACTGCCTAATGTCAGAGACATTGTTTTTGGCTTTACGTTATTGTGGTGTTCAGGTCTGTGGGACCCATTTTCAGTGTTTACCAAAAGAAAAAAATCTGTGATTTATTATTAACTCAACCTTCTTGGCCTTCGCTCATTTCCTGTTAAGAACATATAAATTAACCCATTTTCAGTGTCTTCACTCTGTTCAGCCCCACACATTTATATTAAACATGTGGTGTTGGGTGAACCTGTGGGGAGTAAAAGTGTGGAGGTGCTGTGTCCTGCTGTGTTCTCCTCCTACACGACCTGCTGTTAGTGTGTCTGTGTGTGTGTGTGTGTGTGTGTGTGTGTGTTGGTGTGTGAGGGTGGACAACATGGACAGACTGCTGACTGGCTACAGCTGCTAAAGGAGAACCCTACGCTGGACACTTGTGATATTTTAAACATCTGGTATTTTTACATAAATTGTTATGACTATATTTATTTAATAAAACAATAATGCGGTGGGTCAACAGACCACTGAGTAACAAGTTTTTTAATATTCAAAATGGAGGGCACTGTGATGCAAAATAGGTCTCAAAAAAATAAAAAATTTTCAGACTTTCACTTTTTCACCATCATTAACATTCCACATAAAACTCAGAAGACATGTGCAGGTTCACTGGTGGTTTTGGATAGTAAATGTTTCAAACATATTGCTGCTGTCGGGATAAATGTTTTTCAGCTTTTGACATAATTTAAAAATGCCTGTTGCTCTTTACATTGTATGTACATTTCATGCTGAATGGACCAAAAGAAATGGCTGAAAGTGACATGGGAAAAAGTCTGGTTCCACTGACTTACATTATAAGCAAAAAAGGTTTTTTTCCTTCTCCTGTAAAGTTACCATTTTTGAGATATTTGGAGGATTTTGTTCAGACAGCAGCGATATGGTGGTAGTATGAGGGAAGATTGACTGATTGATATTTGCGTTGGGGATATCCTGACCTCTGGCTCCTATCACCAACACTGTAAAGAAATCTGAAAGGACAAGTTTCTCTACAATGAACCGTTTTACATTAAAAACCTTTGAATAACTTTGTTTGCATCTTAACAACTGAATTATGTAGAACTTTTGAAAACTTGGTGGAATTCCCCTTTTAAGTTACACAGTTGGGCCTTAAGGACCATGTTGCACCGCTGAGGGCACATTGGTTGTACCTTGATGAACCAAAATACTGTTCTTTGCCCTTTGTCTTTTTCTGACAGCATGTGGCTGTTTAGAGTTTAAGAGGAAACTTTTAGCCTGGACTGCTTTTTTAATGAGGGAGCCAGTCAGATTAGAGCTCATTTACATATATCATTCTTAAAGACACTGTTTAATTCTAAGGGATAAAGATAACAGAAAAAATATGTAAAAAAGACTTGGTGTTAAACTGCTGCACCATTCCGTTCACATCTAATACCACAACTATCTGGGTTTACATGCAGAGATTTTCTCCAATCTGATTAATCGGAATGTATTCATAGATGAAGACTGAGGTGTTTATATTCTCACTCTACCGAACAATCTGATGAAAATCTCTGCTTACCTGCTCACTACAAGGAAACCGATCAAACTTACTCACATGCGTGGAGAACCGCTCACTGTAAATGTTACCATGACGACGAGCATCACGTGAGTCCAGTCAGAGTGAGATGAGCAGCAGTGAGCAGTGCTTGTGTTTTTAATCACTTTAAAATGATGTCAGACTCAGGAAAACGTGCTTCACATGTCCTTATTAAAGAAGGCCGAGAGGAAGACGTCGTGTTCTGAGACACATAAGCTGGACGTCCGTCCCACCGCCGTCTTTTAAAGATCAGAGCATAAACTTCGTCTCCTCTGCAGACCAGTTTCTGCTCCGCCATGTTGAACAGTATAAACTTCCTCTATGACGTGACGAACATGATCAGAACGGACTTAAACTTTCTGATAGGGAATGTAATCAGATACAGGCATTTACAGGGATATTATTCTTCTATTTAACGGATTATTTACAGGATTACCCACCTCGTTCAGTCGGATAGAAACTGTATTGTGAATGGCCTCAATCAGACTAGTCTATTTCGATTGAGGTGTCTACATGGATGTATTCTATTCTGATTGGGCTTTTAGTCAGATTATTAATGGATTATCAGGCTGCATGTAAATGTGGGTGTTGTAAAAAAAAACAGGCTGCCCTGAAATTTACTTTTGAGCTTACTAAACTTCAAATTGTAGGTTAACACAGCTGAAGACACAGATTCTTATTCTATTAGCTTATTAAAGTTTAATTAATTCATTTTTTTAAAGGGCCTGTTCCCATCCACAAGCAAAAACACTCCACAGTTTATCAGATATTGTCACAGTTATTAACTGCACAGAAATGACTGAATTATTTCTCACTTGTAAAACTTGTTGGAGCAGTTGAAGACAAAGTTATGTTTCCATAAACTTAAGTACATATCACATTTGTAGAGATATTTTATCACGATTTGAATTTGAAGTTATTGTTGAGCGTACTGTTGAGCGTAATATGTGTATTTTTGCATTTTTGCCACATTTTTGTGATTTTTTGATGCTGAAACAAGCGCAAAAAAGCCAGACATGCAGATTATCTGTTGATACAGAGTGTAAACAGAATGTAAATGAAGTTAATTCAGTTACTAATTATGTAATCAATTATGCAATAATGCGAGTAGATAATGATGTATAATTACATGTATAGAAAATAATCACTAACAGTTCCAGATTTCTAAGGGTTAAACAAATGGCTCCTCTGCTTATTTCATCCATATGAAGACAGTCATGCTCTAGCAAGTCCTGTCAGAATTAGCTGATCTCCTCACCTGCAATCAGTGAATTAATAATCCAGAGTTGTGCGAATACTTAACTGCAAATAATCCTCTTAGTGAGAATGCTCTGCTGCTTCAATCGCTCATTAAAACATGTGACCAGATCAATGGCCTGCAATGACTTACAGCCATGTGACTGAGACAGTTTAGCTAGTGTAGTCAAGTAAACAGCAACAGATTATGGTGTAAAGTGCTGTAGTCATTAAATTGTGGTATGCAACTAGAAATCTCTCAAAACATGAGTGAATTTGCACTGAATTTGAATTTCTTTAAAAGGTATTGGATCACTTTTTAGCAGATATGCACAAGTTTGGTCAAAAAGTTCTCACTACAGTGCACAATTAGTGTTTATTTGCTGAATTTGTTATACTGCAAAACATTGTTTATGTTTTGTTTTTTTTTTCCAGTATGTTAAACTCAAATAAATAGAAATTCTGCACTAAAATGTGCAGAGAAATTGCACATTTAAGTGTGTTTTCTGTAGAGGATGTGTTATTTTCACACATCCTCTACAGGACAACAAAACAAAACATGTCATTCAACCCAACTTTCTCTCTAACTTTTGGTCTGTGCAGCAGTTAGCACTAGCACTAGCTAGAACCCCCAAAACTCCATCCAAAAATGTCAAATTGTTCCGGTAGTTTCCACACAATAGCAGAACAAGGGTTGGGCTGACAGACGATGCCATCGTTACGAGCTAAATATGTCTGTATTTAAACTAGAGCCGACATAAAAATCCCAAATATCGCTGCGCTAACCCAGCAAATCAACACCGGCAGTGGGGTCGCTTTAGTCACAGGATCCTGTTTACAGCCTAACGCTACACCAATTATTCAAGCTACTAAACTTTTTAATCAGTTTACACTGAAAGTCATGTACAGGCAGAGAACCATCAAGTGTTTCCTTTTAACAGCAATGTCTAATGTAGAAATCTGTTTTTAAACTAGTGTGTTGATAATGCGCCTTGTATTTTCACCATGGTAGCTAGCTATATTAGCATCAAGCTAGCAGGGTTAGCTCGGCGCTATTTTCGATTTTAGGTCAGCTCTAGTTTAAATATGGACATTTTTAGCTCGTAACAGGCGTGTAAGTAACAGTCTTTACTTCGTTTTTTAGTAACACTTGATATAAAGGCTTAACCTTGAAGTCTCCCTGCTGAATAAAATCATAGACACCATTAAAAGTTTCTGCTGGTTCTTGATTTTGTCCAGTAGTCAGTAATGGCAGGGCTGTCTTTTACTACTGTAGTGTTAGCCTGTTAGCTGGCTAGCTTTCTGCCACCTGCCCAGCCTACGAGTGAGGGCAGAATAAAGCCAGTTATAAAGAGCGTAAAAAAGTTAAAGCTAGTCTGTTAGCAGCAAACAGTGAAGTTCAACTGGCAGTTTATCATCTGGTTGCATTTAGCAGACACAAATTTCAATGATAGCAACTGGGCTTTTATCACTGAGTCACTATGAAGCCACAGTCTCATGTCTGCTGAAGCTCTGCGCTGTTTGTGCTTGTAGCACCTCTGTTTTTGTCATAATTGTATCTTCACTCGGTTGAATTGTACGGTGGCCGAAAAGACCCTATTCATAGAACAATTAAGACACTTTGCAAACTCATCAAACACAGAAAACACTTCATCAAAATTACTACACCTGAACTACATTTCACAAATGCACTGCAAATACAGAAAACACCTTCATTATCATGACTACATCGGAGCTGCATCTTACAAACGCACATGCAATGCCAGTCACAACACAACGGAAGTGAGTCACAACACAACGGAAGTGAGTCACAACACTACGGAAGTGAGTCACAACACTACGGAAGTGAGTCACCACACACTTTAAATGTCTCCGGAAGACTCAAAGAACTCAAAAGGGATGGAATAACTCTGATGGAAAATCACTGACAGAAGTAGATAAGACCGCAGACACTCGGACACTCACATCCCGAGTTCATGGTTAGCCTGGCTGGCTAGTTTGCTATTTGACGCGTCACTGCTGTGCTGTGGTAGTTAATCTGGTGTTACTACTTTTGCAGTTTAAACACTTTACAGCTCACTCCCATCACAATACAGTGATGTCAGTAATCTGCTCTAATAAAAGTTAACTTATTTTTACCGGTGAACGTTTGTGCTGTATAGAATTTAAAAGTCTGAATGGCTCTGTCCTCTCAGTGTCCTCCGGATACACCTCCGCTGTGTTGTGACTCACGCAGTGCGTTTATGAAATGTAGCGTCTGTGTTTTCTAAGTTTGCAGCTCATTTTTTATTTGCAGTTTGTTGGATCTTCCCAGCCACCGTAGTACTGACAGCCCCAAACTGCATATTGTCCCAGAGCACCTCAGATACGTTTAACGGGGCAAAACAATGACTTAAAAAGTTATCGCACTTTCTTTGGCTTTGCTAAAGACGGTAATGAACGACACTTCTGTTCCCCAACCGGATATTTCGATATTATTTCCATAATCGTGAAACAAAGAGCTCACATGAAAAAAAACGTGGGTACAGAAGAAAGATGGAGGAAAAGTAAAGAAAGACTGGGTAAGTGTGTGTGTGTGGGTGACATCACCACTTAGGTAGACGTTGCCCAACTCTAAGCAGAACAGCATTCCAAGTTGTGGACTGGTATTGTGAACCAAGAGGTATTGTGATCAATACTCTGAGGGAACATGCCAAAGCATTCTGTGTAACAATCTGTGTAATTCATCAAGCCTGGACGTCCAGCATAAAGGACATTTATGCATGTAAAGGGGACTCACTAAAACGGAACTGGCCATCCATTTTGGGGAATGGAGAATGTCAGTTCAGTTTCGAATCAGTTTCACTGACTGGTCACTTGCAATACATTGCACCCTTCAACAGCAGGAATGTGAATGAAATTTTATTTAATTTACAAAATATGGCATGTGATTTATCAAGTGAGAGGGTCTAATCAAGCTTCACAGGAAGGCCAATGTACTGTTATGAGTCTCACCCCAAAACTCTTGTATAGACAGTCTAAAGCAATACAGCTATACTGACTTCAGAGGACTCTTAGTGTGGCAGGAAATCAAACCAGCAACTTCTTGTTGCTGCAGGCGGCAATGTTATCCACTACTGCTATTAAAAATACTGAGATATATGTGAGCTATTGACTTCAGTCAGGTGGTCTCTTTTTAAGAAATGTTTGATGTCTGAAGTTTGCTTCTTTAGCTATGATGCTAATGATGCTAACAACTACTAGAAGTCACAGACAGGCTTTGCTCACACAGCAGGTCAAAGTGGCCCAGATCTGCATATGTGACACAGATGTGTGTCTGTGCAGCATCAGAGAACATTTAAAAGTCTGAAAGCAAAGTTTAAAGAATCCGAGGATGCAAACCAAAGAAGTGACCGCGCCCTTTTAATGGCTCCAACACATTCTGGGTGGTGAGCCCAGTGGTCAGTCAATGAAGCTTCATGATGGCCCCTGTGATGCTGGCGAAGATGAGGCTGAAGCCTCCGGGAGCGACTGGCGTTCGTTGGCAGTCATGACATTTTCAATTCTGATTTGAGACACTTTCATATTTGGTACTGAAATCTGATACGTATCCGATCTGCAGCAGTGTGACTCACTCACGATGTGAACAGCCAGATCTGAATTCATGCATCTTTTTCGTCAATCCAACTCAACATTTGTCATAATTTCGCGCTGCTGAGACTCATAAACATTCAGGCTGATGTTCCTGTACAAAAAATTATTAGAGACGTATCCAAAACCCTATCGTATCCGAAATGTCCGAACGCGGCCGCAGGAGAACGAGGCTGCAGCGTCAAAGAACAGTTAAAAGTCTGAAAGCGAAGTTTAAAGAATCCGAGGACGCGAACCAAAGAAGTGACCGCGAGCTTTTTATGGCTCCAACACATTCTGGGTGATGAGCCCAGCTGTCAGTCAGGGAAGCTTCATGATGGCCCATGTGATGCTGGTGAAGATGAGGCTGATCCTCTGGGAGCGACTGGCGTTCATTGACAATTATGATTGTTTACCTCTGGATGAGTCACGTGAAGCAGCGTGAGCTCTGTTCTTTTGTGCAAGCGGGTCGTTTCAGACTGATGTCGCATACAGATCACATTTAAAAGATCTTGTGAACAGCCAAACAAAAAATCGGATTTAGTGAGAAAATCAGATTTGAGCTACTTTTACCTGCTGTGTGAACGTAGCTTAAATCATACTATGTCCTAAAACACATCAACAAGGCTGTGCTACCTTAATGAAGAGCTGGAGGCAATTTGAGCAAGTAGAGAGGCGTTTTAGGAGTGTCTTAACAGAAAAGATTTGGGTGACTATTGACTTCTAGTGTTCGTTACTGACGTTAGCCTCATAGCTCCAGCACTAAAACTACAGACGCAAAAATTTGGACTTGGCTGATCTACTACATCTATGCCAAGGGAGAAAATAGAAAATTGTGCACATTAGTTTTTTCTCTAAAGTAATTCTTTAAGAGCTTCACAGAGACTTCAGTAAGTTATTAGCTCCCTTTACTGATGACGTTGTGTTTGGTTTCAAATTAATTTCAGGAACGTGAAGCAGTGACATTTTCTTTCCATAGGCAGTGGGCACTGCACCAAAGAAGGGACACAGGGGCACATTAAGCTTACGGAACCCAAGCTGACCCACTGGCTCTGTTCCTGGGGTGAGAGTGGGCCTTGCCTCGTGAAACGGATCCTAAACAATGACAGAGACCGTATAAAATACAGTTACTATCCACACCCGCCAGGAGGACGCTTTCACAGTCTGAGGGGAACAGAGCGGGGGCTCAGGCCCCCTGCAGGGTCTATCTGCACATGCCTGCCCCTCAACTCAGACAGTATTAGCTCTGTTACATCTCTTTTGTGTTATTATTTATTATTTTACTGGTTTCTTATGCTTCCTTATTTTACACCTATTGTTTAGTCTTGCACTTTATTATTTGCCTCATTGATTATTGTGGACTTGCACACAAAGAGCTGAACTGAATCCAGATAAAAACAATGCTGCAATAAATCTGATGTAGTTACTACAGAAGTCCAGAGAGGCCTTGAGGTAGTTCTGATTTTCTGGAGTCTGTTATCTTGAGATCACAAATTATTTGTCTTGTGCTCTCAAGATAACAAAAGTTGTTTTATGTGAGATCACAAGACAAATAATTTGTGATCTCTAGATAACAGTCCAGAGAATTATTACAAAAGTTGTTGTCTTGAGATCACAACTTATCTTGAGACCAAAAGACAAATAAGTTGTGATCTCTAGATAACAGTTCAGATTATAACAAAAGTTGTTTTCTTGAGATCACAACTTATCTTGAGACCAAAAGACAAATAAGTTGTGATCTCTAGATAACAGTTCAGATTATAACAAAAGTTGTTTTCTTGAGATCACAACTTATCTTGAGACCAAAAGACAAATAAGTTGTGATCTCTAGATAACAGTTCAGATTATAACAAAAGTTGTTTTCTTGAGATCACAACTTATCTTGAGACCAAAAGACAAATAAGTTGTGATCTCTAGATAACAGTTCAGAAGATTATAACAAAAGTTGTTTTCTTGAAATCAAAAGACATAAGTTGTGATCTCTAGATAACAGTGCAGAAAATTATAACTACCTAACTGCCTTTCTGGACTCATAAATTACCCAACTGTGATCCAACTAATGGTCAGCAGCGGTCCTGTGGTCAGAAACTGAGTGGGGCGGATCAACTTTGCAGCACCAGATGGACCACAGTTGGTACACAGTTGACCTAAAAGGTAGGTGTTTTTTAATGAAGTGGACTGTAAAAGTGAAGTGAATCAAGTTCTAGGTTCCAGCTCTGGGTTTATTCATATACCCACAGAGATGTGACGAAGAGGCGCTGACCGCTGAGAGCCGCCAATTCTCTGTCACACTCTGCGTGGGCTACCAGTCACATTCAATCTGCTCAGCTCGGTAATAAACCCATCCCGGATCCACACGTCTCTGAGGGATTCAAGGAAAAGTCCAGCCTTCTGGATCTGTGACCTGATGAACTCACTCACTTCACGGCCGGAGAGGATGCCGCTGACCGCTCGGTACAACAGCACAGATGGGGACAGATTTACTGGTGGGTTTGCGCCGGTGGGGGTGGCCAGTTTGGTGGGTTTTCTGCTGAGAATTTTCCATGCAGATGAACTCAGACACCTTCATAACACAATTCCCAAAAACGGGAGCTTTTGCGAAATCTCAGGAGACCTCGGCTGACCCTGCGACCCTGCTTTGCTGTCTGTCACGTCATCACCATGACGACAGTGACTGACATCTCTTGTCACTTCACAAAGTCCTTCTGAGAGGGCTGTGTTACCGCAGAGACGGAGCAGCTAAGCAGCGGCCGTCTCTGGGGCATGAATCAGGGCTATGTCACACACACACCCCCACATATACACACACACACACACACACACAGTCTCCCTCTGTCTCAAGACAGATATTTATTCAGACATTCGTGTCCACACAGCCTGCACTGTGGCGGCGCTCTGAGAGAGACGAGCATGATTCAAGCGCATAACAGACACAAACACATACACACATACAGAACTGTGCAAAAGTCAGAGACGCCTCTTCATTTATTTAACTTTAACCAGTCAAAACAGCCATTAAGCACAAGATATCTGTTTTTCTGGAGATACTTCTGAGGAGATTAGATATCAGATAATCCATAATCCAAAGCTACAGAGAAAATGGAGCTCCTAACAACCACCTAGAAGACCTGGTCGACACCAAAACTGCCCCCATCAGATAAACAGCACTTAAAGCTTTCATCTCGGAGAGAGAGGAGAAAATCAAGCTGCTTCAGATCTGAAAACATCCACAGGTGTTTCTGTCCATCCTTCCACTTTGAGAAGACGACTCAGCGCTCTGGGTCTGAAAGGATGTGTAGCTGTCAAGAAGAACCTCACTGAGAAAAGAAGATGGACACATCAAACAAAGAAGCTGAACAATGGACTGACCACCCCCGAGTCCAGACCTCAACACCACTGAATGTGTTTGATTACTTCAGAAAATGATCGACCAGCTTCTTAGACTGAACTTTGGAGGTGTGTCTGCAGATTCTTTGAGGGACTGAAAGTGAGTCTCCTGAAAAGAATGGAAGCTGGAATGAAGGTAAAGAGTGACTCAGTAAACACTGAAAAAAATATTATTTTAGTTGTTTAGGCTTCTGTGCAAATTTCTGTTACACGGTGAAGTTTTTCTTTTTTTCATAGTTCACAGTAAGTCACAGTTTTGATGGGTGGCGTCTTATTTCTGCACAGTACTGTATCAGACAGCACCCTTCATGCACTTGTGTGTGTGTATATATATATCACTGTTGTCGGAACAAAAAATCTCCAAAATGGTAACTTGACAAGAGAAGGAAACAACCTACTTTACTTTTAATGTAATTTACATACAACGTAAAGAATAACAGGCATTTTCAAATTATGGCAAAAACTGAAAAATGACAAAAATAGACGTACAAGTTTTTCTTCCGACAGCAGTGATAAAGTCGTAAAAGTCATATTTTACCTTCTGTACCGTAATAATTTGGAGACACAAGGTTTTGTTGTGACAGTAAACACACACAAACACACCTATATATATATATATATATATGTGTGTGTATTTATATACACAGTCAGCTGAACATATTGGGGAAAAATGTGGCCTGTGCAAAAGTTATGGCACATTTTACATTTTATTTTTTCTTCCAGTTTGTTAAACTCAGCAAATAAACAGTACTTGTGTATTAAAGTGTGCAGAAGTGTGTTCATTGTAGAGGATGTGTTAATATATTTACACTCAGAACATCAACAGAACATCATTTGACTGGGGGTGTGCAAACTTGAGCCCCCGCTCTGTTCTCCTCAGACTGTGAAAGCGTCCTCCTGGCGGGTGTGGATAGTAATTGTATTTTATACGGTCTCTGTCATTGTTTAGGATCCGTTTCACGAGGCAAGGCCCACTCTCACCCCAGGAACAGAGCCAGTGGGTCAGCTTGGGTTCCGTAAGCTTAATGTGCCCCTGTGTCCCTTCTTTGGTGCAGTGCCCACTGCCTATGGAAAGAAAATGTCACTGCTTCACATTCCTGAAATTAATTTGAAAACAAACACAATGTCATCAGTAAAGGGAGCTAATAACTTACTGAAGTCTCTGTGAAGCACACACACACACACACACACACACACACACACACACACACACACACACACTCACTCTGACTGTGGAGGATTCACAGCTACAGTATGAACAGATCAAATCAGTAGAGAAAGTTACTGTTTCCTTTACAGATCAGATACAGGTACAGTCAATGTGAGTGAGGAACGAGTGGCGGGGGAAGAGTGTGTGCGTGCGTGTGTGTGTACTTAGGTGAGGGTGGGATGAGTGCTGGTGTTTACGTGTGTGGTGTGTGTTGAGGGTAATCAGTGTTTGAGGAGCTGCCTCGGGCTCTTGTACAGATCAGTGTGATGACGCAAAGAGCCGCAGAGAACAGCTGATCTCATTCAGCTCATAAAACACACCACACACACGGTGTCCCGCTCTCTAAACCACATCTGCAACTATCCAGCACATTCATATTCAAATATTCCATCATCTCTACTGTTTAAATATTCTATATGAATAAGAAAAACTCAATTAAACAATGTTTTAAATTGTTATTCTACTCATTATTATTATTACTATTGATCATTACAAATATTTTAAGCACTGCAGATGCTACTTATCAAGTGACCTACAGTTTAATAACAGCACAGAGCTCAATGTTGTGTTAGCAGTATCGCCCAGTGGCCCTTCGAACCATTCGTAGTTCCTCACTGAAGTCCAGCTGCTCATGTGCTGTTGCTCTGACCTCACAACTGTAGTCATCTCATTCAAATACAGCTTTTAAATGGCAAGAAGTTCAACTGACCAGAGGTTATTTACAGCTGCTGCAATGCCGTGAATTTGTTTATCAGTGAAATACATCAAGTATCATTTACAAGCCAAGCACAGAGTTGATGCAGTAAATCAGTTAACATTAGCACTGACAGACACCTTAACAGACTATGCTGGACAGTGCTCACAGCAGAACTATGGATAAATCAATGAGCAGCAAACTAACAATAGCAATAGGTTGGTGGAGCTCCAGATCCCCTCGAGATCCTCCACTGTGACAAGATTCAGTGAGCTGTATGAACGAGAGGCTACAATCCACTGGCTGTATATCACTGCTGTCGGAACAAAACCTTGTATCTCATAACTTTACAGGAGAAGGAAAAAACCTTCTTTACTATTAATGTAAGTCAATAGAACCAGACTTTTTTTTCCAAGTCATTTTGGGTTGTTTCTTTTGGTCCGTTCTTCATAAAATTTACACACAATGTAAAGAGCGACAGACATTTTCAAATTATGTCAAAAACTGAAAACGACAAAAATGGACGTACGAGGTTTTGTCCCGACAGCAGCGACATGCATCATTCTACTGAACTGGTTCAAAGAGTTTTAACTGATTTGGACTTTAGACTAAAATCCTTTTGCTCTGAATGATTAAAACAATCTTAGTATAGTGACGATTTTCGCTCATGTTGAGCAGAACTCAAAACACAGCCAGTACATGATCAGCTAACACAGCTTTGAACAGCTGTTCACACATAAAATCATAATACTTTTATTAAAACACACAAAAGTTTAATGCAGAAAATGTGTGTTTCGGTAGTGACAATTCTTAATGTTCCACACTGATTTTCAGACTTTAGGACTCATTCAAAACAATGGGATCTAACTGCTCACCATGTGGCCAAAAGGGACAGGGATGCAGCCTTACTTCCTGCTCTAAAATGCAGGGGCGTGGCTAAAATAAGGCTCTGACTACAGACTAAAACTCTGTTTCGGTAGTGACATGAAAACATGGGACAGCTTTTTTAATGTTTTTTTTTTATGTAAAAACTGAACTCATGATAAATATAAAGCTTTCAATTTCACTTTAAAGGATATAAAAATATAAAACAAACAAAAAAAAAAAATGAAAGATGAAATGTAGGGATGGACACCTCCCAACAGAAAGTATCCTATAAATGACAATATTGTATATTTATTATTTGTATTATTATTATATATTATTATTACTATCTTTATTAATATCTTGGGTTTAAATAGATCATAACATAACTCTTGTAAATATCTAAGGTCTGAATCATTAAGTGTTTTTATTTTTTTATTAACTTTTTTTTTTTTTACAGTTTGAACTAATTCAGTAGAATAGTCCATGTCCAGTCATTGGTAGGAATATGTAGACACTGTTGCTCTCACTGGACGCTGGTGATGAAAATTGGAAACTGCATTTGTGGAAAACACGCAATCTTCATGTTTACGTTCATAGCTTTAAGCTAACTAGCAATACACAGCATTAGAAGACTTACTGGACCTCTCTGGGTTCAATCTCAGTCAGTAATCCTGGAGTTACAGTTTATATTAAAAACATGTTTTAGGCCAAAACTTTATCACAAAACTATCACAAAACAGTGTCTTAGATATCAAGCCATGCATTCGTAACCACTTTGTGTAATAACTTAATGAGATGTAGCTTTTAGAGCCATTCAATGCTTCGGACGTCTGGTTCCTAGTACTATAGTGGTGAACTGCTTGTGTCTAAACAAATGTTTGTTTCCCAAAAGAAGTGCATAGTTTCATAAATATGATAATGTTGGTTATTCAATTTAGCATTTTTGAATATTTCAATTATCGAGTTTATTGAATATTTGTTGCAGCTCTACTTTAAACCCACACAACACTAAGCTAGACATAAATTTATAGCACAAAAACACTCAATAAATCAGCTGCTGTTTACACACACACACACACACACAGGCGTAATGTTCAATTCCAAACCTGTCACACACACTCTAACTCTGTGGTTAAATAAGCCGTCCGAGGCCGAACGACACTCGCATCTCTCTCTCTCTCTCTTCTTCATCAGCGGCGGCTGCACGGACAGCAGTAAAATATTACTGATCACAATAATAACACGGATAAATTACAACAGTTTGGCGCATTTGGCCTCGTGGGGGAAAAAACAGCGATGTAATTAGAGTTGGCGCCTCACCGGCATGAAACACTGACCCCAAATGCATCAATAACATACGAGGCCTCACTGTGGAAGGAAGAAGAGCCGTGTTAAAGGAAAAGTTCAACACAATATCACGTGTACACCCCATCCCGTATGCATTCAATTAGCCAAGTCATATCTGAAGTTCTTTTGTTTTGAATTACGAATGTAGCGAACAAGTAATGGAACAATTCCCATTGTACAAATTGTTAGCCTGTTAGCATCACATGCTCGCCTAAGACCATGTGGAGGTGTTCAGTATCTAATAGACTTGATTATGTGGTTTCTGACACTGTATTACTTATAATCTATAAACATGGACTACTGTACGACAACGTGGGGTGAAAATCCTTTATTGTACTTAATATTAGTCATATTTCCAACTTTGAAGCACTTTAATATAAAAAGTTCATAATTAGAATTCAGGGTCCCGTAAAGTCTAACCTCGCGTTCACACCAGCGACAAAGCGGCCGGAGGTCATTTGTTTGTCCATGAGAGCTGGCGATTTCTGGCGTCAGGAGGCGGTGCGAACGTTGGCCACGCAAAGTGGGTGGAGTCAGCGACGTGATAAAGTTGAGTGAAGTTTAACTTCATGCAAATAAGGAGCGAAGCAATGTGGCGATTACCAATAGGAACTGAGCATTCAGCCGGGGACTTGTAGAGAGAATTACCACTCACTTCACTACTTCACTAACACTAGAGGGCGCTCCCGAGTGAGTCCAAAATGAATGGATGAAGATGGAACATTTGAGTAAAATCTAAGTTTATAAATGCTTAAACATTTTTAATATAAAAGAATACATTTATTTCCTGAACACAGATCAACATAAAACATTTTAACACTGCTGTTATATTTTTAAGAGCTTTTAAACTCGAGCTATAGGAGTTTAAAACGGCGCCTCATGTACGTTTATGACGTTTGTGAGTGTGAACAGCCAATGTGCTGCTCCGCTTGCCAACCAATCAGCTTTCAGTAGCAGTAATGCTAACCAATCAGTAATGCCAGCGTTCTGCTGCCCAAAACCCGTTTGCTGTAGAAAAAAGAAAACATACAGGTGAGTTTTCTTTGTTTTTTTAGTGAAATACAAACTTCTACTTTCTAAAAATTAAAGGCAACAAGAGGCGAAAAGTCGCTGCTGGTGTGAACACAGAGTAAGGGTTCTTGTAAAGTCTTAAAATAGATTTTGAAAATTTAAGATCACAAAACATTTTGTCAATTTTGATGCTTTCATTTTTGTGGTTTACTCTGCTGTCTTGAATAGACATTAACCGCAACCTGCAGCAGTGAGGAGCGATTTTAGAAGGTCACAAAGGGTTTAAAAACCTTTAGTGTTGAAATTCAACCCTCTGGGGTCCACAAACTCGCCTGTACGTCAAATTTGATGCTTCTATATCTGTTTCTCATGAATCAAAATTGTAACTGTAAATTGAAAGGCAGCTCATGTGCAACTTCTAGGTTGGACATTTGTATTTCTAAAGAGTGCAGTCTAAGCGATGACCACACGACTGCAATGCTGTCAGTTATGCCAGAGGTGCACAACACCAGTCCTGAAAGCATCCAGCACAGTTTTGTTGTTCCACTCCTCAAACACACCCAATAAACCTGGCAATTAACAGATGAGTTGAATAAGATGTGCAGGGCTTCCACTAACAACTATTGTTCTATTGATTAATCTATTGACCATTTTACCGATTAGGTGACTAAGTGATTAATTTTCTTCCAAAAAATAAAATTTAAGTTCCTTTTATTTTGAGAGTGAGTGCATTTACAAGCACTGAATAATCTGATAACTGCAGAAAATCAGATTTTGTCAGTAGTCTGATCAATATGTTTATATGCACTTGAGTAATCAGATAATGGGAAACTACCTGAGTCAGACAGTAATCAGATTTCTGCTTTACAGCCAGCCAGTAAACTCACAGAAGACGACGTGACGCAAACATAATGTAACTCAAACTTCATGGTGCTTTTTTTAAACATCGCACCACTTTACCTGAAAATATGAACATACATCATCTAGAAGATGGAGAATATTTAAATCCTTCACTTCGTCAAGCATGTATTTGGTTTCAGCGTCGCTCCAAAAGTGTTTTGCTGCGTCTAGCGGTAACACCGCTAGCTTATTTCCAGTACCGCCGCCTGTTTTCGCACATTCGCAGACTGAGAAATCCGAAAGAAATCAGAGTAAGAGTTTACATGCACTGAGAAATCTGATTGCTGAGCTAAAATCCACCTCTCTTTATCAGATTTCTTAATCAGATTTCTAGACCTTACTTCAATCTAAGAAATCAGAGCGTGCTGTTTACACGACCATTTGAATAATCAGATAACTTCAGAAATCCGATTATGATTGGATTATTGAGTGCATGTAAACACACCCAAAAATGTGCTTAAAATGATGGCAGAAATAAAATAGTTAGATAATGACCACTTCCCATCAAGCCCACGTGCATGAACACACACGCTGACAGCGTCAATCAACATAGATTAAACCCTGATTTGACCCTAAACATTTTCTCAAACACTTATTCAGTGGAAATTCTAAAGGTAGCAGGCAGACGACTTTATGGTTTTAATAATGAGTGTATTTAGCTGCTACAAGGACAACAGATTTTAAAAACTTCACCCTACTAATGGCAACATAATGTTAACAGTGGTTTCGCCTTTTCCGGTGTTGCATCCAGTCCAGTTCCCCCTCAAATTCACGTTTCCTTGGATACGCACATTCCCTAAAGGTTAAGGTTTTACGGCTATTTATTGTTTATTCTGTCGGTCTTTCAGCTGTACGATCTTTTTTTTAACCTTTTTTTGTGTTCCATAGTTCAAGTGTTGCTTGGTATTAACCTCTGTCCAGGGAACACGCATGCCTGAGGACTTGATTCATGAAAGGGAGCATGAATTTAAGGAGGAAGTGAATCGGATGCAACGCTGGCGGTTCCTCATCCAGAATAGCACCTGTGTGTTTTCTCTTCAGGTGCTCGTGCAGCACGCTAACGCTGCTGTGGTACACAATCGAAACTCTGTCCAAACCACCTTTTGTTTTGATAAAATAAAAGCAATACATTGGTTTCAACTATTCATGTCATTTTCAGCGCCAATGTCATTGATTATGTTGACTAAACGTGGCAGCCCTACTGATATGTTTGGGCAGGAAAATCACCGAACTGTGCTGGATACCAGGACAAGAGCTGTGCACTCGAGTTACACTCTCTGTTTCCACCAGGTATGTTTTTGCTGTAGCACCGTTTTGAAACGTCACCCTAAAACAGCTGTTGGTTGTTTTGCATGTCAGTCAAATGGCCAGAGTAGCAGTTCTTGGTCACGCTGAGCAACAAAACACACCAGATGACCTGACTCTCCTGAATCCACCTGATTCTCTCAGTTAGATGTCTGGTTTATGAGACAATCTCAGATGAAGTTCAAGTGAACATGAGCGAGCTTTGGAAGAAAACGCTGGAGTAAGACCTTTTTCCTTTCCTCTCCTTTTTCCATCCCTAAAAGCTAGAGATGCCCTAGATTTGTCCGTCACAGCCTGAGGAGCACTGACCGCTACGCTACAGCTCAGAATCGCTCACCATTTCACACACCATGGCCCCTGATAGGGCAAGACTTTTCACCTCTCTGACCAATCAGATCAAGGGATTAGACAGGAAGCTGCAGGAAGACGAATCCAACCCCCACTCCCCCCACTGATGTGCCTTTCTCAGATCCCCCCGCAGCTCGGAGGCGGTGGGGAGGCGTCTGAACTGATTTAAACCATGGGATTTTACACACTCTCCTCCCTGAAACACACACACACACACACACACACAGTCTCCATCTACTGCCTGAAAAACAGTCATGCTTTCTGACAAATACAAGAAAAACAAGAATGAAATGAAACAGAGATGCACAGATATGAGAAACATGGTCCGATGCTATTATCTGATATTTTTAATGTACAAATCTGCTGATACATAATCATTCATCATATGTAGAAACTTCGACTATCTCAGGGTTAGGACTAAAATCTGGGTTAGCATTACAGACAAATATATATTAAAAAGCTTCATAGAGGCTGACAAATATATTTATTTCTGAAGATTTACAAATGTCATAAAATGAATGAGGCGTAGATATTTTAACGCAGTAACCCAGTGTCGCCTCAACGTTCTGTCCTTCTGGAGTACAATCGGTGTGTGCAGCCAGGGGTGAGCCTGGGCCTACCCAGTCTAATCACAGGCCTAATCAAGCAAATGGCGTCATAATATTTATTAAACTGATTTTGAAGTGGATTTATGCTCTCTGCCATGATCCAACTTATTTTCTTAACTGCCAATCACTGTTTAGCAAATGTTGCTATCCACCATTGCTTCAAGACTTCGGTTTGTTATATGCACCAGTATTTGAAATGGAAGCAGTTAGAAGATGAGTAAAAGTGAGATGCTGTCCCCAATACAGTGGAGTATGAGGTTTTCTATCCATTTTCATAGCCAAAAAACAAATTTTAAAAATGTTGCCGTCCAATTTATGCAATTTTGGTAGCTACAGTATTCTTTAACCAGTGTGCGAAATACCCTTTGTTATTCGGTTGGGTCCCATGTTGGCTGGCTACTCCACTGTTGCCTGGCTGCTAATTCACTTGTCATAGTGGTGCTGATGATTTGGTGGCAACATTTATGTTTAACAATTCTTCTTTTGGAAATGCTTGTCTAGATTGGCAATGCGGCTGTCGTCAGTCTGAGAAATAAACAACAATTCCACTGATTAATTTTTCATATTTAAAATATGCTATGGCATATTGTAAAGTTTTCAGACTTATCCTGGGCATAGTTACAGTTGCTAGGTTATGAAAGGCCAAATGGGTGGACCAGTTTGCTACATAACCACCCTGGGCAGGGCAGTGCTGCATCTCCAGTTAGTTAAGAAAACCAGAAGCCCAACATTTTGTGGGTGAAGCAGGATAAACATTTACGTTTTTTTGAATTTGTATTTCCGTTATTCCCTAATGGACAACATAACGTCATAATAAATTTGCTTCCAATTTGATTTTAAACATTCAGGGAGTCCAAGAGATTGATTAGGGGCCCCCCAGGATCTCTGTACATCTCAACAGAGTTCAAATTAGACAGCTATGTTGTCTTCATTGGCCAAGCTGTGCCTGTGATAAGTGAAGGGTGCTGCTGGTTAGTGAGGTAAAGTTTTGGATGTGTTTGTGTGAATCCAGTATTCTGGTCTTGCTATTGTTTTGCATCACCATAGAGTGGAAGTGTTGGAACAGGTAGGGTGAAGACTGCACTGCTGTCAGGAATAGCTAATAACCTGATGTAATGGCGTCGTGGGACATAGCATTCTCGGAAATTGTATCTACCAAGGTGGCCTATCCACTTTTTCACAGGCCAACCCAAAAAATTAGTTCTGCCTACACCACAGAGTACAACAAATACATCATCAAATATCAGTTGGAGTTGAAAAACAGCTGTCAGTGCAGCAAACCCATGTGATACAATAAATACACATTTACAGTAAATCACCAATTGCCCATTTATGAAATCTGCTAGTTTATCAACATTCATTGGATCCTCCTAATGCTACCAATACAGAGTGATGCATTTAAACACTCTTATTTTAACCCGTGTAGCCTTTGCATGGCAAACAGTGCAGCATGCACAAAGTTTAGTTTCAGTTTGATTGTTTTTTGCCCACCTGCCGTTATTATATGATTTCATTTTTATTCTTTTGATTTAGGTGGCTTGTAGTGAAGTGCACACTGAATCTCATTGTACTTGTACAATGACCTTTGTATTCGTAAAGCATGCATTAAAAAGTAGGGGGTTTAGTGGGGCATAATGATTGGTTCATGGGGCACTGCCCCAATAAATGACCCCCGACACCAGCCACAGAGCTGGGGGAATGCAGTACACGAACGTGATTATATAGTAACGTGATTACTTTTAACTGTAATTAAGTATGTAACACATTAAGTTTCATTTTTTGTAATCAAGTTATAGTTATCATTAAGTGCTGTCAAGTTATGTCCGACTCCTGGTGACCATATGGATAGTATTCCTTCAGAATACTTTGTGTTCTAATATTACAGTTACAGAATTAATCTGTAATTTTAACTGTTACTTGTACGTCTTTAAGCAAACAAAATAAAGTATATGCGATTCATTTATATCATAAATTGTCTCTATATATTATCTGTGCCTGTCATTGTACATAGTTTGCATGTATGCATCTGCTAACTGCATCAGCTGACTGCATGGCTTTGTAAGTATCAGCAGTGCAGCATGTGGGAAGATTCGTAAATTTAAACGTATCTGCAGAAGCATCTAATCACGCTAATACTTCATCTAAACAAACCAGATTCAATTTGCATTCAGAAACAGCTTTTTAAGAGATTTTATTTCAATGCAGCTGTTTATGAACTGTTTCTACTGACTAGTTTGAGTTGTTCATCATTTTAATGAGCCTAACTGGCTGTCAGGGATACTGATGCCTTTTAAGTGATGTTTACTGTAATCTTTCTAAATACATTACTGAGAAGGACTGTTGGGTTTTACCTTGTATAAGGAGGTTTTACAGAGTAATGCAGACATAATGAGTACTAAGATTACTTTTTTCAGGAAAAAATCTCATTACATTTTGAGAAAGTACTTGTGGACATGGTGAGCGAAGCCTCTGTAAGACGTCTTATCCAGGGTGACTTGCAATATGATCATATTACACAGGTAGATGGAGGTAGTGTTAGAAGTCTTGCCCAGGGACTTGTATTGGTATTGTGTAGGGTGTTTGCCCAGGCAGGGGATTGAACCCCCCATATCTGCAGTACTACTCACTACACCATACCAACCACAATTATATCATATTGTCCGCTGAAGGTGCAGAGACATCAGTGTAGTGAGGAAGATGACCACCAAAACCATTATTGCTAAAAAAAGTTTTTTTTGGGGGGGTTCCAGTTTTCTCCCTAGTACTATCCACTACTTAGGACTCCCCCAATCACACAATGCCACCAGTGCTAGGAGGGCAAAAGCTCAGCACAGGCTTCCTCTGAGACTTGTGAAGCCACTGCATCTTCTCGAACTGCTGCTAACGTAGCATCATTAGACAGCTGAACACGCTTGGAGGAGAACACTAATCGCCAGATCTGTTACATCAGCCAACAGACGCCTGAGCTGACTAGCATTGTGCTGAGTGATGGGGGAGACGCAGGGCCATGTGACCCACCCAAAGAGCGAGGCCAAATGTGCTGACCCTTTACAGACTGGGTGTGGATGTTCTCAGCTGAGCCCTCAAGAGACTATGGGAAGATCTCAGGATCTCAGGAGAGCCTGGTCAGTCTCTTAGTAATTTAAGGTGGCAAAACTTAATGAGAAGGAATGAAAACAGCACCTGTGTCTATGATGACCTTACATTTTGTAATTTTTTTTAATGATCAGAAATTTGAGGGGCAGTGGTGGTCGAGGCCTCCTCCACAGCTACACCCCTGATACAAACACACACACAGCCCTAATGTGAGAGGACAATAGAAGCCACAGTGAAAAACGAAATGCTGAATGAAAAACAGGGAATGAGATCAGATCATTTCACAGAATCTCTACATGACAGCCACCACACACACACACAGCTTAACCAAACCCGCAGCAACACTGTGGCGTCCTGTGTGTCCTCATCAGCCTCCGACAGCCTGAGTCTCTACTCAGTGAACACAGCGTTACAGAGAGAGAGAGAGTTTATAGGATAACTAAAGAGTACAGCCGCTTCCCCATGACTCAGACACTGCAGAGAACGAGAGCGAGAAAGAGGAGAGATTAAGAAGAAAGTGTGAGAGAAAGAGAGATAGAGAGAGAGAAGAAGAGATGAAAGAGAGAAAGATGGGAAGGGAGGAAGAGGAAGAAAGAGTGAAACAGGAAGAAGATGACAAAGTGAGAGAGACAGAGAGAGAAAGATTTGTCTCTGAATCACCATCAGGGTTCATACGTGCCTTATAAAGGCTTTAAAAAGCTTCATAGAGGCTAATTTGCATACACAGACCGAAAGCAAAGTGTGTGTATGTAAATGAGCAGAGGAGCGTATGAATATATGCAAATGAGTCAGGTTAGAGGCAGAAATAAGCCAGCGGCTGAATGCTGTGGACGTGCATATGGCAGATCAATGCTCTATTAGATATGGGTATCTTCATCGCTGCAGTGTGAGACTCATGAATGTCAACGATCAGGCAGAGTGTGTGTGAGGAATAAGTGAGTAGTGGACGGGCGGATGTAGCGGTGAGGGATGCACAATTTATTGTTTGCTAATGGTCATCAGGATATTAGTAGGGTTGTAACAACACATCATCAGCCACAAAGAAAACAGGCCAAACATTCTGACCGAACAAACCCAAAGATTAAATAGAATGAAGTGTCAAAATCTAAGACTTTACAAAAAAATGCAATGGTAACGAAAATATGAAACACTGTCTGTTTACATGCAGAGATTGTTGCCAATCTGACTGAATACATTCTGATTATAGACGAAGACTGAGGTGTTTATATTCTCACTCTACTCAACAATCTGATGAAAATCTCTGTTTACATGCTCACTACAAGTAATCTGATCCAAAATTACACGCATGAGTAGAGAACCGCTTAGTGTAGACGTTACCATGACAACCAGCATCACGTGAGTCCAATCAGAGTGAGATGAGCAGCAGTGAGCAGTGCTTGTGTTTTGAATTACTTTAAAATGATGTCAGACTCAGGAAAACGTCCTTCACATGTCCTTATTAAAGAAGGCCGAGAGGAAGACGTCGTGTTCTGAGACACATAAGCTGGACATCCGTCCCACCACCGCCTTTTAAAGATCAGAGCATAAACTTCGTCTCCTCTGCAGACCAGTTTCTGCTCCGCCATGTTGTACATTATAAACTTTCACTATGACGTGATGAACATGCAGAACGGACTTAAACTTTCTGATAGGGAATGTAATCAGATACAGGCGTTTACACGGATATTATTCTTCTATTTAATGGATTATTTACAGGATTACCCACCTCGTTCAGTCAGATAGAAACTGTATTCCGAATGGCCCCAATCAGACTAGACTATTCCAATTGAGGTGTTTACATGGACGTATTCTATTCCGATTGAGCTGTTAGTCGGATTATTAACTGATTAATAGGCTGCATGTAAACTTAGCTATTGACAGGTAATATGAGCTACATTTTGTTAGCCACTTGAATGGCCAGAGCTCACCAGTGGGCCCAAAATTTTGTTACAATCTTCTGTCACCTAAGAATAGCTCAGCCAGTTTTCACTGAGGTCCCTGTAGTTACTGAATAATAAGCCTTATTACGTAATAAACCTGTGATTTTAAGGGGTTAATATGTAATAGACCTCCTAACTCCTGAGTCATTTTTCAAGTTGATGTCACACCCAAATAAAGAACTCTGGGTCTAAGCAGATTCTCTATGGGAGAAAATGCATGGCATTTTTGATATTACCCTACGTAGTGAACAAAAATTTTCCTAATTCATTTTGTTCTAAGCATATTTCTCCCACGGTATCACAGGATCCTCTGAATTATGAGGTTGTTAAGGGGTCAAAATATGAATAATGCTACATCCATTCTACAAGCAAGCTAACACTCCTGTGCATTGAACTCAAATTGCATGAAAGTAAGTCTAACACTGTAAACTACTTGGAGGGACAAAACCATCAGCTTTCAAACAATTTTGTTTACTACAGGTTGTGATAGCGGCGATTTCCAAAAACAGCATTCATTTTTTTTTCCATAGAGCAAAACACTTAGACAAGATGCTGCCTACAAAATGAGGAGTTCAGAGATCTATGAAAACCCATATCTTATATTTTCCTTGTATATTATTTTATTGCTCTTATAACAATTGGGTGATTTTATGCACCAAAATTGGTCAATTAATTTTTACATGACAATTTTTCAACATCAGTTCATTAGAATTAAACGGGGTGTTTTCATTACTGTGCCTTTAAGACTGATGTATGTAAATGAGCTCTCATATAAAACGCTGAAACACTCCTTATAACTTCAGTGTGAGTAGGCGGGGCTAAACCGCAGTAGATTGAATAGACGGATATATGCATATCAGCTGGTTCTTGTGACAACACAGAACATCACTATAAGACCCTATATGACTTGTATAGGTTGCAACCATGTCAACCTATTCAGTTTCATAAGTCACAGTGAGTGCTTTACATGCACTTAATAATCCGATAACTGCAGAAAATCAGACTTTGTCAGTAATCCAATCAACGTGTTTACATGCTCTTGAGTAATCAGATAACGTGAAACTCCAGGTCTACATGAGTCAGACAGTGATCAGATTTCTGCTTTACAACCAGCCAATAAACTCGCAGAAGACGAGGCGATGTAAACGTAATGTAAAACTCAAACTTCATGCCGTGGCTCTTTACCTGAACATATGAACACACAACATCTAGAAGACGAAGAATATTTAAATCCTTCATTTTGTCAAGCATTATTTGGTTTCAGTGTTGCCCTAAAAGAGTTTTGCTGTGTTTCGCGGCTGCTCGATTATTTCCGTTATAGCAGTCTGTTTTCGCAAATGCTCATACTAAGAAATCTGAAAGAAATCAGAGTAAGAGTTTACATGCACTCAGAAATCTGATGACTGAGCTAAAATCCAGCCTCTTCATCAGATTTCTTAATCAAATTTAGAGACCTTAGTATGCTGTTCATAAGAACTGCAGAAATCTGATTATGATCGGATTATTGACTGCATGTAAATGCACTCAGTGACTTAGCAACATGAATACAGTTATCATTTTTCTTAATTTATATTTTGTTAAAAATACCTTGAGAACATCAAACTGTGAACCGAATCATGACACCTCTAGACATCAGCCTTCACATTATTGATATCGCAGAAGTCTGCAACATGAAAATGATCCTCTTATTTGTAACTGGACATTTCTCCTCGTGCTATGAGCATCATGACCAATCCCAGATGTGCATCCAGTGTTTTAAATCAATCAAGGCCCCACAAATCTCTATCGTTCTGATCAAAACAATGCAGGCCGATCTTCGCTCAGTGAATGAACTTAATTTAATTATGCCACATATTTCCATTCAATCACAATATGTCTCCAGCTTGTGTGACAAACTACCCCTTGAGTGTTCAACCGCGTCACGTCCAGCATGTTTTTAGTATGCTGTCACAACTGCAGTGTGGAATATGTATCAATATAACAGGGATTTTGTGTTTGGTTCATATTGTGCAGCCCTGGCAGCGACATTACTCGGAAAAACGCCGTTCTGCACTGCCTCTGTCCTCACATTTGCATCCAAGACCCGAACGCTGGGTGATGGGGGACTGTCGTCGCAGCGGCAACAGTTGCCAGGGAAACCTCACCGTAGGAACCTGTGGAGATGCTGGGCCACTCCAGCTCTCGGTGGACGCAAAGCAGCGACATAGAGGAGGCGATGCTTCTGCATGTGTTTGTTTTTTCGTACATTTTGAGGACAAAAAATGTCCTGACTATGTAAGAAAAACAGAAAAAAGAACACAAACAACAAGGTTTTTGGCCTAATTTTGTAAAGGACAGTTTATAATCTTATAAAAGGTTACGATTAGAACATTAAGCATACAGGTACCTACCTTTATATGTATATGTGCATATATACTGTATGTATGTATGTGTTCACATATATAATTACCTATATATATATATATATATATATATATATATATATATACACACACACACACACACACACACACGTATGGGACGTATGTATGACCCTGTGTATGTGTTTTTCAGGTGCAGAGGGTCGATGAACGCCAATGCAGGGAGCAGAAGAGATGGCACCCCAGCTTTGATGCAGTTTGGCTCATTAATTCGAAGGCGTGTTGCCGAGGCAACAGGGTGTTGACATGGCGCAGTCGCACTTCTTGGCACTGATAATGGGTGTCATTCTGAGAACAGGCACAGATCCCTCTCTCTCTCTCTTTCTCTGTCATCCCTCCATCTGTACACAACGCCCATCCCCCTGCCCCCGCCCCCCACCAGCTACCGCACCTCAGCATCTCTTACGTGTGCACGTATGATGGGAAATGTGTTACCTCGGTTACATCAGCTAGCGAGAGACAAAAAAGCAAGAAAAACAAACGGAAACCAAAAAACACAAACTCAAAACCAAAAATGAACGGTTTCACTGTTCCACTTGCCATTTTTTCGTGTGCCATGTTTCTTTTTAATTTCGAAGTGACTTCTGCTAACAGAATAGTTCTCATAATAACCAGTGTAACCTTAGCTAATTATAATAACAATAACAATATTACAATTAAGATAACACTTGATCTTTTTTTTTAATAAAAAAAAAGAAAACAAACCAACAAAAAAAAAAAAAATCAAACTAGATAAAAACAAATAATGAAAGACACTTATCATAATAGGTTTGTTTTTAAAAGAGCTCTATAAGTTTCTATAGTCGTTTATTTGTCCTTTTTCCATTTTAAAAAAACAAAAAACAAAAAACGATTCGCCAAACTCTTTTATTCCAGTCTAGCGTGGTCTCGCTCACTGAGTTGGGTTTCTCTTACCTGTCAAACGCTTCAAAATCCTGTCCTCCATTAGCCCTCAGAGTCTTTGCTCGTATCCTGCGTCCGTCCGCGTTAGAGAACACAGTGATTCGCTGTAATCCACTGTACTCCCGTCCGTGATGTTCATCAGAGTCTGTGTTCTGTTCGGAAACATGTTCAATCACATAGGGGGGGACAAAAAAGGAACGCAGGCTCCTGGTTGAGTTCTTGTACAAAACAGAAGGAACAGGAGAGCCGGAGAGCCCGTTTTCGATACCCTTTTTCCACTTTTTCGGGGGAATGTTGCTGCTTTCCGAGCAAATCTGTGGTTGTAGTTCCTGCCATCGTATTGTAATTGTAATCCCTCAGGGAATATATGCTGTAGTGACAATCACTTCTAGCACAATGAAATACAAACATCACCTCTGGATACAAAAGGAAACAAATTAATCATAATAATAATCATAATAATGATTAAAAAACAGCTGACATATAAGCATTTTTATAGTTATAATAATAATAACTGCAATATCAATAATATTATATTTACTCTTATTCAATATAGAGGGACAGATTAAATCGTTTCACTTTTCCGCACATCAAATATCTCTCTGTATAGCAGCATTTAGATAAAAATTCACATTTTGCTCTCATTACATTACCTATTACTGTATTATCTGCATTATGGTTAGCATAGTTTATCGGTATTGGTAATTTGTTCCCCGCTCGAGCCGCTCTGTGTCACTAAAATGTTTATAATCCGTTACAATTCCACTGTAAAAGACAAACAAACGTTACTCTTCTTCAGCGACCCTGTTAGTAAGAATGCAACAAGAAAAGGGAAGAGGATTTAAGGACTAAAAATAAGCAGTAGTCAGACACAATCTCCTGAATTTTAATACCCTCCCCGCCAACCCCCCCCCCACCCCCCCACCCTGTCCATGACCGCCTGGTGTCCCACAGACGACCGCGAGGTTTTCCGCCGTGTTGTCGGTTTGTAAGCAGACTAAAGGTTTCTCCCGAGTGTCAAAGCGCTACAACTGCAGCTGCTCGATTCTTCAAGAGCCGTGGCTTTCAGTCAGAAAACGAAACCAAAAACAAACAAAAAAAAAATGCTAAAGATTCTTCATAATTTATTTCTCTGAATGAAAATATATTTATATATCATGTGTACTTTCACAGTTTATTATTTTTTTCTCTTTAGTGTAAGATCAATGTCTTTTGCCCTTTAAGGTTCTTTTTCGAAAAAATCTTGTCTTTTTTTCCCCTCTCTCTCTCTTCCTTTCACCTCAAGAAGAAGGTTCAAAGGGAGGAGAAAGTGAGAATATGGCAGAGTCCATCAGAACGAAACACAAGCCCTCAACACAGTGCTGGTCTGTCTAATCCACCGTCCACCCTGAATGCTACTGCAAACCTTCAAGTACAGTCATTCCCTTTTGTCGTCCCAGGCTTCCCTTGGCACTCTAAAACGCTTACGCACAAGATAAAATACTTTCCGTTGCTTGTGTTCTATATATATTTATATATATGTATATATCTATTTTTTTTTTAAAGATTTTGTTCATGAATTCATGAACACAGATCTTCTAATGCATACTGTGCAGTGTCTCATAGCATGTCAGCGTAGGTGTACAGACACTGACACTGTTCTCGACCCTTTCTGTGAGATAGTGGACATGCTTCGTGACGCTGATGCGCAAAGATTTCTGCTTTGGCACGGATCTGTGCAAGTTTGGCACATGATGCTGATCTTAAATTCGAATGTGTTGATACTGTACTGTGTGCTGCTGTGGGAGCACGTTCGCTTCGACACTGATCAGTGTGGTATGGAAAAAAGTAAAAAACATTATCCTAACTGCGGTGTGGTGGTCTTGCCTTCCTCTTTCACCCACTCTGTGTCGTCGCAGTGCCGACTTTGTAGTGGTTCACAGCTACGTCTTATTCTTGTGTAGGTAATATGTCATACAATGCTGGGTCTACCTCGCTCGTTACTCCTGAGAACATACCCACGGGGGCTGAACAGCCAGTGCCCTTCATCTGTTACTGTCTTCCTGATGCTATCTTTCCATTATTCTTTCCTCTTTTCATCTCCCTATCTTTCATTCTCTCTCTCTCTCTCGCTCTCACTCTCACTCACTCTCTTCCTGTTTTAGATCTGAGTCTCTTGGACGTTCTCCTTGGAGCCACTCTTGAAAAGCAGGGGCTCGATCTGAGGGTTCTGCCCTTTACCTATCAGGCCTTTGAGTGACCCGTGGATACCGAGGTTTGGCAGGGGCATCGAGGAGGGAATGGAGCATGGCACGCTGCCCATAGAGACAGGCACCTGGGCGCAAGAGATGGGTGTGGTTTGGGACTGGGAGCAAGAAGAAGGGTTGTTGTTGTTGTTGAGGCCAACACCAGAGCCTCCAGAGAGGCCCAGACCCATCATGTTGTTGTTGAAGTGGTGGGGCTTGTAGTAGTGGTTGAGGTGCTCCGCTCGAGCAAGGTTGGGCAAGTTGACAATCTCTGGGTGGTGCAGCCGCAAGCTTTGGCTTCCTCCTCCGGATCCGACCTGGGGCACGGTCGAGCCGCCGCTGATCCCGCTGCCTCGGACGCTGGCTCCTGCTCCGATCTCATCCTCTACGTTGATGATCTCTATAGCCCGCGCTGGTCCATGGTGTTTGTGGAGCTGGTGCTGTTTCCGAAGCTTGTAGAAAACCACCAGCATCACAGCCGCCATGAAGGTGATAGCCACGAAGCAGCCAATGATGATTTTGGTGGTTTTCATCACGTCATCCAGGCCCGAAGGGTAGCTGGGCTCAGAGACAGGTACAGTAAAGGTGGGTTTGGTTGCCCGGGGAGAGGACGAAGAGCCAAAAACCGACAGAGATGAGGCAGTGGTCGGGATCACATCATGCCAGAGACGCCCAGAAGGTGTCGGTCCAGGGATGTGGATGATGGTCTCGTTGATGGAACGCAGGGCAGAATCCTCTTCTCCTGTGGATTCCACAGTTTCCACAGTTACAGTAGTGAAGTAAGTGTAGTTGATGCTGGCATCTGCTGCGGTGACATTCAGTACAGCTGTTGCTGTGGTGTTTCCAGCTGCGTTGGTCACCATGCATGTGTACTGGCCAGTATCACGCAAGGTTACATTGGTGAAGTTCAGAGTGCCATCATGCAACACAGAGATTCGGACACGATATGACCCATGGGTCATCAGTGTACCATTGGGTGTGATCCAGTTAACGGAGGTCATGGAGGTCCCGGTGCGGCACTTGAGCTCAGCAGCCATACCCTCGGTCACATTGAGGTCTGTGGGAGGCTCAACAATGACAGGGGCGTAGCAGGTGAAATGGCTCTGGTCAAGCTCGCCGATGTACTTGCCCTTCAGATAGGGTGGTGCATGGCACCGAGCACAGCAGGTTGTGTTGCTCGGTACCGTTTCCTTCAGCCACCAGCTGAGCCAAAGAACATCGCAATTACACACCCAGGGATTGTGGTTGAGGTGAACTCTCTCCAGCTTCTGCAAGGGGGTAAAGAGGTCATGGGGCAGAGAGTGAAGGGAATTGTGCGACAAGTTCAGCTCCTCAAGGCTCTTGAGATCGTCAAATGCATTGCGCTCGATGACGGACATCTGGGAATGCATGAGCCACAGTTTGCGCAAAGACTCCAGTCCTTGGAAAGATCCAGGTCTTATGATCTCCAGTCTGTTTCCAGAGAGCTCCAGCTCCTCCAGCCGGACCAAAGGCGTCAGGTTGGGGATGTCCTTCAGACCACACATACCAAGGTTTAGGTAGCGCAGATTGATGAGTCCGACAAAGGCAGCATCTGAAATATAGTCCAGCTTCTTGAGCTCACCCAGGTCAAGGCGACGAAGGGAGGGCACCCGGTGGAAGGCATAGCCTGGCAGCGTCTCGATGGGATTGTTGCGAAGCCAGAGCTCCCGTAGCTTGCTGAGGTACTCAAACGCCTGCGATGGCACCAGCGTGAGGCGGTTGTCGAACAGTTCCAGTGTGTTGAGGTTTGGGAGGCCATTGAATGCACCGACCTCAATCTGACGAATGTGGTTCTTGGAAAGCTGGAGGATCTCCAGGTGCCGCAAGTGCTTGAAGGTATCTGACCTAATCACCTGGGTGAGAGAAGTTCAAGTCCAAGTTAAATTTATGTCTTTGAGATTCTAGAAATATGAGGTTCTTAAAGTTCAATTGTTGGCTATTTTAGATACCACTTCTTCTAACGCTTCATAAATAGAACTGTCAGTTATGTGACATCCCAATCACAGTTTCTTTGCTGATGTGTTCGTGTCTGGGTTTGATTTGACTGTCTGTTTCTCCTAAAACTTTAGACAAATGGTACAGTCAAAGATCTAGGCATAAAACACATTCTACAAATTACTATTGAGCACAGAGCCATTGTTTGCAGCCAGTCACAAACCCCGTTTTATTTGTTCTATATTTGCCATGCATTGTAGTCTCAAAAGCAAGTGCGCATAAAACATTTCCCTGTAACAAGAGCAGTCAAAAGTTGAGGCATTTAGCTAAGGAGAGTTAGCTCATCTGTTTGACAGTACTACCTAATAAAACCTCAAAAAAGACACAGACAGGGCGCATCTCCAGGAGCAGCGGCAGTCTTCTCGTGGCATGTGTCAAAATAATTCATTTTATGGAAATATTTTTACTTAACCAGTGAGCACAACCAAGGCCTCTCTCATTAGAGATGGCTCAAATTCCTCTTGACATGATGTACGGGTTTCAAATGCTACCGCAATTTCACACATTGAAGATGCAGAGAGCTGCGTTACACAGAGAATCGGCACATTAGTGACAGCCTGAGCTGCTTTCCTTGGGCAGAGAGCGAAGCCTAGTCCTGGCCTGCCGCCACAGCTCTCACTATATACGAACCACACGAGGGGAGGGGAGGGAAGCAGAGGGAAGGGGAGGTGGGTGTGAAACACAGTGGGCTGGGGGTGTTTCAGAGAGAGGATGGGAGAGGAAACTGTCAAATCTCTACTCTCGGGGTACACAGCAATGAGAGAGAAAGAAGCCAAAGAAAAAAAAATCTAGGATGCCTTCAGGTGTTAAAACATTTTTAGATTTTTAATCATTTCAAGTGGGGCTCCAGGATACGACAAACCAAATCAGAATTTTTACGCTAAGAGGGAGACGTGATGAGTATTATTATTATTTTTTCTATTTTTAATAGGGATGCTTTCTGTTAACCCTTTCAGATCAAACTACGAAGGATTAACTCTCTGCATTTGTTTACTATTTAAAGGGGAATTCCACCAATTTTTCTAAATTTCTGCCTGCACTGACTTTAATCACAGTCACATGCAAAAGTTTGGGTGCCCCACGTCCAATTGCATCCTTTGTTGATTTTATAAGTGAAAGCAAGTGTACAGAGAAAGTTCTAGAGTTTCTGCACATTCTAATGTAATTATTTTCATTGTTTCAAACTAATCAAATAAATAAAAACTGCAGAAAAATGTACAGAAAAACAAGATATTTTAATTCACTGTAAGGAAGTGTAACGGGAACTTACAGTTAACTTATTTTCCCTTAGAAAACCAACAAAACATGTAAGTAGACGGGGGTTATTGAAACTGTGTGTCTCTGATGTAAGCAAGTCGGTCAGAGTGGTTTGATGCGAAATGGTTCATTGTGGTTCATTCTTTGGGGACTAATTTGCCTTACACTCTGAACTGTCACTGGGGCAGTTCCCCTCTTGTCACTGGGGTGATACCCTCAAAGGTACATCCGAGTACCTTTAGTCAGGGAACATAACTGAACCATAATCCACTGAAATGATATGTTCTAAGCTGTACTGACTCCACACACCCCGTCTCGTCTCCAGGCTTTTATTTTACTGTTCTGTTTTAAAACATTCGGTTATGAAAAATTCCGTACTTTTCACCTGGAAAAACTTATTTAAGGTTCACAATCAGACCTTAAAACCACTGTTGTACCTTTGAGGGAACATTTACACTGTTTGTACCTTGGTAACTGAAAAATGTACCTGCACAGAACCTTTATTTCTGACAGTGTACACTGCTCTCTGCCATGAACGGATTTTAAAAAATGTGTTTTAGGCCAAAACTTCATTTCAAGACTACCATAAAACAATTTCTCAGACATCAGGTAGTGAATTCATAACCATTTCATGCAATAACTTTCTGTGAGGGAGCTTTTAGAGGCGGACGTCTGGTTCCTATTACCAACATTATGAACAACTCTCGGCAAGTTTCTCTAGAACGGAGCCTCTCGCACCAAACCACTCTGAACGGCTGTTTACATCTTACCCCTTTAATTATGCCCTCATTTTGAAAAACAAATAGGGTGGAATTCCCCTTTAATCCCACGAACATGTACCTTGCTTTCAAATTAGGTCACATCGTAACACCTGATTCAGCAATGGAGCCCTGAACTTGAACGAGGGCCCGAACAGAATCAGCAACTATTTCATTTGTGTTTCAGCGCAGAAAGATGCTTACACCACCTTCACTCACTGTTTAAGCAGTGCCTGTGTTACAGTCTCTCGATGCCTCAGTAATTAAAGCTGTGAAGGTGTTGACAGACAACCGGCAAACACAGGCATCAACATTCAACAACTCGCACAAACACGGCCGCTGAGTAAGAAGCAGTCGGGACAATACTTACCTGTATCGAGTTCTCCTGTAAGTTGAGGTATCGCGTGTTGTTGGATATATTCTCAGGCACCTCATCCAGGTTTTGTCTTGTACAGATCACTCGACTGGCTTGATTGGAGCAACTGCAAGGTGTAGGGCAGGTAGACGTGGCTCCTGCTACCTCTTGGCCAAGGAGGAGGAGCCACAACGGCAGCTGGGCCAATAGAAGGAAGAGGGGGGAGGGGCTAGGAAGGCCGGTCACCGTGGTGATACGCATGGCAACTGGGTCATGACCTTTCCCGTAATCCAGGGGTGTATGATAGACCGGTTCCAGAAATATCCGTATCGCGTCTCAGCCGCCGATTTGAGTTTAGTCGTACATTGTTTTGTGTTGTTTCTCAGGTGAAACGCTCCGCCGTCTCCTCGGTACGCCTGTTTGTTCCTTCCTTGTTTATTTTTTTAAAAGATATGACACATTTACATATGCTGTGCCTCCTTTTCCCTTAAAGCGTCCTCTGAGAATTGGAGAAGCCTCTCTGTGTGGAATATGTGTGTTACTGGAAAAGAGAAAACAGAGGAAACATCAGGATCGCAGAACTTCATTTTGTTGCCTTCTTGAGAAATAAAAACATGGAAATGAATCCTGTTAAACCCCTTAAGGCGCCCCGTTTGTGGGTCTACGCTTCGGTTCCTCACTCTCATAACTTCAGAACTTACACATTAGTTGTTTCATTAGTGTTTTATAATAGTTACTGAATAAAAAGCCTTAAGATTAATATTAGATAACAACCCTTTAGTTTAACGGTTAAAGCAGGGCAGCCCATTCCTGGTCCTGGAGATCTACCACCCTGCAGAGTTTAGCTCCAACCCTGATCTAACACACTTGATCCTAAAAATAAAGCCCTCAGAGGCATCTGACTATCACAGCCAGGTGTGTTGGATCTGAACTCTCCAAGACAGACACGTCAAACTGGGGACCTTCTGGGCCAAAGTGCTGCGGAGATTAGCGTTTACCCTCATTTAACACTCTGAACTCAGTTCATGAAGGCCTTGCTGAGTAGCTGATGAGCTTTATCAGGTGTGTTTAATGAGGCAGTGTGCTGAAGTCTGCAGTGTTTTGGCCCGCAAGGACTGGAGTCTGACACATGTGCTCTAGGACCAGCATTGGGAAGCCCTGGCTTAAAGGAAGATGAGCAAATGTTTGGAAATTATTACATTAACTTATTTACTTATTAATTAAGCTCCGCTTAATTAAAATCTTCAGAAGTCCTTGAGTGGCTGGATCAGATACATTAGTGTTAGGTAAGGCAGGAGCAGCATGTTAGATGCAGGTTGCACTGTAAAAAATAGCATCTTGTCAGATGAAATGATCTTAATTCTAGTCGATATATCTAATTTTTCCCATTTTGAGATGGTTGTGCACTGATAAGATTATCCAGCTTATTTATAGACATTTTTACTTGTTTTAGGTGATTTTATTGAACAAAATTATCAAAATATACCTGCAGATAATTCTACAGGTTTCAAGCACATTTCTTAAAATAAGCAAAACAATCTACCAATACAGTGAGATAACTTTACTTAATAAAATCACTTAAAACAAGAATGTCTAGAAATAAGTTCGATAATCTCAAATTAAGTTTACAACAATGTCAACAGGAGAAATATTAGATTTACTGACTACATTTAAGATAATTTTCCTTGACAAGATACCATTTTTTGCAGTGTGGAACTAAACTCTACAGGAAAGTAGATCTCCAGGAGCAGGAACGGAGACCACTGGTGTTAAGAATTACAGGAGCAATGAATCATTGTTGAAGTAGGATAAAGGGTTTACCTATTACTTCATTCTGATAGCAATCTCACATTCAAAATTCCCAAAGGAATGTATTTTTTTGATAGGACATGTAGTCGCATGCAAAAGTTTGAACACCACTGATCGAATTGCATGTGTTGTTGAGTTTCTAAGTGAAAAAAAGTAAATACGTCTTCTACAGAGAACAAACTTAGACCTAAATATGGCATCTTTTGTAAATGTTAGTGCACAATTTCTACTTTTTTTCTGAGTTTAATACATTGGAGAGAAAAAAAATGTGACATAGGTTTTTCACAAGCCACATTTTTGTTATATTTTTTCCCCAATATGTTAAAAATCGCCAATTAAACAGTAATTGTGCATTCAAATGTGCAGAAGTGTGTCTCTGTGGAGGATGTGCTCACATACTTACACTTAGAAAATCAACCAAACATGTAACCTGACCAAACTTTTGCATTTGACTGTAGACTGATTATAGCATAATATATCACCAAATTAAAAATAAAATAATAAGTTGTGTACTAAGCCTGAGAGATAAATAAAATAAAAGTCATCATAACATTTTTTTCCTAATCTAACTTTTGGTTTTAATTTGATTTTTTAACCAATTAAATGTATAATTTGATTTTTAATTTAATGATTTTCACTTTTAAATCTATTGTTTCAAATTTAATGTTTTTAAATTTCTATTCTTGTTGACTTTTTTTTTAACTCTTTATTTTCTGACCCTGTATTTTCTCATTTGTAAAGCACTTGACAATGACAGCAGTGTATAAGAGGTGCTGTAAAAATAAACTCGCCTTGTCTTTTCCAAATGTTTTACAGTGTGATGGTATGAGATTAAATTAAATTAATTTAATTAAATTTGCATTAATAAAGTTAATGAACCCATGAGGACTCTCTTACAAATCTGGCAGGTTGTTTGTAAAATTACACCAAAGGAAACTTAACACATTATTGCAATTATTAACCAAACATAAAAAAAGATTTACAGAAAGGAATTGAACTATTTGTTTAACTTTTATGAATTTGAAACTGTAATCTACCGCACTTGGCAGACTACATACACGGTGAAAGGTGCAGGAGCAGAGGGTGATTTTTGAGATTAAAATTGATGTAAATGTTGCTTTTGCTGATCTCAAAGTTTACATGTTAGATCTAAAAGTGAAAAAGCTTTTTTTAAAGACAATCTTTTTTTTACAGTATACTTTGTAAGTTAATTTAACTTATTATTCCAACAACGCAGAAATTTCACCTCCGCATTTAAACCCATCCATGCAGTGAAACACCACATACACACTAGTGAACACACACACACTAGGAGGCAGTGAACACACTTGTCCATAGTGGTGGGCAGCCCTATCCACAGCGCCCGGGAAGCAGTTGAGCACTTCAGTAACGTACTGTCAGCTCAGGAGATCAAACTGGCAACCTTCCGGTCACAAGGCTGGTTCCATAACCTCCAGCCCACGATTGCCCCATCGTTATATCATGGACATAAAGGGCCTCATTCACCAGTGTCTTCCAAAGCTTTTCTTAAGTGTGTTCTTGAGAAAGATCTTAAGAAAAAGTCTACATCAGTTTCATGACGTGTTCTTAAAGTGCAGAACTGTTCTCACCTTTGTGCTCATGAGTGTGTGTAGATTCTGTTCTGACCTAAGAACGAAACCCAAATAAGAAAACATTGGTGAATGTCAGAATCTTAAGTGGGTTTTCTTCTGAAGAACGGTTGGTGAAGGCCCAGTGTTTATTATCTATGAGACATGTTGAGCAAATGTCTCTAAAACTAAAAATCAAGAACATGCCATGTCGAATCATGCTTTTCCGGTGTACAGGGTATATCACCCAGCGTACTTTATGCCCCGCTTTAGGCTTAGGTCTTGAAAGGTTTCTTTAGCCTGGCACTTTGCTTGTTATACAGATGCGAGACAAAATACACAAGTCCACATTTACACCTCATTAACGCCAGAGTTACATTCCTAATCCTCAGGTGTCTACCAGCGTAATATAGCTGCTGCGGGTCATTGTGCTAATCCTCGCGTCTGCAGGAACCCATAAGCTCCTGGGGCCACAACGAGGACGTACGATGGCGCAGTGCGTTTACTTTGATGGATGGCTAATTCAGGACGGACCCTGAGCAGGAGAGTTCCGATCTCACTGCAGGTTATTTAGACCCGGGTAACCTTATATAAGGGCAAATCTGGTGAAACGCAGGCCGTTATTAATGATGATAGTCCTAATGATGGGACACAGACACAAAAACTCATTTGACACGGGGAGTCTTCAAGCCTGGCACAAAAAAAAAAAATCTAGGGGGTGAGGAGAGAAAGAACGAGGGATTATTAAACTGATAGATGACTGTACAGCCGCAGGGAGAGAAGGGAATTATCAACACTAATAGATGAATACAGAACAGCTACAGAAAGGGGGAAGAGTCTAAGAGAGAGATGAAGATAAAGAGAGAAGAGGGGAGGGAGGGAGGGGAGAGAGACAGTCAAGGCGGCGAGAAACAGTGGAAAAGGGGGAAATATTAGAGAGATCGAGGGCGGAGGAGAAGAGAGATTTGGGAGGAACGGGAGAGGAGAGATAGAAGGAGAGGAAGAGACAGAGACATTAATATTAATAATCTCTTCCAGAGAAAGAGAGAAGGAGGGAGAGAAAGGGAGGGAGGGGAAGGGCTCAATAGGAAGAAATGAATATGAAACACGGAGAAGGAGGGAGGGCAATGACAACACAGAGGTGCATATAAAGCAGAGAGAGCCAGAGTAAGTGAAAGAGAGGGGGAGATGGAGAGATGTGGAAGAAAGACAATACAAGCGAATGAATATAAAGCAGGCAGAGATGGACTGAGAAGAGGAGAGGAGAGGAGAGGGTTGTGCTGTAGTAGATCTACCCATGCAGGTGCAGAGATGGAGGAGAGAGGCTGGGGGAGCAGGGCAATAAGCCTGGTTAGATTAATCAATAATGCGCACACAGTGTGTAATGACATTAAGGCCAACACTCAAGCGTGCACACAGACTGCAGAGAGCACTCTGTCGAGCTTGCCTGACAGCCTTGTTTAACTGTGACCTGAGAGGTACTGTGATACTGTGTGTTACAACCTGCCATGTGCAGTGCTTCCATACAGTAGCTCTATTGGGAGACTAAAAGCCAGGAGCCAAAACCCCAGGGTCCGAACCTGGAAGTCTCAACCCCAGAGTCTGAAACCTGGAGTGTGAAACCTGGAGTCTGAACCCAAGTGTCCAAATTCCAGAGCCCAAAACCTTCCAGAGTCCAAAACCTAAATTATAAACCCCAGAGGCCAAGTCCCAGAGTCTAAACCCCAGAGTTTGATTTCTAGATTCCAGACCCCAAACTCCAAAGCCCCAATCACAGGAGTGTGAACCATGGAAGTCGAACCCAGTGAGTCCAATCCCTGAGTCCAAACACCAAGGTCCAAACCTGAGGTGCAACCCCAAAGTCTGACACCCAGAGCGTGAAACCTAGAGTAGAATCCAAATCCTGAAGTCAAAACCCCAGAGTTTGATGTCTAGAGTCCAGACCCCAATGTCCAAACTCCAAAGCCCAATGAGAGCAATCCCTGAGTCCAAACCCAAGAGTCTGAATCCTAGATTCTGAGCCTGAGAGTCTTAACCTTAGTGTCTGGAACCTAGAGTGTGAAACCCAGACTCAAAGGAGCCAAAAACCCAGACTTATAAATCCCAGAGTCAAAACCTAAAGCACAAACCCCCAAGTCCAAGTCCCAGAGTCTAAACCCCACAGTTTGATGTCTTTAGTCCAGATCCCAGAGTCTAAACTTCAAAGCGTGAATCACAGAAGCCTGAACCTTAGCAATCGAACCCAAGGAGCCCAAACCCATAGTCCAAACCCCAAAGCACAAAACCTTTGAGTCGAATCTGAGCCTAAATCCTAGGGGCAACAAATCCCAGAATCAAAATTCCACGACTGCAACCCCTAAATGCCCAATCCCCATGAGTCTGTGCCAAGGAGCTCAAACTCAACGAGCTTGAAAGAAACCCAGGAGTCAAATACCCAAAACATCAATCCCAAGTCCAAACCCCAGGAACCTAAACTCTGGAACCCAAATCCTGGCAGCACAACCCCAGAGTCTGAATGGGGTCTAAACCCCAGCGTCCCAAACACCCCAGAGTTAGAACACTTAGAGTTAGAACACATGCAGAGTTATAAGTGAAAATCCCAAGGTCGAAACCCTAGGAGCTGGAACTCCAGGCCCTTCTGCACAAACAGCAGCATGGGGAGGCCCAGGGTCTTCTCTAGGACTCTCATAACTCCAGACTGCATCTGCACCTGCTCCAGCCTCTGTCTAAGCACCCCCCTCCACCCCCCTCACTGCATCTGTGTGGAATGCCGCAGGCCAGCTTGCCAGGCAAAAGGACGGACGCACCCGCCATAAAAAACGATTATTAAAACATCGTGCTTGAAATTACCGTCACCTTATTTTATTTATCCGCGTTGTGTCATCTTCACGCATGACTGACAAGAGACACAATTAGCTCCGAGTGTGAACTGCCACGTTAAGTGACCGTAATGGAAGATGACATCTGCTGCTATGGCGCTGATGGGAAATACAGTTCGTAAATGACTCCGCTTGATGGGAAACTGAGTCAGCTGTGGGCCTGCTGGGAAATGTAGTTGCCGTGTGCTCAGGCTCGTCCATGTGAAATGTGCCATGCGTCCGCGACTCTGAGACTCTCCTACGGCCACTGGCTCTGCCTTCCTGCTCTCTAAACGCCTCTTTCCTCCACTGTCCCGACCCTCTTCCCGTCCCTAAGCATATCAGTGTCCTCCTTACTTCTCTCCTTCCCTCTCTCCATCCATGCGTGTCCTGCAGGGTCTGGTTAATGTGTGAACACTGCGCTGCCCTCTACGTTTGATGAAAAATTAACCTGCTGCTCTGACACATATTAACCCTTTAGCCTGGACTCTACATCAGCATCCTAACAGCACCCCCCCCAACCAGCACCACCCCACCACCTCTCTTCCTCCCTGCCTGTTTGTTCCAGCCACCCCCCCTCCCTCTCTCTTCTTTCTCCCTCAATGCAAACCTTAGCGAAGGGAGTTACCATGGTTACCTTTTCACCAAACTCAATCTTTCTCTCTCTCTCTCTCTCTTTCTCTCTCCAGCTGTATCCCTCCCGTTCTACCATCCCCCTCTCCTTCCTCTATCTCCCTCTCATTAACACGCAGGAACACGTATCCGCACGCACACATGCACATACATAAGCAGTCTCACAAACTAGGTTGCACGAGGGCTTGGCACAACAAGATCCGCAGAGCAGCGGCGAGTTCAAAAAGCTCCTTTCTCATGCAACGCGCATACGCACGCAGAGGATGAAATCGTATTTGGAGGCGACGGAACACATGCATGTATCACTTCTAGTGCCAGCTGCTCCAGCTTGCGCCGAGACGCGGAGATCAGCCTCCTCGAGGGGAAGTCCGTGTTGCGGAATAAGTTACCAGTACGGCTGCTCCCGTTTTCTAGTGAAAATCCCTTAAAATCCTCTGTAACAGGACGGAAGCGCTCTCAGGCTTCCATTTGGGACAAAACACACAATGCAGCAAAAACACATAATGTCTTTAAGGGATGCCGCGCAAAGTCGAAGGCGCCGGCTGGATGCGCAGGAGGAGCGGCTTTTCTATTTTTGCTCTCACACATTCCGAGTTCAGGCCGCTGGCCGTATTTTTGCTCCGTTCTTTAAGGTAAGGCGCTGCAGGCGAAGCGCAGGCCCTACTCGAATAAAGAATAATGCAAGATAAGCAAAAAGCAGCGGAATAAAACAAATCTTCTGAAATGCAACGAACCCAACGCAAATCCATCATGAAAGTAATGATCGCTGTTTGCCGCTGCCAGATGCTCTGGCTCTATGTCAGAGCAAATATCTCAGTGTTATTGTTTTTTTTTCTCCTTATTGTAATAAAACTGTAACGATTCATTTTAACTCTACTTTTGACAGTTACTTTGTAGACAGCTGAAGAAACAGAAGAATGTGAAAGGAAAACGAATGGGACTTGATTTTGAAAGCAGTCAAAGGAGAAGTCAATACATCTTCTGTAGGTACGTTTCTGAGCTCAACAAACCACAACAAACCACAAGAATGTGAGAAATGTGCCTCAGCGCTGGAATAATGTGTTTTAAATGCAAATAAAGAATCAATAACAAGGCCATGTAATCTCCTCAGACTCAGCGGTTAGTTAAGACCCTTATCGTCTCCGTAGATGGGGTAGCGGCTAATGCACACAAGCTTTAAAGAAATCACTAACTAAAAGTCCATCAGTTGCCCAGTGGATTCAGGTTAATACTAGTGCAATTCCCACTGCAGCTTCTTTCCACCTCCTGTAAAGGCCTATTTGCACCAAGCCCTTTTTTTGAAGAAAAAAAGTGCAATTTTTAACGCAGTGGAAGCTTCATATCAACTCCAAACAGCATGGACAAGAGATTAAGTTGTATGATAAGAATTTCTGAAGGTATTTTTGAACAGTATCGTGCAAAAGTCACAGCCCAGCCTTCATTTATTTATCTTCCACTCAAAACTGCCATTAAGTGCAAGGTATTCATTTTTTAGGAGACACTTCTGAGGAGATGAGATATAAGACAGTCCACTTGCATAAGGAAAGAGAAAGTCAAAGGAAAATGAGTGAAAAAAGAGGAGTTTCCAAAACCTGGACTGAAGCTACAGAGAAAATGGAGCTCCTAACAACCACCTGGAAGACCTGGTAGACACCAAAACTGCCCCCATCAGATAAACAGCGCTTAAAGCTTTCATCTCTGAGAGAGAGGAGAAAATCAAGCTGCTTCAGATCTGAAAACATCCACAGGTGCTTCTGTCCATCCTTCCACTGTGAAAAGACGACTCAGCGCTCTGGGTCTGAAAGGATGTGTAGCTGTCAAGAAGAACCTCACTGAGAAAAGGAGACGGACACATCAAACAAAGAAGCTGAACGATGGACTGACCACCCCAGAGTCCAGACCTCAACACCACTGAATGTGTTTGATTACTTCAGAAAATGATCAACCAGCTTCTAAGACTGAACTTTGGAGGTGTGTCTGCAGATTCTTTGAGAGACTGAAAGTGAGTCTCCTGAAAAGAATGGAAGTTGGAATGAAGGTAAAGAGTGGACAAAATAAATTGTACCTAGTTGTTTAGGCTTCTGTGTAATTTAAATTTATGTTTTCTTTTATAATTTTATGTTGGAAATTAAATGAAGGGTGGTCTCTGATGTTTGCACACTTTTATATGTCAGTGGGAAACTTTAGCCCAACCCCATTTTACCACTTAACCTGTACCCATCTGTTTTGCGTGCTCACGCAAGGTGTAGGGTGTCCTGATTCTCGTTGAGATAGAGGGGGAGGGTGAAGTGTTAGAACTACATGACCCTCCAAACGGAGTTTTTTCAGAGACTCACTCCAAACGGAGTGTTAAGAGAGAAAAAAAGAAAAAGCGGCAAAATGCTGCACAAGAGACCAAAGAAACCCACAACTGAGTATTTTCTGTTAAAATTACGATAATCATTATATTATTTTAATGTCATTTTAATGTATTATGGTCGTTTTCTTCATAACAAGCATTAAAACACCGCTAATAGTATGCTGATGTCTCAGTAGCTAACTAGCTAACTTACCCGTTCCACCTTAAATAGTCCAGCAATTCTGATGCCTGAAGCGCCAGAATGTAACTGCTGCTCCATTTAAGGTGGAGTGGGAAAATTCGAACAAGAAGCTGGAGAATATCTGACTTCAGCTTCATATCACTGAAGAATTGGGGTGGGAGATATTAAATAATTGCCCCCCTCTTTGAAGGCATATGATTCCCTAAATGTAACTAAAGCCCAGCAGTGAGGAGCTGAACTTTACCCTACTCTGCTGTCACTGCAGACTGGCAGGGTCGCCTACAGAGCAGCGCTGGTAGCTGTTAATGAAGTAATGCTCTTTTTATTTGAGGGTCCCATTTCGTAGAGAAAGATTTCAACCACAACCCCTCATACCTCAGTTCCAAGGGGCAAAGTGACACTCGAAAACAAGGGGTAGGGGTAAAAATAAGAAATAGAATTGGGTCTTCATGTCAGTTATGGTCCACCATATATTTTCCTTAAGTTTCACATTTTTATAATCAACATGGTGCTTTTTGTATGAGCTTAATTTTTCAGGTTAATGTGTGGGACCCTCTTCTGGAACATCTCACCCCAAAAAGGCTCAAGCATTTTTACATATATACTTTACATAGTATCTCAGATATTTTTAGTTGTTGTCTCAAATATTTTTTTGCCCTATTTTCTCCTCCTCTAATTATCACTCTAGCATGTATTGTACTGTTGGCTGTGTTGCTGCTCTGCTCTAATTGCCACAAAACATAATAACAAATAAATAAATAATAAAAAAATCACTGCACTGTATCGCGTCTGCAACCTATTTTCATTAATTTTCCCCACATTATAAAGAGATGTATTTAAATCACTATTAAAAAAAAGCAAATTTACAGTTTTGACTGGGGTGTGTACGAACAAAAGTATGTGTAAAACATCCTTTGTGAATAAATCATAAAGCATTTTTACTGTGAAACTGTAATTAAGAAGACATGATGGACCTGAAATGGCTCATAAACAAATTGAATGCTTTATTAATAGTGACACTGAGTGAGGATATCAGGGGGCTGCAGAAACACAGACGTAACGTCTTATGAAAAGCCACATTTTTAATTAATCGACACACCGTGTTAAACGGACACTAAATAACACTTCAACTCGACAGCATCCAGGTCAACACTCTGTGTACTAAACAGATGTAAATGCAAATGTTAAAGAAATACAAGAATGATGTTAGGTCAGTATATGGCTCTAATTAAAATAATGAGTAGGTGTAAAATAAGAGGTAGGCGTAGGGTAGCTTATGTGTAGGGTAGGTTATGTGTGGGGTAGTTAAGGTTAGGGGTAGGGAAGGTTGTGTGTAGGGTAGTTAAGGTTAGGGGTAGGTGTAGAGTAGGTTATGTGTAGGGTAGTAAAGGTTGGGGTAGGTGTAGGGTCGGTTATGTGTAGGGTAGTTAAGGTTAGGGGTAGGGAAGGTTGTGTGTAGGGTAGTTAAGGTTGGGGTAGGTGTATGGTAGGTTATGTGTAGGGTAGTTAAGGTTGGGGTAGGTGTAGGGTAGGTTATGTGTAGGGTAGTTAAGGTTGGGGTAGGTGTATGGTAGGTTATGTGTAGGGTAGTTAAGGTTGGGGTAGGGAAGGTTGTGTGTAGGGTAGTAAAGGTTGGGGTAGGTGTATGGTAGGTTATGTGTAGGGTAGTTAAGGTTGGGGTAGGGTAGGTTATGTGTAGGGTAGTTAAGGTTGGGGTAGGTGTATGGTAGGTTATGTGTAGGGTAGTTAAGGTTGGGGTAGGTGTAGGGTAGGTTATGTGTAGGGTAGTTAAGGTTAGGGGTAGGTGTATGGTAGGTTATGTGTACGGTAAGTTACGTGCAGGGTGGTTAAGGTCAGGGGTACATTTTTTTATTCATTATTATTTGTTATTTTTGTTGCATTTTTATTCAAAATCAGACAAAAAGAGGATCCTCACTGTGCTTTGTGAAACATCCTTATGATGGCTGCATTTGAAGCTCTTACGTGGCCCTCATAATCACTTTGACACATGCTTTTTCAATTAATAAACATTTTATCATATTCAAGTTACATTTTTTCCCCTCAAGCATTGCTAGTGCAATATCTGGCCTCTGTCGAAGTGTGTGTGAAATATTCAAAATGATAAATATGTAAAAGCAAGTGGTGATTTGGGGCCGGAAAGGCCACGAGAAGTTCCTGTTGGTAGTGGGGGTTTGAGCAGAGTGCAGACAGAGTGAACAAGGAACAGTAAATCCCACATATCTTTGATATTGATCAGCAGGTCAATTTTCAGAGTAAATTATCAGAGTGAGAGCTGTCCCTGGGGCACTGAATTTCCAGATAGGCCACGAGAGGCAAAGTGTCCGATGTCCTTCACTGAAGGACGAGAAGGTGGACCGAGTATAGGTCAGTGTCAAAGCTGATGAACTTCCTGATCCTATACTGTCAATGTATTTTTACATCAGTCACTCAGCACAGCTCTCTGAAAACAATAAAGCTACGTAAATCAACACATAAGTGGCTTTCAAGAGCTTCAGTGCTAATGTAAAAGCCACAGTCAGGTAGTTTCAGCTTTAGATGCTCTGTTGTCTGATGTATACTGTAAACACATATACATTCACACACACACACACACACACACACTCACACACACACTCACACCTAGGGACAATTTAGCGTTTCCAGTCGGCCTGACTGCATGTCTGACGGCAGACATGGGGAGAACTCCACACAGTAAGGACCCTGGCTGCCCGGCTGGGGAATCAAACACAGACCCTTCTTGCTGTGAGGCAACAGCGCTACCCACTAGCTCAGGGGTTGACCACCCAAATGTTAAAAAGAGCCATTTTGTCCTTTCAACAAAAATCAAACCACGTTGGGAGCCACAACATTTTATGTCCGTTTTACCACCTTGGCTGTAAATATGTCTCAGTATGTGCTGATGTACTAGCAGAGGCTGAAAAATATAATATAAACGACAACACAGACTTACTTTGCTCTGCTTTAAGCTTCAGCTCAGCTATAGCTGCTTTTCTCACATCTCCAGCAGGAAACTTTTCCGCAAAAGTAGAAGATTTTCTTGTTAAATGTCTCTCAACCTTGGACTTTTTCCGAGGCTGAAGTCACTTCTCATTCTCCAGCTTCTTGCTTGAATTTTCCCGTTCCACCTTAAATGGTGTCTGAGGCACCAGAATGTAACTGCTGCACGATTTAAGGTGGAATGGGAGAATTTGAACAAGAAACTTTTTAATGTTTGGCAGTTGCTTGTTGCAGATTAAACGTATCAGGAAATCAGCTGAGTGCTTATAAAAGTCAATTCGTCACCAATGTTCGTCTTAAATCTTTCTTTTTGTCGTTTCCTTAGCTACTTGCTAGGCGAGATTGTTGTCTATGTTGCCATAGTGACCAGCAGTCTGCATTCCAGCCTTCAGGGTTAAAGGCTGGTGAATTAGCAGTTAAAGTAACTAACTGAGATACACGTCATCTGCCTCTCACCGTGTGGAACTGGTGGATTCATGTGTCCGTCTACAGTCTGTGTGAAACTGACCAATGGACGCTCAGGAAATCACTAACGAATGACCCATCATGCCCGGAAAACCCTTCATTCTTCATTCAGTCCACATTGGAGACACGTGTGAAATGGCGTGCAGAGAGTTTACAGCTGCTGAAGTTGCTGCAGCAGTTTTGGAAAGTAGTGATGAAGATAATGGAGCATTTTGATATGAAATGAGGATCATGTTATAAGGAAGAGCCTTTAAAGGAGGATTTGGAAAGATGTACAAATCGAGAAACTGACCACAGACCACAGAGGATTAAAAATAAAAAACAACAAAACTGGAGATACAAGGTTTTGTTTCGACAGTGACAGTGTGGCACAAAGGTGGCACAGCGCTTATGCCAAAATGTATTAAACTCTTTTTGGCCAGTGCATTTTGATTTTTAACATGTTTTCTTTGTGAAAGAAAAGTTGAGGCCACAGACTCACACTGAGCACCTAAGCACCTTGCAGTTAATAACGGATCTTCATCATCATCTTGGCTTCTTGGTTTGACTCTCAGCATGAAATTGGTAAATAAATAATATTTTCTATGTTTGTGGCATGTCTGCTTCCAGGAAGAACTAAGCTCTGTTGTGCTAATCCAATGTGACGCGTAGCGATCTCTCTTTATTTTTAGTGAGTCACATGGGGAAAGTGGATGGCACGGTTTTTATACCGCGGTTTTGCTGCACACTGTAATAACAGATCCTTCATTACTGCACATAAAAACAAGCTGTGCTGTAATTAGGAGACTTATTTTTGTGCATTCCCACTTTTTCTCTCATCACAATTGCTTCCTATTTGATGTCCTGAGACGGGATAGTGCTGTAGAGCTCCTCGCTAATCTTTGGTCTGAGGAGAGAATCTTTTTTGGATTATTATCTTGTCTCCCCGCTCTTGTGGAGGACCAGCCGAAATGTAAGTATGCGTTAGTGCCAGGCATTTAAATCAGCTGAGCCTGAGCCAAGAGCAATGGACTCGCAGACTCCGTCACAGAGCCCGGGCTTTTACGGAGGTGAAAGGCGCCATTGTGCGACGTCATGACACTCGGCCATTTAAATAACAGAAAAACGCGAAGCGCTCCCAAACACTGCCTCTTTCTTCTGAAAAAACACAGAACAGGAAGACGCTTCTCTCCTCTGTGTGCAGGGCAGCGACTTCTAAGGGATCCCCACGCCAACGTCCACAAACATGCGCACCATTTATCCATTTAGAGTCTAAAAAGAGTCGAATAGTCTGGAGTTAATAAAGTATTAATACAAACTTAATACAATTCACTACCAATATAAGACTATGAAAACAACATTTAATTATCTTTTATGAGCGCATTCATTCACGCATTATGAGATCATTTAAACACATAATGGATCTCAAAACTAATTAGCTGGATCGTAAGGTGTCTGTTGATATGCTAATAAACAACTTTGAAGAAATAATAATATATTAAAAATAAATTGAGTTAAATTTGGTCAGATGTTTTCATTCATTTCATTCATGTATTCATTCACCCAGCACTATCAAGTGAGCACCCAATACTATATAGTGAGCACCCAATACTATCAGGTTAGCACCCAATACTATCAGGTGAGCACCAAGCACTATATGGTGAGCACCCGATACTATTTGGTGAGTACCCGATACTATCAGGTGAGCACCCAGCACTATCAAGTGAGCACCAGATACTATGTGGTGAGCACCCGATACTATGTGGTTAGCACCCGAGACTATGTGGTGAGCACCCAATATTATATGGTGAGCACCCAATAATATGTGGTGAGCACCCAGCACTATCAGGTGAGCACCAGATACTATGTAGTGAGCACCCAATACTGTATGGTGAGCACCAGGTACTATGTAGTGAGCACCCAATACTATATGGTGAGCACCCGATACTCTGTGGTGAGTACCCGATAATATGTGGTGAGCAACCAATACTATATGGTGAACACCCAATACTATGTGGTGAGCACCCAGCACTATCAAGTGAGCACCCAATACTGTATGGTGAGCACCAGGTACTATGTAGTGAGCACCCAATACTATATGGTGAGCACCCGATACTATGTGGTGAGTACCCGATACTATGTGGTGAGCACCCAATACTATATGGTGAACACCCAATACTATGTGGTGAGCACCCGATAATATGTGGTGAGCAACCAATACTGTATGGTGAACACCCAATACTATGTGGTGAGCACCCAGCACTATCAAGTGAGCACCCAATACTGTATGGTGAGCACCAGGTACTATGTAGTGAGCACCCAATACTATATGGTGAGCACCCGATACTATGTGGTGAGCACCCAATACTATATGGTGAACACCCAATACTATGTGGTGAGCACCCAGCACTATCAAGTGAGCACCAGATACTATGTGGTGAGCACCTGATACTAATAGAAAAAAAAGTAGGCTTCCTTCGCTAGATATAGTTGGTAAGCTAACTAATCTAGCTATAAGTCTTACATTGTTTTCTAGGCAATACATGTCAGGCTTGGTGAAAGTAGCCTTAATGTTAACGCCCAAAAGTTTTTTGCTGTAAAAAGAAGCCTCCTGCTTTATGCACTATTCATCATAGTTTGCTAGCTAATGCTAGCTAACATTAGCTCCGGGCTGAACATTCCACAATAAAAGCTTAAATCACTAGCTACTCAGCAAGATAAGTTACAGTATGTTGCTTTTTTTTATTAGTATCAGGTGCTCACCGCCTAGTATTGGGTGCTCACCTGACAGTATCTGGTGCGCACCAGACTTGTACCTAAAAAAATATATACACCACATCCCTTTTACCTAAAAAAAAATATATATATATATATATATATATACACACACCACGTCCCTTCAGGGGCTCCATATAACAGTGGTTCCTGTCCCTAATTCCTCTTCTCACAGTTTGTTTTGGGCCGAACACCTGTATATATGCAGTACTACAGTAGTGGTGCAGGGCAGTGTGGCGCTGTGGTCCTGCACTGCTGTAGGGCAGCTACAGTGTGGGTTGGGGGTGGGGGGTGGGGTGGTCACTCAGACTAAGCACTACACAAAGTACAGAGGTGGCTGAGACTCTGGCCACCGAATAAATGAATCGACATCACGTGCCCACACACCCTGCACAGCGCACAATGCAGCCGGCTCGCGTGGTAAGAAGCGTGACTAATAGTGTGCTAACTTGCCTGCTTTGTGCAGCGCGTGTAATTGGTGATTTATGAGTGGGCTCGGGGGAGAGGGGCCCCCAGGTTATTGAAATATTCTGCACGGGGTTCGAGGCTGAATGTTTGAACAGGTAAATCAATGACGCCAGTCGATACTCTACCCATGGCTACAGGAGCTGAGCGGAGGATGTGTGTGTGTGCGCGAGTGTTTAGCTGTTTGCAGGGACCAAACGCCTCGAGCTTGAAGAAAAAATGAACATTTTGACATTGTGGGGACATTTAGCTGCTCTCCATGAGGAAAAATGAGTTTTTGCTAGAAAGACTGAAGCTTTTATAGGAAAAAACAAAAGATGCCTTTTAAAGATGATCTTTTAGTTGCTGAGGCTAAAAGGCACTGATTTCTCCAAAGTGGTTGAAATCACAGTTTTAGAGAAACTCTGAGAAACGTCAAGAAAAGTTGTTGACCACAGTGGTGGTGATAGGAACCAGATGTCCACCTCTAAAAGCTCCCTCACAGAAGGTTACGACATGAAATGGTTATGAATTCACTGCCTGATGTCTGAGACACTGTTTTATGATAGTTTTGAAAAGGTTTTGGCTTCTACTTTTTCAGACCAGCTTCAAATATTTCCACAGTAATGGCACGGAATGTGCGAAACTGCTGTAAAATCACTACGAAACTTTGCCATCTTGTCCTGCATTATTTCAAAAATAAAAATAATAAAATCAAAAGTTCAGATTGCTTACATGTCACCAAATAAGTATACGCAGTGCACAATTTTCAATTCATCATTCATAAATATCAGGATATGTCACAACAACTGCTGAATGCTAATCAGTGCTGCTAACCAGTACACAAGAGCAGGTTAGCATTAGCTTAGCTAGCATGTTAGCACCTCTGCTCAGCACAGAACATGTTAGATTCTGGCTAACTGAAGCTACGCTAACAGGTTTAGATGGTAATGACTCTAATGTAAAAGGGGTGAAGTCAAGGAGAGAGAAAGGTGAATTTTAACCTGTTCTGTGTTGTTTGGATATTAGCTAACTTAATGTTAGCTTAGCAAGCAAGCTACACATGCAGTCAGTACCACACACCACAGTTCAGGTTCAATTCTGACACAAGTAAAGATGATAAAAGCTGACTTCTGATAGAGCAAACCGGTATCTGAGTGACAGAAAGCCAAAAACGAACCTGTTCTGTGGTGTTTGGAGTTGTTAGCTAATGTTAAGCTAACAACAGTTCAGTTAGCTGGCCAAAAGTGCCTGCTAACTGTGCTAAATGACACACAGTTGGAAAATAAAGACTAACAACACAAGGTCAAGTGACTGGTGTTGAAGTAACAGCTTAAACTAAACATGCTCTGCGGTTTGTGTAGCCCTTAGCCGTCACTGAGTCGCTGCCCTGTGTAGTTTTTCTGAGGTATTTTCTAGCCGTGATTTGGTGGCACATCAGATATATAAACTGGCTCTATACAGGCGGGGGAAGCGTTTGGCTCTATAGTGGAGGTTGACACTTTCTGTGATGCGATTAGTGGGTGTTTAATTTGTAGATGGGAATGCATGTTGGATGAGTTTCAATCTCTGGCAAAAACTATTTTTTAACAACTACTAAAATGTGAATGGGTGGAAAGTGTTTATTTTTAAATATCATCATCATTGTTAACTACAGCAGTATATCATCACCGTTATACCACCCAACGTTAGTTCTGGCCTACAACATACGTTTAAAAGCCAAGTGTTGTAAAGTGTTGTAAAGACCACAACTATATTAACATTACATATAAACATAAACAAGGTTCACTGGTGGTGTTGGATATTAAATAAAATGTCTATATTTATTGCTGTCATGGCGACCCCTGGTTCCTATCACCACCACTGTACAGAAATCTGAACCACTTCACACCAAACCACTCTGAACGACTCGGTTTCTATCTCAACCACTGAACTGTGTAGAAATTTAGAAAAGAATGACAAACAGCACCAATTAAATGTAAAGTGCTTTTAAAGCTCCATGTTTGATTTTTTTAAAACTGAAAGGGAAAAAATATTTCCTGTTATACATATATATGTATATATATATATATATATATACACATATATATGTATAACAGGAAATATTTTTTCCCTTTCAGTTTTATCTCAGAAGCAAAGATGGGCAGAGAAAACAATCTATGAAAAACTGCATCTAAAAATTGTGGAACAATTTCAGAAAAATGTCCATCAATGTAAAATTGTGAAGACTTTGGGATATACCACCATCTACAGTAAATAATATCATCAAAAGATTCAGAGAATCTGGAGAAATCACTGTATGCAAGGCACAAGGTCGACGGTTAAATATAAGATGCCTGTGATCTTCGGGCCCTCAGGCGGCGCTGCACTGAAAACAGGCATAATTCTGTACTGGAAATCACTGCATGGACTCAGGAACCCTTCCAGAAATCACTGTCTGTGAACACAGTTTGCCATGCAATCCACAAATGCAAGTTAAAGCTGTATCATGCAAAGAAGTAGCCATATGTCAACTCGATCCAGAAACGCCGCCAACTTCTCTGGGCCCAAGCTCATTTAAGATGGACTGGGGCGAAGTGGAAAAGTGTCCTGTGGTCAGATGAATCAAAATTTGAAATTCTTTTAATATATAATGGACACTGCATCCTCCAGGCTAAAGACCACTCAGCTTGTTATCAGTTCACAGTTCAAAAGCCAGTATTCATGATGGTATGGGGGAGCTGAACTGGCCTGCCTGCAGTCCAGACCTTTCACCAATAGAAAACATTTGCCGCATCATGCACCCAGGACTGTTCAGCAGCTAGAATCCTACATCAGACAAGAATAGGACAACATTCCTCTCCCAAAACTCCAGGAATCGGTCTCCTCACTTCCCAGACGTTTACAGACTATAGTTAAAAGAAGAAGGGATGCTAAGCAATGGTAGACACGGCCCCGTCCCAACTTTTTTGAAGTTCTAAATGAGTTAATGTTTTTCATGAAATGGTAAAATGTCCCACTTTCAACATCTGATATGTGTTCTATGTTCTATTGTGAATAAAATATGTGTCTGAGATTTGCAAATCATTGCATTCTGTTTTTATTTACATGTATTTATATATAAAATTGCTGTTTGTCAGAAGAAAATCTCATATTGTTGTCAATTTTCAGTTTTTGACATAATTTAAAAATGCCAGTTGTACTTTACATTGTGTGTAAATTCATGATGAATGGACCAAAAGGAAATGACCCAAAATGAGTTTGAAAAAACTCTGATTCCATTGCATGTATATATTCCCATTCTATGGATGACGTAATATCCTGCCATTGTATAAAAACAAACCTGTGAGTGTGTCCTAGCTCAGCCTCTCTCAGTGACAGTTAAAGACATGAACATCACAGTGCTTTACTGATCTCCTCCCAATATCACCCCCTATTTTCACTTCGCACTTAATTTTTACACACTGCAGATACACTGCCGTCTGCCAAGGACATGATGTGTGTGTGGTGGTAATTGTGTGGGCTGCGAGGGAGCGCAGGGCTGATGGCTGTGATTGGGTATAATGGGGCGACGGCGGTAAAAAAAAATCTTCTGTTCACTCATCTCATAAAGTTTTAGAGCTGAGCCGGGGGTGAGGAGATTCTACACGAGCTGTACAGTCGGAGAGGAGACACAGAGACACGCGCTGTCACACACACAGGGGTGTTTTTAGGCTTTGTCAGGACGCAGGATCACAGATACGGTATTGTTAAATATATCACTGTTTTTGGAACAAAACCTTGTATCTCAAAAATGGTAACTTTACAGGAGAAGGAAAAAACCTACTTTACTTTTAATGTAAGTCAATGGAACCAGACTTTTTTCCAAGTCATTTTGGGTTGTTTCTTTTGGTCCATTCATCATGAAATTTACACACAATGTAAAGGACAACTGGCATTTTCAAATTATGTCAAAAAAATGAAAAACAGTGACAGTGATATATATATATATATATATATACACACACACACACATTTTAATGTAAGTCAATGGAACCAGACATTTTTCCAAGTAATTCTCGCCCATTTCTTTTGAGCAGATGGTAACTAGAGTTTTAAATTATACAAAAAATAATAAAGATGGAGATACAAACAGTTCTTAGAAACAATAGAAGAAACTAAACGAAAATAAAAAAATAACTTTTTGTTTTTTTTTTACAAAACATTGTGGGAAAGAGGATGAAGCTGAAGTTGGCTTCTTATTTGCCAGCTTCTAATTCAAAATTTGTGTTCCACCTTAAATGGTGCTGATATTATATTTGATATTATATTCTGGCACACAATTTAAGGCAACTGCTGCATAATTTAAGGTGGAATGGAAAATTCAAATAATTACTTACTTCATCCTCGAGAAAAGAGGCACAAGATAACAACTGCTCCAGAATGAAAACTTCACTAAAATCTGGTTAATAAACTCTATTAGTCAATAAGAGCTTCTCAATTCCATACATTTAACAGACCGGTACAAATATAGTACCCAGGTTTAGCCCTGCATATATTGCATAAAACCATAATGAGGACAGACCAGTAACTGCCTGTATGCAATAAAAATATCTGATATTATATTTATGCAAGTACCTATATGTAATATGTCCCGTATATAATATATTGCAGCTGTCGGACCAAAACCTTGTATCTCCAAAATGGTAATTTTATAGGAAAAACGGTAAATTTACTTTCAATGTAAGTCAATGAAACCAGACATTTTTCCAAGTAATTCTGTGCCATTTCTTCTGGTCCATTCATCATGTAATTTACACACAATATAAAGGGCAGTAGGCATTTTCAAATTATGTCAAAAACTAAAACTGCCTGGTTTGGCACGAAATTTCAGTAGGCTCGTTTACATGCAGTCTAATAATCCGTTAATAATCCGACTATTAGCTCAATCGGAATAGAAAACAGCCATGTAGACACCTCAATCGGAACAGTCTAGTCTGATTGAGATCATTCAGAATATAGTTTCTATCCGACTGAACGAGGTGGGTAATCCTGTAAATAATCCATTAAATAGATGAATAATATCCGTGTAAACGCCTGTATCTGATTACATTCCCTATCGGAAAGTTTAAGTACGTTCTGATCATGTTCGTCACGTCATAGCGAAAGTTTATAATGTACAACATGGCGGAGCAGAAACTGGTCTGCAGAGGAGACGAAGTTTATGCTCTGATCTTTAAAAGACGGCGGTGGGACGGACGTCCAGCTTATGTGTCTCAGAACACGACGTCTTCCTCTCGGCCTTCTTTAATAAGGACACGTGAAGGACGTTTTCCTGAGTCTGACATCATTTTAAAGTGATTAAAAACACAAGCACTGCTCACTGCTGCTCATCTCACTCTGACTGGACTCACGTGATGCTCGTTGTCATGGTAACGTCTACACTACATGGTTCTCTACGCATGCGTGTCATTGTGGATCGGGTTACTTGTAGTGTGGAGGAAAACAGAGAGTGAGAATATAAACACCTCAGTTTTAACCTGTAATCAGAATGAATTCAATCAAATACGTAAAAATCTTGAATCAGTGAATCCGTATCTGACGTATTTTTAAGTCTAGGCTAGGCTTAGCCTGGGCTCTTGAAAAAAGGTCTTGTATGTAATAAGAATTCTCTAATCTTACCACCAAACCTCAGGAACAACAAATGCTTTTTCTCTTTTGGTTTTAAAAAGCTTTTTGTAAAGAGCTCTTTATAAAGTGAGGACCTGCGGTGTTTGTTTAATTAGCAGTGTAGAGCAAAAAAGCAGCTGAGACGTGGTTCTAATTTTTCATTCAGTGCTAAGATCTTCCATTTTCACTCTTTTAACTTCTGACTCTCTCTCTCTCTCTCTCTATCGGGATGCAGATGGAGGGTCTGTTCTATTCACTCTCTCTCTGGGCTGTAAGCTCCGCCCCCTCCCTGCTTTGAACAGCAGACAGTGCTGAAGCCAGCACATCAGGCTTCCACTCTGCCGACTGCTGCAGGCCCTCAACACCTGCCCTGCGCGACTGTGCGTCTGCGTGAGAAGGTACTTCAAGAGTTCTTTAAAAGCAATCATTCTATTTAGAGGCATGAGTTCTATATGGAACCATGTCACGCTTAAATGGTTCTTTGCATGGTGAAATGGTTCTTCAGATTGATGGAGAATGTGATGTATATGGTTCCAAATAGCAACAAAAAAGGTTCTTCTTTTTAACGAGCTTGATGTGGTAACAATAAAAGTTCTTAAAAAATCAACAAAACATGAAATTTGACAGGGCTCTTCAAACAGAAGACACACATTTTCAGAAACACATTTTATGTAACTAGTAGATGGATAGATAGACAGACAGACAAACAGATAGACAGACACAGATAGATAGGCAGATAGATAGAGAGACAGACAGACAGACAGATAGATAGACAGACAGACATATAGATAAGTAGATAGATAGATAGATACATAGATAGACATACAGACAGACAGACACACACAGACAGATAGATACACTATATTGCCAAAAGTATTCACTCACTCATTCCAATCATTGTATTCAGGTGTTCCAGTCACTTCCATGGCCACGGGTGTATAAAACCAAGCTCCTAGGCCTGCAGACTGCTTCTACAAACATTAGTGAAAGAATGGGTCGCTCTCAGGAGCTCAGTGAAGTCCAGCGTGCTACCGTGATAGGATGCCACCTGTGCAACAAGTCCAGTGGTGAAATTTCCTCGCTACTAAATATTCCACAGTCACTGTCAGTGGTATTATAACAAAGTGGAAGCGACTGGGAACGACAGCAACTCAGCCACGAAGTGGTCGGCCACGTAAAATGACAGAGCGGGGTCAGCGGATGCTGAGGCGCATAGTGCGCAGAGGTCACCAACTTTCTGCAGAGTCAATCGCTACAGACCTCCAAACTTCATGTGGCCTTCAGATTAGCTCAAGAACAGCGTAGAGAGCTTCATGGAATGGGTTTCCATGGCCGAGCAGCTGCATCCAAGCCTTACATCACCAAGCGCAATGCAAAGCGTCGAATGCAGTGGTGTAAAGCGCCGCCACTGGACTCTAGAGCAGTGGAGACCTGTTCTCTAGGGTGACAAATCACGCTTCTCCGTCTGGCAATCCGATGGACGTGTCTGGGTTTGGCGGTTGCCAGGAGAACAGTACTTGTCTGACTGCACTGTGCCAAGTGTAAAGTTTGGTGGAGGGGGGATTATGGTGTGGGGCTGTTTTTCAGGAGTTGGGCTCGGCCCCTTAGTTCCAGTGAAAGGAACTCTTAATGCTTCAGCAGACCAAGAGATTTTGGACAATTTCATGCTCCCAACTTTGTGGGAACAGTTTGGGGAGTTTGGCCCCTTCCTGTTCCAACATGACTGCGCACCAGTGCACAAAGCAAGGTCCATAAAGACATGGATGACAGAGTTTGGTGTGGAAGAACTTGACTGGCCCTCACAGAGTCCTGACCTCAACCCAATAGAACACGTTTGGGATGAATTAGAGCAGAGACATGGGAGCCAGGCCTTCTCGTCCAACATCAGTGTCTGACCTCACAAATGCGCTTCTGGAAGATTGGTCAAAAATTCCCATAAACACTCCTAAACCCTTGTGGAAAGCCTTACCAGGAGAGTTGAAGCTGTTGTAGCTGCAAAGGGTGGGCCAAGATCATATTAAACCCTATGGATTAAGAATGGGATGTCACTCAAGTTCATATGCGTGTAAAGGCAGACGAGCGAATACTTTCGGCAATATAGTATAGATATAAAAGACAGATAGAGAGACAGACAGACAGACAGACAGATAGATGTTGTGTGGTGTTACAGTAGCAAAACATATAATTACACATAAACGTACATATGCAGTATAAGGCAGAAATAAAAATAGAAATAAATGTAGATATAAATTAGGCAGAAATAAAAAAAAAGGTAAATCTGACAATCGCATAGCGTTTGGCTCAAATGATACACAAAAAAGTTTTTTGTTTTTTTTTACAGGTTGTTCTGACGACGTCACACGCTTAGATCTATAACAATGAGTCCCCATTACTTTCTCTACCAGTGAATTGACTCCTCCCCCTTTATAACACCTCTGACCCTGTTCACACCTCCACTTATGACCTCATCGCCCGAGACGCTGGTTAATGGCAGGTGTAAACACAGCCTGGGTGTCTCTGTGTGAGTGTGTGTTTGTCAAACAGTGTGTGTGTGTGTGTGTGTGTGTGTGTGTGATAAGAGTTAGTTGTATCAGTCTACATGTACGCCAGAGTCTTCTATCAGTTCTTCGCTTAAATATTCTTTTAAAAAGGGAAAAAAAAACAAAACTTAAACAGAAAACTCTAAGAAACACCTCCAGCTACATCATCTCCTACTTTCAGCTGCTGAAACTTAAATAAAAAACTGCTGACTCTTCCATCTTCAGGCAAAGAGGAATTATTTCATACCTCGCTATTAAAAACTACTAAAAATGTGCTTAATCTGAAAAGCACATCTGTTATTAGCACACAAACGTCTAACATTGCATAGTTTTAGCCTCACTGAGCTACAGAGACGTCTTATATTTATCATACACTAAGGTGAATAAGGTGGATTATGGAGTTAAAATTGGAGATTAAATAATTCAGTCTGTGTTTGAGTAGCCTGAGAATAATGACGCCTGTCAGCCAATCACATTCTGAACAATCTGTAGTATAAAATATTTTCTCTTCGGGATATTTAAATAAGGGAATTAAAATTAAAATGTGGGATATAAATTAAATTAACATTTGGGATATAAAAATTAGGCCTAAAATTAAAGACAACACCAACACCAGTGACACGACTCCTGGGGAACTTTCATTATATATTTTATAATATTTATTTGGCTTTTTTTTCTTTGTCATTTAATTCATATATTCCAGTCATGTAGAGATTATTGCAGTTAAAATTGCAGAAAAACATGTTTTTTACCTCAAAATATGGCCTGCAGCCTTCACACATGACTGTGGGGACGAGCTCTTCTGTGGTGCCTGGAATTCTATATGATTGATTTAAAAACCAATGTTGCTAAATTGAGGCTCAAGAAGATGTATTTGTTAAAATAACTTAAATAAATTGTAACCCTAACATGTTTTTTAAGTGTAATATATCTGTAAACGCAAAAATGGACATTTCTGTAGAATGACTCATTAATTATACTGAGAAATAAAGATTTTACTTTAATTTATTATCTTATTAATTTATTTCTTTAACTTAAAATCAACATAACGTCATTTGACTGGGGGTGCCCAAACTAGCTCAGAGACCCCCCGATACTGTGTTTCACTCATAAAAATACGTGAAAAACACAGAAGGGAGATTTCTGGTGATTTCACATTCACGCTGCCTTTAAACTGCTCGGCCCTCATGGCGAGTTTACTCTTTATTCCTCTAAAACGCGCTCAGCGCAGTCGGAACGTCGTGCAACTTTTGGCTTTTGATGCAGCGGAAAAGCTTTAGTAAAAAAAATAAAATAAAAACACCCCAGGCTCTCATACGTGAGCGCAAACACACACAGGCTCCTGGCAAACAATTAATCAGCACTTTGGAGAACTAAGCGTGTTGATACTCTCTGTTCCTGTGGGCTGGAGGGCGGGATGGAGCGAGAGTGATTAAAAGAATAACTTAGAGAAAATCAAACTTACAGTTTTAGTTAAATACACCACATAGCATGAATTTCAACTGTACTTCTGTCCCTTTTTAGAGATAGCAGTACACCATAAAGCAGGGGTGTCAAGCTCAGCCACTAAAGGGGCCATATTAAAAAATCTCAACAAATCTGTGAGACGGAGAAAAAAAACAAACAAACCTTTATTTCATTTTTATTTAATGTTGTGCTGTAACCCGAACTGACCACTGTTTATTCAAAGTAAAACTTCAACAGTAAATTACAGGCACTTGTAGCAGAGCTTGAAATATTCTAAATGTATATATTCTAAATGCAAACGTCCCCAGGAGCTCAGTCTTTTAAACCTACCTATCTGCTTGATCTGGACACCTTGGCATCCTTTCTTTGCTGCAAGTTCATGAAGACTTGGGCTCAGTTTCTGAGCTGCCATTTAGTGTTTATATTGATTGAATTGCAGCTGAAATCTGACTGGTGTGGGATTGTGTAGAATTGTCTAGAATTGAGGTGTAACTGCTGTCCCATAGACTGCTGTTGGGGCAGAAGAGCCAGAGCACACGTTACACTGTAGTGCATGCTGGGGACTGTAGTGCAGGGCATTGTGAAACAGGCTAATATTAATAGAAAATTAAAATACTTCTGTGGGCCGGATGGGATGGGATTGTGTCGTAGGCTTGATCTGGATCACGGGTCTTGTGCTTGACACATGAGCCATAAAGGGTCAGAAACCACATAAAGTCGATTTAAGATGACTTAAAAGGGACACTCCAGCCATGAAAACTAACCATCGCTACATCTGCTGTCAGCATGCCTAGTCGCAGTGTCCAGCGGTGCTGCAGCGGTCTCTAGAGATTTTCTACCAACCAATCACTTTAGGTTTGTAGTTTTAAAGTTGCTTACAATGAATAAAAGGAGACAATTTAGTTTCTAAATTAGAGTTATTTACATGGTAATTAACCAGCTAACACTGAATGATTTCAGGCCCTGGTTTTGTAACATACACTGATATAAAATTGACAATTCTGTTAACTCTAATTCAGTCAACTTGCTAGTTTTAGGCCAACTATTTAACAACTATGCATGCAGGTTGCATGACGGTAATGATGTGAACTGATCTACATTACTTTGTAAATTAAAGCAGCAAACTATGACTACATTTGGAGTCGGGAGACGGAGGGGGGTGTCGTAAATGTGATTTTCTGCTGAACTATTGCTTTAATCAGGACATCCGTGGGTCTTTTATTGAGCCATGTAAACTATCACAGCAGCACAGAGGCACGGCGGTGACTGCCAAAACCTCTCAGCAACCACGCTTCCAGCTATTTTTGAGAGAACTTACCTCAGCACTTCTCTCTCTCCCTCTCTCTCTCACTCTCTCGCTCTCGTTCCTGTGTTTCTATTTAGCGTTTGCACTGCAGGCTAGCAGACTCAGGCTAGCTTTGCTACACTGCTGCGATCACTGTGTGTGGCTGCTGTGAGAAATGTGTGCGTTTCTTTTTGTGAGCTCAACATTTTCTGCATTCGTCTGTTTTTGCTGTGTTGCAGGTGTGTGTGTGTGTGTGTGTGTCTTCAAGTCTGCATGCATAGTATGTGCGATGGACCGTGTGTGTATAAAGTCACTAAAACAACTGCCTGAGCCTGGGTGTTCACTACATGACTTAAAATCTGAACACATTTCTAAAACGGAGAGCATCACACACTTAACGCCTGTTTGTCACAGAATCTCTTGTCTTTTTGTCGTGAGGTGCTCAGACTAGACGACAAGGCAAAGAGGGAGAGTAACACATAACGAGTTTGGGCTACAAATAAGAACTCAGACTCCCAGATCTCCTCAGATCACATGACACAAACAAAACTAAACTATGGCGTCAAATCCAATTCAAAACTCACAAGTGAGCAAAATCGCTCTCGCATGAGCAAAACTACTCTTGCACGCAATGACAGGTACTCAGAAAACTACTTGTGTGAGGAAACAACAATCGCGCATACGAGGACAACTACTCCATCCATGCTGGGCCGGTCAAATTTACGCTAACCTGATAGAAGAGGAGGTCCTAAAAATTCACAAAGATAGAATTCGGTAATTACAGGCAGCGTTTTGGCTAACGCCGCTGTACTGGTGGACTCTGAAGGTCGTCTTCTAGAGTAAAAGTTCTGTTCCCGGTTTTTATATATAAAGCTCTGACGACCACTGACAGCGAGCCAATCACAACACAGTTCCAGAAATCAGCAGTAACCAATCATATGTCAGGACCCGCCCACAGCTGTAAAACACAAATTAAACTCTTGCGAGAGCAGAAAGAAGAGTCGAGTGTCAGACTAATTTTCCCCGCTTGCGAATTCTGAATTGGATTTGATGCCATACTGACCTGTCTGTGCTTTTATGCGCACTGAAAACGCAAACTGGGGATTAAAATGGGGTTGAGAAGCACTGATATTACAGTGAAAGCTGGAGAAATATTTCACTACAAACTGGCACCTGAGCTGAAACTGTAAACTGTATTTTACACGCAGCTCCTCTGTCTCTGCGCTCTGCTGTTCAGGCGCAAAAAAGGGTTAAAATTGGGCAAAAAAATAATGTGGTGTGGGCCCAGCCAAACTGTACGATCACATTAGCAGGCAACAGAGCGACAGGGGAACAGTCATTCCTTATGGAAGTAGATGAGTTGTAGCCACAGTTTGGTGACAAGCAACAAGCAGCAGGGCGACAAACTGAGTTGAGATTTTCTTAACTTTATGTGAATTAAGTTTGACGTGGTGAAGCAAAGAGTGGCTCAGAGAAAATCCACAGCCTCTCTAAACGTCTTTGTTCCTGCTGTCATTTCGTTCCTATTCCCAATAGTATCGCATAGCACGGAGACGGAAGAGGGGCTTACTCCGTCCACTCCACGCATTGACCTGGTATTGCAGTACCTCCAGGAACAGTGCACCTCCTTTTTGAGGGGGCAGTCGTGGGCTGGAGGTTAGGGAACCAGCCTTGTGACTGGAAGGTTCGCTGGTTTGATCCGCTGAGCCGACAGTACGTGACTGAAGTGCCCTTGAGCAAGACACCTAACCCCCAACTGCTCCCTGGGCACTGTGGATAGGGCAAGTGTGCTCACTGCCCCCTAGTGTGTGTTCACTAGTGTGTATGTGGTGTTTCACTGCACAGATGGGTTTAATGCAGAGATGAAATTTCCCCGTTGTGGCATTTTATACACTAGTGAACATAAAGGTCACTTAATCTTAATTAAAAAATGTAGAAGGGCCTGCGTAGGTCGGGTCTCAAACTCGCGGTTACGGCTCGCCTTCGGGGTTCAATTTCAGACCCATGCAGACCTCTACTGTGAAGCTTCCCCTATGTTAAAAATCAAAGGCCTTAATTCAACGCCAGCAAGTTGGAGCTACAAGGAAGGGCTTGCTGATAAAGTGGCCAGTGAGTTCCTGCGTCCTTGTGCATTTTGTCCAGGCCCCGTCTCTGACTGACGCAGTGGTTAATACACGGGCCAGTAAACATTCACTCTGACAAACACGATAAGAGAGCTCAGCGCGACACACTCGCAAACACACGCTGATCCGCATCCCCATGGAAACACCGGCACATGCTGACTGATGGACGTCTCCATGGATACCTGTCACCGTGGAGACTGACGCTGTGTCTCTCTCTGTGCGGTGCCATCAATATCTGCGCAGGGGAACGAGGTGTACGTGTGTGAGGCAGGTGGGAGGTGTGTGTGTGTGTGTGTGTATGTGTGTGTGTGTGTGTGTGTGTGGAACAGACAGGTTGCAGAGAGGCCACTGTTCACCTGACAGCCACTGTCTGTTTCTCTCTCCTCTCTCTCTCTCTCTCTCTCTCTCTCTCTCTCTCTATCTCTATCTCTATGCAAAATAGTGATTGACACACCTCTCGACCAGTCAGAACAGTCTTTAAGCACCACTGTGAAAAACTCAGAAAAACTCCACAGAACAAACCTGCAGTGAGAACAGCAGTAGCAATAAATTGGTCATAATTATTAGACTAAGACAGGAGAGTCTAGGATAGGATAAGACAGGATAGATTAGCATAGGATAGGATGGGTTAAGCATAGGAGAATATCGGATAGGGTTGGTTGGGATATGATAGGATAGGGTAGAATACAATAGGGTAGGGTAGGTTAGTTAAGGATAGGACGGGACAGGATAGGATAGGATAGGACAGCATTTCTCAACCCTGGACTTGGAGGCTCACTGCCCTGCACTGTTTTACCCAGCTCCCAATACACCTGATCCAACTTATCGGCTCATTAACAACCTGAATTAAAAGGTGGTGTATTTAAGCAAGGAAAATACTAACCTGTGCAGGGCAGTGGGCATCCAGGACCAGGGTCGAGAAACACTGGGATAGGACATGTTACAATACAATTGGTTGGCATAGGATACAATTAGGAAAGGTCAGGTTCACGTAGGTTAGAACAGGATAGGATAGAATTCTATAGGTTAGGACAGAATAGGACAGGATAGGATAGCATAGGATAAGAGAGGACAGGATAGGTGATAATAGGACAGGACAGGATAAGAGTGGACAGGATAGATGAGGATAGGATAAGATAGGTTAGGACAGGATAGGATAGTACAGAATAAGATAGGATAGGATAAGATGGGATAGGAAAGGATAGGAGAGGTTAGAAAAGGGTAGGATAGGATAGGATAGGATAGGATAGGATAAGATAGGATAGGATAAGTTAGAACAGGATAGGATAGGATAGGATAGGTTGGGGTAGGAAAGGATAGGAGAGGTTAGAAAAGGGTAGGATAGGAAAGGACATGATAGGATAGGATAGGTTGGGATAGGAAAGGATAGGATAGGTTAGAAAAGGGTAGGATAGGATAGGATAGGATAAGATAGGATAGGATAAGTTAGAACAGGATAGGATAGGATAGGATAGGACAGGAAAGGATAGGATAGGTTAGAAAAGGGTAGGATAGGATAGGATAGGATAGGATAGGTTGGGATAGGAAAGGATAGGATAGGTTACGACAGGACACAATACGATAGGACAGGATAGGATAGGATAGCACAGAATAAGATAGGATAGAATAGAACAGGTAAGAATAGGATAGGATGGGATAGCATGGTTTAGGATATGATAGGTAAGGATAGGATGGGATGCTATAGGAGAGAACAGGTTAGGACACACTGTCAGAAAAAAGGTACTGTGCATGTACATTTATTGTTCTTCCAGGTACAAATCTACCCTCAAAGGCAATAATGTTTTTTTTCTTCAATTGTGTACCTTAAATAAGTTTTTCCCAGGGGAAAAGTATATCTTCTGACATTTTCATAACTTTACATTTTAAAACAAAATCAAATAAAAAAGGCTGGGGTCCAGACACAGTGTGCAGAGTCAATGCAACCTTAAAATATAACTGCAATGGAATATGGTAAAATTATGTTCCCTGACTAAAGGTACTGCGAAGGATCCTTGAGGGAACCACCCCAGTGACAAGAGCGGCACTGCCCCAGTGACAGTTTAGTGCTTTTTTTCTAGGAATGTAGCGTAGGATTGGAAACGTTAGGACAGGACAGGATGAGAAGGATAGGAAAGGATACAATAGAGTAGGGTAGGATAGGATACGATAAGATAGGATGGGGTATAATAGGGTAGGGTAGGATAGGGTAGGATACGGTATGTTAGAATAGGATAGAATAGGTCAGGGGAAAGGAAAGGATGCGGCTCTTTTACTGCCCTGTTGTGGCTCCACAGCAGAATTAGATTATTAGATAAAAATAAAATAATCCTCCTTTACAGTAAAATAAAGCTCTGCTGATCGTTCAACACAGTTTTAACAATAAATGATCTTAAACGCTGGAGTTAATATAGAACTGCTAATTCATCAGTCAACCCTGAAGGTTCATGCGCAGACTGCTGGTCACCATAGCAACGCAGACAACAATCTCGCCTAGCTAGTAGATAACGAAAAGACAAAGATTTAAGACGAACATTAATAATTTGGAGACAAATGCGTTTATAATCACTCCAGCTGGTTTCCTGATACGTTTAATCTGAAACGAAACACTGTCAAACAATAAAAAGTCATGAAGCTGAAGTCAGACTCTCATTCGCCAGCTTTTTGTTCAAATTTCCCCGTTCCACCTTAAATGGTGCAGCAGTTGCATTCGGGTGCCTCGGGCACCATTTAAGGTGGAACGGGAAAATTCAGCCTCATAAAAAGTTGAATGTTGAGAGACGTTTTACAGCAAACTGTTCTACTTTTGAGGAAAAGTTTCCTGCTGGAGATGTGAGAAAAGCAGCTATAGCTGAGCTGAAGCTTAAAGCAGAGCAAAGTAAGTCTGTGTTTTGGTTTATATTAGATTTTTAGTCTATACTAGAACATCAGCACATACTGAGACATATTTACAGCCAAAATGGTAAAATGGACATAAAATGTTGTGGCTCCCAAGGTGGTTTTTTGCTGAAAGGACAAAATGGCTCTTCTTAACATCTGGGTTGCGACCCCTGGGTTACGATAGGGCAGGGAAGGGTAGGATAGTCAAGGTTTGGATAGGAAAGGGTCATGAACATGAAACCTTTCAAAAAAAACATTATTTGAAATTAATAACAGTAATCAATAGCTGGCAGTACATTCCAACAAAGACATTTCGAAGCAAAACAACATCTTTTAGACCAAACAACAGGGTGCTTTGAGTTTGTACAGTGCAGTGTGTGCCGTCCAAGAGAAGAGTCGCTGTCTGTCGCTCCCTGTGGTCTTCTGCCATTGTACGTCCCCCCCCCCAAAAGTCACTGGATTCCTGGAATTACGTGGTCGCTTAGTAGTCAAAATATGAATAATGCTACATGTAAGCTTCAAGCAAGCTGCACTCCTGTGCACTGCAATAACATCGCATGAATGTCTACTATTAAACTTAAGCGCTGTTACATACCAACACCAGCTACTACTGCCAAAGCCTCTCAACTTCCTCAGCTTGCAGGTTTGTGTGGTGCGTTCTGTTGAGGTTTTCAGGCTTATGATGTCCGTTCAGTGTCAGCAGTGTTACCTCATAGCAATAGTTGCATTTCGGATCCTTAATGACCTCATTATTCACAGTATCCGGCGATATTCAGAGGAAAAACAGCCATATGGCAAAATGTATCTGCTTTGGAAGGTTTTTGTTTACCACAGGGCACGACAGCAGTGATTTTCAAAAAAATGCAATTTATTTTTCCCGAAGAGGAAACCAGCTCAGACACGGAATTCCTAATATGGGCATGACGCCGACCACAGCCTGACGGCACGACTGGCGTGACCATATTTAGTTACAGTACAGACTCAGTGAAACAACACAGTTGTTTAGAGATTTAAGAAGCCGTTTCTCTCTCTCTCTCTCTCTCTCTGAACTCTGTCACTCTGTCTTTCCTCCACAGCTCTGGCCTCCTTGCTCTTCTCTCCACACCTCCTTCCCCCTCAGTGCCCTCTTACTGCCCACAGCATCTCTCCCTTCACCCCACTGCACTCCAATCTGTACAAACGCCTCTCTCTTCTCACTTCTTCTTCTCTCTCTCTTTCTCTTTTTCTCACACTTTCCCTTCCCCCTTTCTCCCTTCTCCACTCCCTCCTCTCCATCCTTCGTCTATCTAACTATAGCGGTCTATCTATCTATCTGCCTGTCTAGCTGTCTATCTATGTATAGCTGTCTAGCTGTCTGTCTATATATCTGTCTATCTCTCCATCTATCTCTCTATCTATCTATAGCTGTCTAGCTGTCCATCTGTCTCTCTAGCTGTCTGTCTATCTATCTGTCTATCTATCTATCTATCTGTCTATCTATCTATCTATCTATCTATCGCTGCCTAGCTGTCTGTCTATCTAACTCTCTAGCTGTCTGTCTGTCTGTCTGTCTGTCTATCTAGCTGTCTGTCTATCTATCTATGTATAGCTGTCGGTCTATCCATCTATGTCTATCTATCTGTCTGTCTATCTGTCTATTGCCCTCTCACTTTCTCGCTCCATCTTTCTTTCTCCCTCTTTTTTTTCACTCGTTACCTTCATCTCTTTCCCCTCTACTCTACCCCTCTGTCTTTCATTTTGTCTTTTTCTCTTCTTTTTCATCTTGAGTTGCCTTTAATTTATCTTTTTTCATCTCCTCTCTCTCTCTCTCTCTCCTCATTCCCCCTTCTCTATATCTCCCTCTTCCTCATTCTCTCCTCTCCCTCTCTCTCTGTTCTCTTGCTCTCTCTCCCACGCTGTGTGAAATGGAAGATGGAAGCACACTCTCGGAGACCCGGGTTGCCATAGCAACCGCCTCACACTCACCATCTTGCTTGTGGTCCGTGTTCCAGGGCTCGCTGGCGTCCGTAACCCAGCGGAGAGGCTGCGAGAGTGGGCCGGCTCCATCAGGCGAGGCTGGGGATTCGGCCTGGAGTCCGCTGGACCTGCGGGCGGCGAGAGAGAGAGAGAGAGAGAGAGAAAGAGAGAGAGAGAGAGTGAGAGAGAGAGAGAGGACAAGGTCAATCAAATAATTAACGAACAGAGCGGATAATGAAATAAATAAACGGCCGTGACTAAGCCCAGCCTCAGAAGACTCCCAGCAGCTCCCAGAGGAGTCGAGAGAGAGAGAGAGAGAGACAGAGAGAGAGAGAGAGAGAGAGAGAGAGAGAGAGAGAGAGAGAGACAGAGAGAGAGAGAGAGAGAGACAGAGAGAGAAGATAAAGACAGAAAGAGAAAAGAGAAAAAGAGAGAGAGTGAGAACACAGGGGGTGGAGAAAGAAGAAGAAAGAGAGAGACAGAGCAGGAGATGGGGAGACCAGGCGGAGAGAAAAGAGAGCAAGTTGGCGAGAGAGTGTGGAAGAGGGAATAGAGAGAGAGATAGAGCAGAAGTACAAAAGAAAGAAAAAACGAAAGAAAGAAAGACAGAGAGAGAGGGTGAAGAAAGAGATGGAGGGAGACAGTGAGAAGAAATGGGAGAGAAAGGGAGAGAGCGAGAGTGAGAGAGAGAGAGAAGAGAAAAAGAGAAAGAGCAGGAGATAGGGAGAACAAGAGAAAGAGTAAAGGGAGAGCAAGTTGGTGAGAAAGGGAGGGAGAGGGAATGAGAGAGAGAGAGAGAGAAAGAAAGAATGAAAGAAAGAAAGAACGACAGAGAGCGGGAGAGAAGGTGAAGAAAGAGAGTGAGAAAGAGACTGAGGAGAAATGGGAGAGAAAGAGAGAGAGGGGGAGAAAGAAAGAAAGAAAGAACGCAAGAGAGAAAGTGCATGAGAGAGAGGGAGACGAAAGAGATAAAAGGAGACAGAGTGTGAGGAGAAGTGGGAGAGAAAGACAGAGAGAGAGAGAAAAGAGAAAAAGAGAGTAGGAGATGGGAAAACAGGAGAAAGAGTGAAGAGAGAGCAAGTTGGTGAGAAAGGGATGGAGAAGGAATAGAGAGAGAGAGGGAGACGAAAGAGATAAAAAGAGAGAGAGAGTGAGGAGAAGTGGGAGAGAAAGAGAGACAGAGAAAAGAAAGAACGGCAAAGAAGGCAAATAGGGAAATAAGAGAGAGAGCATGAGAAAGAGAGTGAGAGAGAGAGAGTAAGGAGAGAGAGATAAATAAATGAGTGGGTGAGTGAATAAAAGCCAGCGTGTTCACATGATGGCACTCAGCATAATCATTCTAACCACGGAGCGCAGCGCTGATTTATCGCACTAATAACCCTGACGTCACACACTGGGACCAAGTGTCTCTCGACCTCTGTTTCTCTCTCTCCCTGCTTTCTGGCCCCCTTTCTCTCCTTTTCTCCCTCTCTCACACGTTCTCTCACCCTCTTCTTTCTGAGTCTCATTTCACTTTCTGTTTTTCATTCTGCCTCCTTTTATTTCTCTCTCTGTCTATGTTGTGTTTCTTCTTTTTTTAGGTTCCCTTCATCAGATCTCTTTCTTTCTCTGTCTTTCTCTTTCCTTCTTTCTGACTCACTTGCTCTCCCTTATCATCCCTCTGCCTGTCTCTCTCAATATCTCGTCCACTCACTCACTCATTCACCCACTTTTCTTCCGCCTGACTCCCTCTCTCATCGCCATTTCATTTTCACTATCAAACTTACCTCTCTCACTTCATTACTTCCCTTTCTGTCTCTCTTTCTTTCCCCTCTCACGTCTCTTCTTTTTGACTCCTTCTTTCTCTCTCCTCTCCCTTCCCCCTCTTTTTTCATCCTCTCACTTTTGACTGATAGTTCTTCCCCCACTCTCTCTCACTTCTACAAACACCTTCCCCCTCCTGCAAACCAGAAAGTGTTAAATCCTTCTCTCTCTCTTCACTTCTTCCCCAGTTCTCTCTCTCTCTCTTTTCACTCCTTCCCCAGTTCTCTCTATCACTCAGACCTATATACAGTGCATCACCCCTACTGCATGTTCCTCTGAGCGCCAATGCCTCTATTTCTCTACTTTCTGCCCCAGAGGACGTGATTAAAATGAGTCTCCCCCTCCAAACACACACACACACACACACACACACACACACACACACACACACACACACACACACACACAAACAGCTACTGTTCTTCACTACAGATCTGCTCTCCCGCAGGCAGGACACAGCCGTATACCATCCCACGCATGGAAACATGCTCAAGCAGAGTGGTCACGTGACCAAATACATGGAAAAACTGGATTATATTTGTCAGGCAATATCACAAGCATCACCAGCATCACCATGGTCATCATAAACAATCACCAGTATCAACATCCGCATCATCATCATGCCCAAGACCATCACTAACATCATCTGTACCAGTGTCGTCATCAACATCATCATCACCACCACCATTACCAATGCCACCATCACAATGCACTGACATCACCAGCATCACCAGCATCATCATCACTGTCATCACGACCATAAACACCAGTATCATTATCTGCATCATCACCTACATCATCATGCCCAGGATCATCACTAATAATCTGTACCAGTGTCATCAACATCATCATCACCATCATTATCAATGCCTCCATCACAATCACCCCACCAGTATCTGTACTGACATCACCAGCATCACCAGCATCATTTTCACTGTCATCATGACTATAAACACCAGTATCATCATCACCTACATCATCATGCCCAGGATCATCACTAATATCATAAGTACTAGTGTCATCATCATTATCATCATCATCATCATCATCATCACCAATGCCACCATCACAATCACCCCACCAGCATCTTCACTTGACATCATCAGTATCACCATCATCACAAACATTATCACTACATCACAATCATCATCACTGCCAGTATCACCATTACCATCAGCACCACCATTATCAATCACCACCATTATCACCAACTTCATAACCTGAACCAGCAGCAATATCAACAATGTCAACAATGTCATCAACAATGTTATCATCAAAATGTTAATACTTTAAACACTGCCATCACTATCACAATGATCATCATCCTCATCACCATCGTAATCATTCACCAACATCATCAGACACCATTATCAATACCAGCAGCAATATCATCACCAGTGAGCATACAATGTGACAGTATCATCACCACTGATGATACAATATGACCTCAAGCATTGTCATGACCATCACAACCACCATCATCACCACCATCATTACCTTCACCAACATCATTCCCCACCAGCATCAGCATCATAAACATCACCAACATAAACATCATCATCCCCACTTGCATAATAATCACCACAATCATAAACACAATTACCAAAACGGTCACCATCATCACCACCATCACCATCATCAAAATCATCACAATCACCAATCTCCCCACCAGAATTTTCATCATAATCATCACCACCGTCACAATCATCATGATCACCAAAATCATGACCATCATCCCTACCAGCATTATCACCATCAACATCATAAACATCACTACCAACACAGTCACCTGTATTCAGAATCATCATCATCATCATCAGCACCATCATAAATATAATCCTCACCACCAACGTCAGCATCACAGACACCATCATCAAAATTATCCTCATCATCTGTCACATTTACACAGCAGGGCTTTTCACAAAAAAGTGAAGAACTCCATAAATAACTCTATGAATTGTGTTTTGATGTAGCCTGATAGTAAACCATGTTATAGGGCAGTTGGAGGGGCAGCGCAACCCCCCACGATGTTGTTTGTTTGTCTGAGGCCCCGGCCTGCAGTGTCCAGCGCTTCATGCTGGTCTCACTCAAACACCCCTGATTCACCTGATAATTAGCTGCTGAGCTGTGTCTGATGTGTTAGAGCTGTAAAGGTGGAGCGCTGCAGTCCTGCAGGACTGGAGCAGGAACAGGTTTATTACAAAGGATTTCAACTACACAGTCTCTCTCTCTGTCTCTCTCTCTCTCTCTCTGTCTCTCTCTCTCTGTGGTATTTCTGGGCAGTAGTTCTGTAGTTTGCCATTCAGCTTCAGTTGTCTCTATTCATATGAATTGTAATTAACAACCTAAATGAATGCTTAATTATAATAGTGAAAATCGCATATAATAGAAAAACACATTTTCCTCATTCCATAAAATCCATTATAAAATGTATTAAAAAGTTTCGGTCCTAAAATCTGATTGGCTAAAGCCATTGTAAAATCCACAATACACGCAAACCTATAACCACCTCACAACAACTGAACTGTGCATGACGAAAAACCCTTGTGTTGTTAATGGAATAATCTTTGACTCTCATGCTGCTCACAAGGACCACTGACTGTACTGATGAGGTAAGAACCTGGTTTTTTGTTTAAACTGAGGGGCGACTTATGTTCTTAACTAGAACCAGACTAGTCAGCTAGCTAACAGGCTAAAAGAGCCAACAGCCTAAACAGCTTCATCATTAATATCACAGGCTGGAATTAAAGCACTTACAGTCTGATTAACTGTAAAACTGCAGTATAAAGTCTAAAAATGTCTCTTGAATGTCTCACACGCTTCAAATGTTCGTGTTTCAGTCAGAAGTCACGTCAAACCCAGGCTGAATCCCAAACGGCTCTGTAATCCCTAAATAGTGTGCTAGATATGAAAGTTTAGGAATTCCAGCCTCTACAGCCAAACAGTGCATCATTTATCGAGTGTGGATGTGTCTGAGTCCCAAATGACTGTGTCTTAGTTACATTTTGCTCTGTTGGGTCCAGGATCCAGTATTTAAACTCCTACATAGTGCACTATGTAGGGAGTAGGGAGCCATTTGAGATTCAGCCTGCTGGATTGGTGCTAAATAAGACTCATGGTGGTAATTTAGTGACCAAAAAGTACTTATAAAGCAAAGGTCTTTGCATTAAACAGTGCTGTGTTATCATATGATCATTGTTATCTGACAAAAGGTTAAAAAATGCATGAAATGACCGCAATATACAGCAACGGGCGACCGAACATTCTCCTCATTCAGCGTCCATGGTTGCTTTGCAATAATACCAAACTCTAAAGGAACTACAATTCTTGGCGGAATACTTGTTTATGCCAATTATTATTAATAATAATTTTTTTTTTTCTGAAAAATTGCGTATTTTATCATAATTTATGTTGGCCGCCAGGTTATAGAAGCAATAAGCCACTTGAGGCCCTGCGTTACTGCGATTTTATCACAGGGAAGGGGGTTTTACTCCACTTCACGTCGTGCCTAACAACACCCTTCCCCGTGACAAAATCGCAGTAACACACAGCCTCTCGTGGCTTATTGCTTTCTAAAGTCCGTATATGGATACTAAGCTGCCATTTTGAATGAATTATTTCCGTGATGTCACATAGATCAGTTCACTATCTGCCTATTAATCTTACATCATTACAGCTCCACCTATTCATGCTGATGTTTTAAGGAGGGCTCCAGCTCGAATCGCTTTTTAAATAAGACAACACATGGCAGCCAGTCAGAACAGAGCTCATTTACATAAATCAGTCTTAAAGGCACAATAACAAGGCGTAAAAGTTGGAAAATGGTCACATAAAGAAGCTTTTTTGGGACAGAAAACCACAGGGGGGAAAAAACAAAACAAATAAAACTGTAAGATATGGGCTCTTTAATATACTGCAAGGCATATTTGCAACACTATAACAGCACTACTACTATTTTTACTGTACCGTGCAGCCAGTGTACACACGCACTCTCTCTGACACACGCACGAGCAGTTAAAATAGGAAAAGCCCCTTTTCCTTCTTCCAGATTTCTGTCCGCTGCAGTCTAAGCTCCCTCGCTCTCTCTCTCTTTACTCTCTCGCTGACCTGAATCAAACCGCTCGCAGCTACTGGAGCTGAGTGCAGAAGGAGCAGCCATATCTCCCGCACTCGGAGGTCAGTGAAGCCTGACTGCTCTCATTACCAAACAGCCTCTCCCTAACACACCATCTAACCAAAGCCTGACCGTTTCCATTACCCCAAGTCATCGTTACTCACACATGATCGAGCCGCTCCCTCTGTTCAGGCTACTGTCTGTTTACACGCCAGCCAAGAACAACTTGACCGCGTCTATTACCCTACATATAATAACCACACATGCTGGATGTGTTATCTTATTAACACGGCCTAACCGGAGATTTCACAGCATTAGACGCAGGGCACATGCAACATGTCTCGCAGCCCATTAGCTGATATCGCATTTAGCCCTATGGAACCGAGCGTCTACTGTAAGGATGGCTCCTTGAACTGGTTTAAAGGGGTGCATGTTCACATTGGCAATGGTGAATCGTATCAGCATGTAGAATTAGAGCTGCCTATGTGGTAACATGTTGTCTATCACTGTATAAAAGATGCACGGGGCTTCCTTTATAGTTGGATGGACCAAGTTCTTTTCCCCCCAAATGAGCAGTTCAGATCAGTAAGCACTTATTATTATTATTTTCTTTAATCAAAGTAACAATAAAACATGACTAGGGTTTGACTTCCCAGCTAGAAAAACCAGCATTGACCAGCATGCCTGGTCACCAGCAGGATATGTTGTGTTTTGGATGCTGATATGCTGGTTAACCAGCAAGGCCATGCTGAGTGACCAGCTAAACCAGCATCAGACAAGCAGAAGACCAGCATAAACCAGATTAGACCATCTTAGACCAGCATGGTCTTCATGTTTCATGTCTTTGCTTGTTCAAAAAGGTTGTTTGTGACATAAAACTTAATAAAAATCAAGAAATTTGTAGCTTTTTGCCTCTTTATTGTTACACTGGAGCTTTGAGGCTAAAAGCTAACAAGTAATAGAAGTTTGTACAGCAAGTAGCATTTTGCTAACTGCATGCCTAAATCATCACACGCCTCAAACCATGTGTACTTGTTCAATAATCTCTAATAAACTTGATTATGTAGTTTCTGACACTGTATGACTCACTGCTACCTATAAACATGTCCTACAGTATGGACAATATTCAGACTACAAGATGGCAGCTACTAAGGATGCACTGATGTTTTTATGGCTGATTTCTTTTTGGACAATTTTTAGCCTTTTTTTAACATGAAGCTCACACTATGTGCGCCAAATAAACGCACGACTTACATTAGCACCATTTCCGTACTTTCTAGAAACCAAAGTTGCGATTTAAATAACATTATTTGCTCTATAAAAGAAGTTTTTGGCAAAAGTTTTTGACAATTTGCCACTGACCTCAGATGTAGTCCATCAGCCAAGACATGTTTGGAATCCAAATTTTGCTTTTAAAACTAGAGCTAACTTGAGGCTAATGCTGTTAACACTAGAAGTCAATAGTCACCCAAAATGTAACTGTAAAAATACATCCCCAAAACTTCTCTCAACCAGCTTAAACTGCAGCCAAGTCCTCAGTAAGGTCGCAGAGACTTGTTGATGTGGTTTAGAGCCAAATGTGACTTACTGAGCGCAGAACTTCACCATGTAGCGTAAAAAACAGGTGTCGAATTATGACGCGCCTGCAGAATCCAACTCCCCTTCAAATGCATGCAGGCATATTACATAATCTTATATAATCCTGAATATTGGAACAGAACATGTTTGTTTATAAATAAAAACAACAGAAATCTCAAATGAAATCTGGTGTGCACATGTCTGCCTATAGTTCACCGTAAAGGCTAAACATGTGCGATGTTGTTCACGTTCGAGTAGATGTCTGCAAACAAACCCACAAGAAACATGAACATGTCCACTAGGGGGCAGTGTCCAAACCAGAACGTACAGAACAACAAAGTGGAAAGTCGTGTAAATCCTCTCTACCTCTAAAAATGAATCGCTTCACAGTTTTTGTAATATTTTGAAGATGTGTCATATAAATATTGGAAATGTCGCCCCTTTTCTGCCAGCTGATCTTCAAACTACTCCATTTGATTTTGTGCTCGTTCTGGTTTGGGTTGAGTAGTGTTTGGGTCTCGTCCCACTCCCAACACTACCGGATCCACAGATCTTCGTAGAAGTATAAATCAGCCTTTAGGCATGTAGTTAGCACAATGCTAATTGGTGTACATTAGCTTCCATTTCTTAGCCTTTGGCTCCAGCGCTAAAAAAAACATATTCCAGTTATTAAACATGTCTTAGCGCAGTGGTCTCCAACCCCAGTCTAGGAGAGCTACCTTCCGGCCACACTTACTCCAGCTATTCAACCTTTTTCCATGTCCCTGATTGGCTGGATCAGATGTACTAGAGGTCAGTAAGGCAGCTTATTGGATACAGGTTGGAATTAAACTCTGCAGGCAGGTCGATTTTCAGGACCAGGGTTGAAGACCACTGACTGACTACATTTGGGGTGAGGGGAAAATTGTATCAATTAGATTTTCGCTTTAATAACACGCGTACGAGTCGTGACAAGTCCCATGACATGACTAGTGTGCCTTTGCCAATACATGTAAGGATCATGGCTCCAGCAGCCCTTTGTTCATGCCATAACTGAAACATGGCACTCTAAACATAGCTCCATCACCCGCAGTCACGCTTACTCACGCCTGGCCGAGCCTAACTCGCGCTCCTTCTCCCTCGGCTTAAGCTTCATCTGCCGTATGACCCTGGAACATCTTCGCTGCTTACCTCACACACAGCCAGCGCAGGACGAAAACGCAGCCCAACTACTGGCGTGACTCAAGCTTACAAACAAAATGATGAGAACACAACGTGAAAGTATCCAAACAAAGCAGGAAGCTCATTCATTCGCATAGAGCTTCTACAGTAACGGGATCTGCCCACTGCTTTCACTCCGAAGTCAGACACCTTTATGGCTAATGCAGCCCTCATACACCAATTAGCATCGTGCTAACTGCATGCCTAAACCATCACACCCTCGAATCAGATGAGGCAAAATAAAACATTAAATGCTAGTTTCAGGTCAAAATGCCATTTTAAGTCATCTCTAATAGACTTGATTAACAACATACAGTCTTTAAACATGGACTAAAGCAAGTTAGCTTAGCTAAAAACAGTAGCAACCGTCCTGAGAAGTGCTATTCGTGGATATAGTAATGATAAAAACACAGAATGCAAATTTGTGAATTCCATAAATCAGATGAGGCAAAATACAACATTAAATGCTAGTTTCAGGTCAAAATGGCCTTTTAAGTCATCTCTAGTAGTCTTTATTATGTGTCTGTGTCTGACATTGTACAACATACTGTCTTTAAACATGGACTAAAGCGCGTTAGCTTAGCTAAAAACAGTAGCAACCATCCTGAGGTCTGACTTTTGTCTGTACTTTAGTTCATATTTATAGAACACAGTTTGTCATACAGTGTCAGAAGCCACATAATCAAGTCTATTAGAGATACTGAACAACCCCACATGCTTAGAGGCAAATGAAGGCCATTATTTCCACAATGCTAAATGCTAAAGTGCTATTAGATGCCATAACTTGTTTGCTACATTAGCTCGTAACTCCAGTCCAAAGCTAAAGAAGCAAACTTCAGACACCAAACAGGCCTGGGCTGATGGAATATATTTGGGGATAAGGGAGGGGACATTGAGTAAATGTGCTGTTTTCACCAAACTACTGCTTTAATCATGAATTTCTTAACACACATTCTTCACTTCACTGTATCCATTTTCATCAGTGCTTTTGAAGGCAGTGAACTGTTACTGGATACTCGCCTCACCCAGTCCTGTCAACACCTTTCTTGTCCTCTATGACACATCCAACATCATCATCATCACCACCATCATCATCATCAGGGCTGCACCAACAGTGACCATATCACAGTATGATGTGACAGCTATGAAAATTTGAGACATTTAGATGATACTGGAATCATATGAATATCGGCAGCGTTTTAATAAAAATAATCTGAATCAAACTGGTTTTTAAATCTGGCTGATAATTCAAACTGATATTTGATTATGCATGTATTGTATTTGGAAAGAGCACAAAAACATTTAGGCAACGCTACTGAGCTAAAATGCATGCATTTCATTAATTTTACTGAATTCATGATTCTCTACAAAGAAATATTTCATCACTGAACGACAGAGAAAATATCCAGACCATCAATTCAGGGAAGCAGATATTTTATGTTTATTTCACTGCAAAAAATAGTATCTCGTCAAGTAAAATTATCTTAATTCCAGTTGATAAATAATATTTCTCCTGTTGAGATTGTTGTTGTTATAAGCTTATTTTAAGATTATTTAGCTTATTTCCAAACACCTTTTACTTGTTTTAAGTTATTTTTTTATTATCTCACTATATTGGCAGATAAGTTTGCTTGTTGTAAGAAATATGCTTGAAATCAGCATAATTATCTGCCACTATAGTGAGAATATTTTACTTAATAAAATTACTTGAAACAGGTAAATAATGTCTAGAAATAAGCTAAATAATCTTAAAATAAGTGCACAGCCATCTCAAAATAAGAAATATTAGATATAACAACTAGAATTAAGATCATTTCACTTGACAAGATGCTATTTTTTTGCAGTGTTTCTAGTCTTTATTATGTTAACACATGGTTAAGGACATGTTTGACAAGGTAGAGATAACACAATAACGTGAAATTAAGTATATATCTGATACAATAACTTGTTGGCACATCGTCGAGTGAGCAGTAAAGACCACCTGTAATAAGATGACAAGTCCTCTTCAGCATCACTGTATCTGTTAGCTGCTCCTGAGCTCATCTGAAGAGGCAGCCTCTGTTACTCAGACACGAAAACCTATTGATTTCCTCCACATGCAGCTAATCCTTTCCTACCATGGCTAACCGACCCTGTTGATCCACCCTTATGGATACACGAAAATCAAAATTAGTCTGAACGCACGTCTGATTTAATTTTTTTCATTTCACGAATACAGAACTATGTACATATACAGTGCCGTTCAAAAGAAAAACAATGTTTTCAATCAAATAAATCCAGTATGATGGAAGATGAATGTGTAAAATGATTTTAAAATACTGATCTTGTGAAACTTCATAAGTTTCTATAAATACAAACAATTATTTTGAAGCAGAAAAAACACAGATGCGTCCAACGTGATGAACAGATAGATGACTCTAATATGACTGCATTCTAAGAGTACATTGAACAGTAAGTGAGATATGTACATGGATATAGGCCCAAAATTCCTGGCTCTGTGAAACTATGCAAAAAGAGCACTTTGTAAGGAGGAACCACTTCCAAAGATTTCAATAGAGCAAACCTTATCAAATACTGCTAAGCAGACATTTATAAAACTTGCATCTGATAACTAAAGCACAGAAACAATCCATGGAATCCTTCCACATTGTCAAAAATGAAGGATTTCATGTTCTTCCACAGCATATTGATCCAAGGTAGGTAATATCTGGCAGGCACTACTTGTATCAACAGAATCAGAGCTGTGTGCATTTATCTAGTGTAAGCAGTCCATTCGAATACAGTTCAGAGTTTGGCATGACTGCTAAAAGACAGCGCTTAAGGGAAGCTTAGAAAACTTACCAAACTAAACTTTACAGGCTTAGTAAAATTCCCCTGAGAGCGATTCACTTAACCTTAACACTGGCTAACCGTTTCCATAACCTCTTTACTGACACACGATTGAATCCATCGCCATCCCTCGCTCCGCTCTTTCCTTGCACATGACCAGAGCTCACGGCCTGCTGCCTCCTTCCCCCAAGCCTCTTATACACACATGAGTTCATTCCACATCCCCAGTGGGCTTACACACACTCCACACACACCGCCGAGGGAGACACGAATCCCACGAACGCTCGCTCTCCTGGGAAAGCCTCTCCACAACCTCCAATTACACTGCAGTTCAATACGGGTGTAAATCTCTGGCTGTGTCCAAAACCGCATTCTATCACATTACCATACTACACATACTACACTACTGAACGCACTACTATTGGTGGTGCACTACTGAATGGACTACTGTTGGTGGTGCACTACGCACATACTACGCTACTGAATGCACCACTACTGGTGGTGTACTATGCACATACTACACTACTGAATGCACTACTGTTGTTGGTGCACTATGCACATATTACACTACTGAATGCAATACTGTTGGTGGTGCACTATGCACATATTACACTACTGAATGCACTACTGTTGGTGGTGCACTATGCACATATTACACTACTGAATGCAATACTGTTGGTGCTGCACTATGCACATACTACACTACTGAATGCAATACTGTTGGTGCTGCACTATGCACATACTACACTACTGAATGCAATACTGTTGGTGGTGCACTATGCACATACTACACTACTGAATGTGCTACTGTTGGTGGTGTACTATGCACATACTACACTACTGAATGTGCTACTGTTGGTGGTGTACTATGCATGTACCCCACTAAATGCTTTGTAATTAGTGGTGTACTATGCACATACTGCAGTATTGAATGCACTACTATTGGTGATGCACATTTTACACTACTGAATATGCTACTATTGGTGCTATACAATTTACAGACTACTCTACTGAAAGCAATCCTGTTGCTGGTGTACAATTTACATGCTAGACTACTGAATGCACTACTTCTGGAGTACTGTGTAATATGTAACTACCAAGAGTAGTGTATCGAGTAGTGTACTTTTTACATCCTATGCTATTGAATGCACTACTGTTGGTTCTGTATGATTTACATGCTACACGACTGAATGCACTACTACTGATGGGGTACTATTTACATACACTACTAAATGCACTAATTTTGGAGTACGGTGTGGTATGTAAATAGTTCACCAAAAGAACTACTGAATGCACTACAACTGGTGGTGTACGATTTACATGCTACTTTACTGAATGCACTACTATTGGTGGTGTACTATTTACATACTGCACTACTGAATGCACTACTATTGGTGGTGTACTACGCACATACTAAACTACTGAATGCACTACTATTGGTGGTGTACTATTTACATACTGCACTACTGAATGCACTACTATTGGTGGTGTACTATGCACATACTAAACTACTGAATGCACTACTATTGGTGGTGTACTATTTACATACCGCACTACTGAATGCACTACTATTGGTGGTGTACTATGCACATACTGCACTACTGAATGCACTACTATTGGTGGTATACTATTTACATACTGCACTACTGCATGCACTACTATTGGTGGTGTACTATGCACATACTACTGTACTGAATGCACTACTTTTTGTGGTGTACTATGCACATACTACACTACTGAATGCACTACTATTGGTGGTGTACTATGCACATACTACTGTACTGAATGCACTACTTTTTGTGGTGTACTATGCACATACTACACTACTGAATGCACTACGGCTGGTAATTAAGCTACTAATTAAAATATGTAAAGCACATCTTACAGTTATAGTGACCAGAAAATTGGATGTGCAACCAAACAAAAAAGCCAAATGACAGCTGCGGTGCTTGACCCAAAAACAGAAGTGGAGCACATTGGTTCACACAGAAGTTATGCACAGGCCATTCCTCCAATGCACTTCAATGTATTAACCCAGGTTAATACCCAAGTCAAAATACCGAAGTTTTGGCCTTGTTGGCCTTTATCAGGGCAAAATTAAAAGCAACATTAAGTGATCTCCATAGGTTTAAAGCCATGATGAGTAAAATCAGTCATATGATGTGAGAGCAAACCAGAATGTTAATATAAAAGTCCTCTACAGAGCCATAAACCAAACTTCTTATTGTTCTTATTAAATAAAATAACAAAAATATCAACATGACAAGTGCTTCCGCATTTTTGAACGTTAGCGTATGTCGGCCCAGCCTGGGTAACAGTATCAATTCTAATATCGCTAACCACTTCCATCCTTTACTGACAATTACTGAATAATTAAAGGGCTGACAGTGTTCAGACTGTGTTCATTTTTTCCCTGAAGCTCCAGCGTGCTGGCTTGGACCTGAGGGAACTCAATCAAACCAGTCAGTGCTAATTAAGCAGGGAGTCCAGCATCAGCAGGATGGACGGGTCAGCGCGTACACGTTCGGATCGGCCGCTCCGCCCCGCTTATTGGGCTTGAAGGCCTGCCAGAGCCCACAAAACCGCTCAGCGGATCGCCCCCAACCTCCGCAGGCTGAGCGGCTGATTTATGAGCGCCCGTCGCCGTGCTGACAGTGATGCTCTGCCTCAGATTCAGAAGGGGCTGAGGAGAGGAGCCCATCCTCAACTATACCACTTCATCACTTTTTTAGTCGCCTAGTAGCAATAAGTCAAAAAGCGACTGGTCTTTATCATGAGGACGTTTTGCCACGTATCCCAAGGGTTGCATCATAAGCAGGGATGTTAAAAAGGAGTCTGCTTCATTTTTCACCATATAAAATGATTTTGGCTGATATTTTCAGTTACTAGAATTATAAGCTCCTTAAAAAGCAGCATCAGTAATGGTGCCCGGTGATCGGACCACATTCAACAGCATAGACTCTGCAAAGTTATAATCGAAGATTCATTCAACAATGTGTATCTAAATGCTGAGAGAAGTTTTTAAAAAAGAACAACAACAACTGACATATAATGGAAAACACATTTTTATTTCTCTAGTTAAGGTGGTATTAATCATAATATAGCATTGATATTTCTTGTATGTGTAAATCTCACATCCACAATTTGTCATAAAATAAAAAAAAAAATCCTTTTCAATTCTTGAAAATGGTCTATAATGTGGAACAAAACTCTTCAATTACAATTTGTTTTAGTAATATTCTTTAAAGTATGCAAATTTTAACCAATTTTCACAATTTAGTCATGTCCAGCTCCACTCGTCCACTCGTTAACATAAAGCTTCACCACATCTTTTCAAACTGCCGCTAACACAATGTCACTGGACAGCTCAACACGCTTGGAGGAGAACACTAATTGCTAATTATGCTGAGGGAGAAGGAGGACCATCCTACCCACCCAGAGCACAATATATTAAAATATATATTGCACATCAGGTAGTTGTTGTATCTGGTGTAAAACGGGATTACTGCACTGCACGGGAACCCAATGTACAATGTACAAATGTACTTCTATTAACTTTTTCCAATTGTCAATATTCCTAGTTCTATTTCCTCCGGTCAAATGAATGAGTGCATTTACATGCACTCAATAATCCGATAATCAGATTTCTGTGGTTATCCGATTATTCAAATGGTCATGTAAACAGCACACTCTGATTTCTTAGATTGAAGTAAGGTCTAGAAATCCGGTTAAGAAATCTGATAAAGAGGTTGGATTTTAGCTCAGTAATCAGATTTCTCTGTGCATGTGAACTCTTACTCTGATTTCTTTCGGATTTCTCAGTCTGTGCATGTGTGAAAACAGATGGCGGTACCAGAAATAAGTGAGCAGCGTTGCCGCAAGACGCAGCAAAACACTTTTGGAGCGACGCTGAAATCAAAAACACGCTTGACAAAATGAAGGATTTAAATGATCTCCTAGATGATGTATGTTCATATTTTCAGGTGAAGTGGTGCGATGTTCGACGTCTTCTTCTGTGAGTTTATTGGCTGGTTGCAAAGCAGAAATCTGATTGCTGTCTGACTCATGTAGACCCGGACTTTCCCCATTGTCTGATCACTCAAGTGCATGTAAACGGGTTGATCAGATTACTGACAAAATCTGATTTTCTGCAGTTATCGGATTATTAAGTGCATGTAAACGCACTCAGTGAGTTAATTGAGTTTTGAATCGCAAGTTTACGGAACAATAATCTGTGTTTTATGCCGTATCAGACTATTCTTTCGCTTTTCCCCCTAATTTGTTTTTTCTACAGCGTAGTAAGAACCAATTAAACCAAACATCTGTTCATCTTCACTCGCTCCTACTGGACAATACAAAGACTTGGATGATCTGAAAACCTTCCTAGGCTCCTTTTTGGTCATTTCTGCATTCATTAGATGAGACTATTATGGTGTAAGCACATCTAGAGTGTCTAGACATCACTACAAAGCACAGTTCTGTAGCACTTCACATCAGCTCGGGCCTCGTAACCTCAGCCAGAAGAAGAGTGAGACCACAGAACGGCTGTTGGAGCGTAATATATTGTAAGATTCATTAAAAATGGAAAAGGCCAGTACTCTCTATTAAAATCAAAGTCTTTTCCTCACGCCGTAATGCAGCGCTGGACAGAGACCCACTTTAAGCCCTGATCCTGAGTACATGCTGTAATCCCAACCTCAAAGGAAAGTATCTCAAAGCAGTGCAGATTCGAGACGGCTGCGTTTCAACTCAAATCTGGACCTGGAGTACAAAAGGACCAACATGCGGGGCAGAGCGCGAGACGAGCGGGAAGAATTCCTGTCTGCGTTTCTCCTGTCCCGTCCCAATCCTGTTAAAATACCTGATTTGTCTTCTGTGCTGCTCTTGTCCTGTCAAAATCATTTCCTCTGCTGTCTGCCTCCGTGCAGGAAACACGTCCAGCCTCGTCCCGGCCCTTCCCGGCCTGCGGTTTCTTTTCTTAGCTGCTTCGCTTGAGTCATTTTACGCTGCGCTCTGGTTTCCTCAAAGCTGAAACTAACTCGCTTTTGCTGGCGTTCTGTGAACATGAGAACTTCAAACACGTTACAGTAGCATAACAACCCTGAATAAACAACACAAATCTAACCATGTCGTCGAACCACGTCTATCAGAGAGCGGCAGTACTCGCAAAGTCAGAGGACAATTTCATTTTAGTTAAAATAGCCATTGACCTTTGTGTGGTGTTGATGTGTTTGTTACTCAGTGGTCTGATGGACCGACCGCATTATTGGTTTTTCAACACTTGTGTGGTGTTCAGGTCTGTGGGATCCATTTTCAATGTTTACCGGAAGAAAAAAATGATATGATTTATTATTATTTCACCCTCAGATTCTTGGCCTTTTGCTTATTTTCTGTGAAGAACATATAAAATAACCCATTTTCAGTGTCTTCACTCTGTTCACCCCCCACACATTTATATTACACATGGTGCTGGGTGAACCTGCGAGGGGTAAAAGTGTGGAGGTGCTGTGTCCTTCACTCTGTTCTCCTCCTACATGGCCTGCAGTTAGTGTGTGTGTGTCTGTGTGTGTGTGTTTGTATGTATGTGTGTGTGTTTGTGTGTGTGTGTGAGGGAGGACAACATGGACAGGCTGCTGACTGGCTACAGCTGCTAAAGGAGAACCCTACGCTGGACACTTGTGATATTTTAAACATCTGGTATTTTTACATAAATTATTGTGGCTGTATTGATTTAATAAAATAATAATGTGGTGGGTCCAGCAGACCACTGAGTAACACACACATCAACACCACACAAGGGTTAAATCAATGCAGCCATAACATACGTACATACATCATCTAAACCGCTTATCCTTCTGGGTCGCGGTGCAGCCATAACAATTTATGTAAAAATAGCAGATGTTTAAAATATCATAAGTGTCCAGCGTAGGGTTCTCCTTTAGCAGCTGTAGCCAGTCAGCAGCCATGTTGTCTACCCTCACACACACACACACAGACACACTAACAGCAGGCCATGTAGGAGGAGAACAGAGTGAAGGACACAGCACCTCTACACTGTTATTCCCTGCGGGTTCACCCAGCACCACATGTGTAATATAAATGTGTGGGGGGTGAACAGAGTGAAGACACTGAAAATGGGTTATTTTATATGTTCTTCACAGAAAATGAGCAAAGGGCAAGAAATCTGAGACTAGATAATAATAAATCACATCATTTTTCTTTTTATAAACACTGAAAATGGATTCCACAGACCTGAACACCACACAAGGGTAAAGTTCAGTTCAGATAATCCACTTGAATAAGGAGAAAGTTGCAAAATAAGTGGTACAAACAGCAGTTTCCAAAACTGGAGCTCAAAAAAAATGATTAAAAGATACAGAGAAAATGGAACTGGTACCAAACACCTGGAGGACATTTATAGCAATATGCTGATTTGCAATCTTTGTCTCTGATAAAAATATAATAATTTAAGTAATATTATTGTATTGTATGTACTAAATTTGGCCAAAAGCAAACTCTTAGGTCATTTTCAAACACATAAAAGCTTATTTTCATAGTTAATATTTGTGTACTGTGTAAACTCCTGTGTTTGTTGTATTCAGTGTGTTGGTTTGTTTTATTTTCTATATGAACAGCTTCAGAATGCAGTGCAATTAAAGCAAAAGAATTTGTTTCATCCAGCATCCTCTGTGAGATACAAGCTACATATCCTTATCCTTTGTTTAATGTATTTGTACATTATAGAGTTTTCCTACATAGGTCCCTCCTGTCTCTGAATATGTTGTGTATATTTATTATATTTCAGTTCAGTTTTTTTTTTTTTGCTTTGTTTTGTTTGCCCTGTTTTACTGTGTATATATGAACATCCTGACATGTGCAAATGACAAATAAACTTGAAACCTGAACTTGAAAATATAGGATTATATCATATCTCATAATAGATCAGATTAAAATCTGGATATTTGAGCTATGATTTAATAACATAAAAGCACACTGAAAAAAAATGGTGCCTTGTCAAGTAAAATTATCTTAAATGTTATTGTAAATGTAACGTGTCCTGTTGAGATTGTTGTAAACTTAAAAATAATTATTAAAAAATTCAATAATAATAATAATAATAATAATAATAATAATAATAATAATATTAATAATAATCATCATCATCATCATCATCATTTTTATTTACTAAATAGCACTTTTTATGCCAGTGGCAGCTCAAAGTGTTTTACAGACAGGTGATCAAGTTAAACAGTCATACAAGAAATTATAAGTATCAATTTAGAACCATTTAAGAAAATGACAGATTAAATTAAAAGATAAAAACCACGAGACGCAGAGTTTTAATTAAATACTAAGTTAAAGAGAGACGTTTTTAGATGCTTGACTGTCTAATAAAAGGTGAATTGAGCTCCACAGTTTAGAGGCAGAATAACTGAACGAGTCTCTCCACGTTTTCTGTATTTTACTCAATGTGTTTGCAGAAGGTCAGAATCTGCAGATCTAAGATCACATGCTGGAACATTAACAATTTAAGATTATTTAACTTATTTCTAGACATTTTTACTTGTTTTAAGTGGTTTTATTAAGTAAAACTATCTCACTATATTAAAGATTGTTTTGCTTGTTTTAAGAAAAGTGACTGAAACCAGTAAAATGGTCTGCCAGTATAGAGAGAATCACCTAAAACGAGTAAATAATGTCTAGAAATAAGCTGGATACTGTTATAATCAGAGCACAGCCATCTCAAAATGGGAGATATCAGATATATCAACTAGATTTAAGATCATTTTACTTGACAAGATGCTATTTTAAAGAGAAGCTGGAAGCTGGTTACAGTAGAAGTCACTGCACTTCTGGACAATCCCATATCATGTGCCTTACAGCTTCAGGAATTCCTAAACTGCGGGAATTACAATAAGAGTGTGACACGATTCCAATTCGACGTCTCATACGCAAAGTTCTATATTTTCTGTGACATATTTTAATAAGAATTAATGGACGGCTAAGATTTTAGAGGCATATTCAGGGTATTTTGTATTGGAATGAAACCAAAACAATAAAACCTAATTGTGGGAAAATCTTCCGGGGATTCTTTGATTCACTGAATCGTTTCCTTAACAATCATAATTACACTGAATCAATGAGAGGTCAAGGATTTAGACCCTGTAAATACCTGGTATCCTTCTCGAGTGATCTGACCACAAGTGAACAGCGACAGCCATTTCCATCTGTCTCGAATGTGTCTCAAGGGAGCACCTGTGATCGGTTTTCTGGACTAGAGGAAGGTCACCATGCACATCTACTAGATCACTCTCTCAGATTTTCATGTAGGTGTGTGAGGTGGGCTTATTTTATCTGTCAGGATCCTTTATTGACTAACAGTTCACAAACGGTGGCTCTAGGAGCGCTGCTGTCCTCGCTGGGCTGACCAGTCGTATGTCAACAACATGGCGACGGCGACACGAACGATGTCCATCAAGCACTATCCAGTAGTCGGGACTGAAGGACCTGCAGTAAAGCAGTGAGGCCTTCACCAAGAGCTGTGAACACAGCAAGGAACTACTACTGTAACCTGCATTGTATCAGCATAAACAGCACAGACTGTGCTGTGTTGTTTAATCATCCTTAACATGCTGTACTGGTCATTATTTAAACAGTGTTTAATGTGGAAACTTTAGCTTTATTACTTTATTCGCAGCTTTTGTTTATCAAAAAACACTTGCGGCGACAATGCTAATTTCTGCTAACATGCAAATGAGATTTTTTTTTCACCTCATCCTGCCCAGATAGCAGGAGGATGGCCACTGGGCATGGCCGCCCACTGGCTTTTTTTGCTCAGCGTTTTACTTATTTTCCCTTCATTTCTTTCCTTTGTTGTCTTTTGTAAATTTGTTTGCTAATTTGCCTGGTCATCAATCATTTGCAATAACTGTCTTAGTTTATTTTCCAAAATAAAAGTCTCTGTGCATTTAAAATCTTTTTGAGGAGATTAAAAACTAGTTAGACCTTAGAAGCAGGACGGTAATCTGAGTGGTCCGAGGGTGGACCAGCAGTGGGGCGCCAACCTTATCAAGCCAGCGGGCCGATATATGCTCGCTATCTGGGTGGGTTCGGTGCAGATAGCAAGAGGATAGTGGGCCACTGGTGATCCATTGATGGCAAAGCTGGTGGTCTACTGCCATTTCGCTCAGCATTTCCTGGGTGGCCCACTGGTGTTTAAGCACAGTGTTGGCCAAAATTCCACTTATCATCGCTCATTTTCCACTTACAGTCCAATTTACAGATTTTTCCTTCCTTCCTTTCTTTAGTCATACTTTGTAAATTAGTTTAATAAATAATTTTAATCCAGCACAGTGTCAGCAACAACATTGTCTATAAAATAAAAAGACCCACTCAATAATTCTTTTTCTCTCCCAGTTGTTTGTAATGTTTATCGTGGTTTATTTTCTAAAATAAAAGTCTCTGTGCATTTAAAATTTGTTTGAGGAGATTAAAATATAGTTAGAGCTTGTATGCAGGACAATAATCTGGGTGGTCCGAGGATGGGCCCGCAGTGTACAGTAAGGTGCCGACCTCATCAAGCCAGCGGGCCGATATTTGCTCGCTATCTGGGTGGGTTCAGCACTCTACAACTCGAGTCTGTGCACAGACCTTTGGACAAACGAAGCTTGGGTAACTTTCTTTTCTTGGGTAACACTGAGGTAACTTTCTTTACTTTGTATGTTCCAGTTTTAATGTGAATCATTCAATAAATGTCTCAACCTAGAGCCGAACTCTGAACATTACTGGATTAGCCTGTCAGCCCATTAGCAGTCTGCTGAGCTGCTGGGTAAACAAAGTTAAACTTAAGTGAGCTTAAGTTCCAAATTCTTTCATGACTTTTACTTCTTACATACGCAGTTTGTGACGCAAACATTCATGTATTTGTGAGATTAAGCTCTGCTGTGATGCTGCGGTTGATGAAGGTGGTCCTTCATTGCTTCGGACACATCGGGACACTTTAGTGCTCACCCAACAAATGCGGTCATGTGTCCCTGACCAACTCTGAACACGGTTTGAGCGATCGGACCTCAGCATCTCTCCGAAACACACCGGACCCCTTTCGCTGTCTATTTATTGATCGGACCACTCAAGACGTATGATTAAAGGGGAATTCCACAAATTTTTTTCCAGATTTCTGCAGAATTTAATCTTTACAACGTAAACGACGTCGTTCAGAGTGGTTCGGTGTGAACTGCTCGGTTCTAGAGAAACTTAAAGAGTCAGAATTGTTCACAGTGGTGGTGATAGGAACCAGACGTCCACCTCTAAAAGCTGAAATGGTTATGAATACACTACCTTATCCCTGAGGCACTACAGGGCATTTTAGGGCAAAATAGTCCCCGAAGAAAACTTATATGTAAGGCTTTACTGCTATTTTACCATCATTAACATTCCGTGGTTTTGGATAGTGAATAAAATAGCCCTTTTGGAGTTGTAGACATTGCGACCCCTGGTTCCACCATCCTATTTACCACTATGAATGTCTTTGATTACATCTTAACAATTAAATTAAGCAGGAATTTGGAAAAATCAGAGGAATTCCCCTTTAATGCCAAGCGCTTTACATCCTTAGTGATTTCCCTGCTGAAACAAACCTGATTTAACTCAGTAATTAGTTAGCAAGCAGGTTTAGTAGCTGCATTTGCTATGTACCAAATCATCAAAGCGAATGGATTCCTGGATCGTTCCAAAGTCAAAGATTTACACCCCTTGTTCTTGCCTGTTCCTGCCAGATAGATTTAAAAAGTCGCTCCTGTCCCGCCTGCTCTTGCATCCTGCTGCTCTTAGCCTGGTCAGTCCCGTGGGAGAGTGTATATTTTCCTCCCTTTTCCTCCTCCTGTGGGATCGCTGAATGTCTCGGGAATTCTGCTGGATTCTCATCCAAATGTCATCATATAATACAGGACCACAAAGCCATACCACTAAAATTTAGACTGTAAGTGAACTGCGGGCACTAAGCGAGTCTCTAACCGACCCTGACCGGCTGAGTGCTTCTAAAGCCGCAAGTCCAACGTAGCAGTCAGCAAAATTAAACACAACATGGCAGCACACACTGTTACAAATGCCAGGGTGGCAGTACAACATCACACGCTAAATGTTACATGCACTTTATATGTGCTCGTGTGTACACAGAGTCTGGCAGAGCTAAGGAACGATTACTGATTCATACCTGAGAGAAGAAACGCTCGATCATGGCTCAAACCATGGAGCGTAGGAGGCTCGGTTATTAGACTATATCACTGCTGTCAGAAGAAAACCTTGAATCTCCATTTTTGTTGTTTTTCAGTTTTTGACATAATTTAAAAAAGGCCTGTTGCTCTTTACATTGTGTGTAAATTTCATGAAGAATGGACCAAAAGAAACGGCCCAAAATGACCTGTAAAAAAGTCTGGTTCCATTGACTTACATTAAAAGTAAAGTAGTTTTTTTCCTCCTCCTGTAAAGTTACCATTTTGGAGATACGAGGTTTTGTTCTGACAACAGCGATATGGATATTTATAAAATCTGGAATAAAAGAATGAATAAATAGTGTGTTATTATGTCATTGTGAACATTTTTGAAGGAAACAGCTGATTTTGCACCTCACAATAAAGAAGCAAGCTTACATGCTAGCTCAGGGGTCGGCAACCCGAATGTTAAGAAGAGCCATTTTGTCAAGTTTTGGGAGTCACAACATTTCATGTCCATTTTATTAAAGGAATGTTTCATCATCTTAGCCGTAAATCTGTCTCAGTTTGTGCTGATGTACAAGTATATGCTAAAAATATAATATAACACAAACACAGACCTACTTTGCTCTGCTTTAAGATTTAGCTCAGCTATAGCTGCTTTTCTCACATCTCTAGTAGGAAACTTTTCCGCAAAAGTTGAATCGCTTCTTGTTCAGATTTTCCCGTTTCACCTGAAATGGTGCCTGAGGCGCCAGAATGTAGCTAACTATGTTGCTAACTGTTGCACCATTTAAGGTAGAACTAAAGTAGAATCTGGCGAATGAGAAACTGACTTCAGCTTCGTGACTTTTTAGTGTTTGTCAGTTTCTCGTTGCAGATTAAACATATCAGGAAACCAGCTGGAGTGATTATAAACACTAATAAGTCCATTCGTCTCCAAATAATTGATGTTCGTCTTAAATCTCTCTCTTTGCCGTTTCATTAGCTACTAGCTAGGCGAGACTGTTGTCTGCATTGCTATGGTGACCAGCAGTCTGTGCTGATCTTCAGGGTTAAAGGGTGAATTAGCAGTTCTACATTAACTCCAGAGTTTAAGACCATTTATTGTTAAACTGTGTTGAACGATCAGCAGAGCTTTATTTTACTATAAAGTAAAATATATTTTACTATATACTATATATTTTATTTTTACCTACAAATCTAATTTGCTGTGGAGCCGCAACAGGATAGTAGAAGAGCCGCATGCAGCTCCAGAGTCGCATGTGCACGACCCCTGAATTAGCCCATATATAAAAATATTTAAAGAAAAAAAGATTATACATTTATAAATTGTAAGCTTGTGCAACTTCTGTTGTCTAACTAATAAAAAACCTTGTATCTCCAAAAAGGTAACTTTACAGGACGAGGAAAAACGTTCTTAACTGTTAATGGAAGTCAATGAATAAATTAGTTTTTCCAAGCAATTTTAGACCATTTCTTTTGGTCCATTCATCATGCAATTTTGCCACATCATAAAAGGCAACTGTCCTTTTCAAATTTTGTCAAAAACTGAAAAACAACAAATATGGAGATACAACATTTTGACTCAACAGCAGTGATGTGTTAAATAAAATACACCTCAAACACAAAGATAAATCGCTGTACCAAACATCATGTAGACTAACTTATGCTAGCTGCACATGCAACATGGTAAAAGAGAGGAACTCCACTGATATTTCAGACTTCCTGCATTATTAAATGGATATGATGTAAACAAAGTCATTCAGAGTGTTTTGGTGTGAAACCTCCGTTCTAGAGAAACTTCCTAAAGAAGATAAGTCGCTAAAGAAATAAGCTGCTAAGTTTCTGTACAATGAACCATTTCACATCAAACCACTCTGAGAAGCACAAACCAGCCCTAGAGAGAAGCACCACTGAATATAGTTCAATCCATCTACAGTTTATAATTGCGTTCTGTAGGCCGGAGCTGGAAGCAGCTGGATGCAGTCGACCCCAGAGGGACTCGGAACGAGAGCGGGAGCGACTGATTCACACGGAGAGCCGCGGAGAGAGATAGACAGGCCGGTCCGCTGGCCGCAGGCTCCGCAGCTGCCAATCAGCAGTAATCTCCCTCAATATTACCCACGATGTCATCAGCTGCAGCTCAAACCAACTCCGAACGCTAACTGCCGACTCGCAACACGTTACAGCATACAAACCTCCACACATATACAAGCCTACAGAGTCTCTCTCTATGTCTCCCAGTGTGAAAATACAGTGATTGCTTCATAGTAACAGACACTACATGGACAAAAGTATTGGGACACAGCTCTTAATCATTGAATTCAGGGGTTTCATACAGTCTCATTGCCACAGGTGCATAAAATCAAGCAGCTAGCCATGCATACATTAGTGAAAGAATGGGTCATTTTAAAGAGCTAACTGAGTTTGGGCGTGGTGCTGTAATAAGATGCCACCACTGTAACAAGGCAGTTTCTGAAATTTCTTCCCTCCTAGATTTTCCATGGTCAGCTGTGAGGGGTATTATTGAAAACTGGAAGCGTTTAGGAACCACAGCAATAAAGTGTCAGACCACGTAAAGTTACAGAGCAGGTCGCCGAGCGCTGAGGAGCATAGAGCATAAAAGTCTCCAACGCTCTGCTGATCAATAACTGCAGAGCTCAAACCTCCTCTGGTATTAACATCAGCACAAAAACTGAGCACTGGAGCTTCATAGCAGGGTTTCCATGGCCGAGCAGCTGCACACAGGCCTTACATCACCAAGCACGATGTCAAGCGTCGGATGGAGTGGTGTAAACTGCCACCACTGGACTCTGGAGCAGTGGAAACGCATTCTGTGGAGTGACCAATCACTCTATCTGTCAGTCTGATGGACGAGTCTGGGTTTGGTGAATGCCAGGAGAACGTTACCTGCCTGACTGCACTGTGCCAGCTGTGAAGTTTGGTGGAGGAGGGATGATGATACGGGGTTGTTTTTCAGGGGTTGGACTAGAACCCTTAGATCCAGTGAAGGGAAATGCAACTCTTTCTCTCTCTCCTTCTCTTTCTTTCTCCTCTCTTTTTCCTTGTTTCTCTCTTTCTCCTCTTCTCTTTCTCTTTTCTACTCTTTCTCCCGCTCCCTTTTTTCTTTCTCTTCTCTCTCATCTCTTTGTCTCCCTCTTTTTTCTCCTCTCCTTCCGTCTCTTTCTCAGTTTCTTTCTCTCCCCCTCCTTTCTTCCATTCTTTCTTTGTTTCTCTTTCGCATCTCTCTCTCCCTTTCTTTTTCTCCTCATTCTCCCCATTTTCTCCCATCTCTTTCTTGCTCTCCTCCCTGTTTCTCTCTTTCTCTCCTCCTTCCATCTTTCTTTCTTTATTTTTTGTTTCTCTCTCTCTCTCTCTCTCTATCTCTCTCTCTATGTGATGGAGTGATTTAAGATCACTCACTCCAGTAGAGGTGACAGAGAAAGAAAGGCCGTGTCACAGCAGTCAAATGGACATTTAAGAGCTTAGAGGGGCTTCAGTCAGGGAGGTGGGGGGGGGTTCAGGTGGCTGTGTGTGTGTGTGTGTGTGTGTGTGGCAGGTGTGCAGGTGTTTTCAGCCACATCTGCTGTGTGTGTGTGTATGTGTTCATCATGCTCCTCTATGAATAAACAGCTCTTTACTCTGATTAATTAGCTGCATCTACATCATTAATGATTTTTTTTTCTTTAGAAAACTATACTGAGCTCAGAAACACTGTGACAGGACTAGTTAACCCAGTCAGTGAACTCATGCTTTAAAGGGTCCATATCCTACGTTTTTCAGCCCTAGTTCATTTCTGCCTGACCATTTTCTGACCTCTCTTTGTCCCGTAGGGTTAATCAGGCTGTTTTTCTTACTGTGCCTTTAAGACTGATGTATGTAAACAGCTGATGTATGGTATATGCTCTCTAATCTGATTGGCTGTATTGCGCTTCATTTAAAAAGTACTCCAGGCTGAAAAAGTTTTGAAATGTTGACGTTAAACTCATTCTAAAAAAAGTGGGGAAAACGTGGTTTTCCATGAAACGGTCCCTTTAATAAATCACTATTATCTGACTGTTATCAGAGAACTTGTAAAGAGGAGAATTTCCACTCTGTAACATTATCCAGGTTTCTATAACGCTAGAGGGCGCTCCCGAGCGAGTCCAAAATGAATGACTCACCAGCAGTAAAGCCAACAATCAGCACTCAGCAGCAGTAATGTTAGCGTCCTGCTGCCTAAAACCTGTTTGCTGTAGAAAAAAGGAAACATACAGGTGAGTTTTCTTTGCGTTTTTAGTGAAAACTTCTACTTTCTAAAATTAAAGGAAAAGTTCTGGTCGAGTGATTAGAAACTATTTTAACTGTTTGTTTTTAGCCGGGCGCCCTCTGCTGTTTTGCAGTCCTGTTTATGATATAATGGGGGAAATAGGAAGTGGCCGGGCTCCTCATAAACCGGCTCTGCTATTATTACTGTATTAGTTTTTGCTAATTAGAATTTGCTTTTTAAAATAATTTATTATTTACTGGGCTTGAGCTCATCTGAAATGGACTGAAGGAAACGTATTGTGGTCTCACAAGTCAAACTTTCAAATTGGTTTTAGAAATAATAGACGTCATGTTCTCCAGGCCAAAGAAGAAAAGGACCACCCAGACTGTTACCAGCATAAAGTTCAAAATCCAGCGTCTGTCATGATATTTCAATAGCATTTCACATACTGCCCAAACTTTTTTGGAATTGAGGCTTTTTATCTTCTCATTTTTATCTTCTCTACAAATGTTTTCTCTGGAAGACTTTTAAATAATAGTAACTTGTATTATTATTATTATTATTATTATTATTATTATCATTATTATTATCAAGCATCTTTCATACAATAAAATGTAGCTTAAAGTGCCTGGACAAATTGAGACAGAAAATAAAGAATTTTAAGCATTTTAATGAGTCAGATAAAATGTATAAAAACAATAATAATAATAATAATAATACACCTTAGAAAATCATTTCAATGACAATGAGTAAAAGAAGGAATTTACCCCCTTTCTAGTTACAAATGTAACTAATGTAAGAAGAAATATTAAAGTTAAGAGATTAAAGAGTGAAGTGAGGCACCTCCAAAACAGGATGAGAATACATTTTATGGCTACTGTGAAAAAGGACATAAGACAGTATTCATTTTCACTAATATAATTTTTTATTACTAACAATCTGTTGACTGATTTACTATTACTGTTCATTTCTTTTTGGACTGCTAATGTCATTAATTGTTATAGTTATTATTTATATATTGTTGGTGTTGTATTTTGTGTAGAACTGCAAAAAGGCTGCAGTGACTGATTTTGGGCTTCCCTGCATAGATTTATATCAAATCAATGAATTGATTGATCAACTGATTAGAAGCTGCTGTTCAACTTAGTTATAAAGACGCTGATGATCTTTTTGGTCCGACTGTCTGTGATGTGGTTATTTTGAGAGTGAAGGCTGATGAGAACTGAGTTACACTGTGATGAGGTTACAGTAACACACACACACACACACACACACACACACACACTCACACACACACACATTCTCTAATCCCTATAAACCACCAAAGAACGTGTGTGTGTGCGCATGTGTGTATATGTGTCTGTGTGTGTGTGTGTGTGTGTGTGAGAGTCTCTCTGAGCCTGAAGCTCCGTCTTGTTTTTCCTTTTTTTCCTCGCTCACAGGGCCGTGGTGCTCCATAGCATCAACACACTTTCATCTCTGTCACTCTTTTAATCATTATCTGATTATTTACAGCTCGTTTAGCTGCGGGCGGAAGCCCACCAGGACCTGGCGATCAGGGGGGGATTGTGGGGTCCGCCATTTGGGGTGGGATCAGTTTGCTCTTTCATGTGAAAACTTTTCTTTCTGACAACTGACATCCATCACTTTTTGACCCTGCCAAATTAGCCCTTTAAAGGGCAAGTCCACCAAATTTCTCCATAATTAAATTGTTAAGATGTAGTCATTCGGAGTGGTTTGATGTTAGACGCTCTACTCTAAAGAATCGAGTCAGAATCGTTCACAGTGGAGGTGACAGGAACCAGACGTCTGAAGCTTTCAGTCCATTTAGGGTGGAGAGGTAAATAAAGGGGTTAAATAGTCCCCAAATAAAATGTATTTCTTTTAGATTTATCACTATTTTAACATCAACATTCAATATAAACACTCAGAAGACTCGTGTAGGTTCTCTGGTGGTTTTTGATAGTAAATAAAATGGCTATATTTGTGTTGTAGTCATGGCGACCCCTGGTTCCTATCACCACCACTGTAAAGATCTTAGTCTCTACAATCAACCATTTCACATCACTTTTTTTTTACAGTGCTCAGAAATGAAATATGTCTAGAATGGAGCATTTTTCACATCAAACCACTGAATGATTAATTATGCAAGAAGAAAAAAAACAGGTGGAATTCCCCTTTAAACTTTCAGTCTATACCACATTAGTGATTATAAGTAGAAGATGAGATGTTTCATCATGATTTCAGTTTGACAGAAAGTTACTGCTGTGTCTTATTTTACAGTAAAAAGACAAACCTTTACATTTTTTGCTGTTTTTTGTCATTTTTAGACACTGAAACAAACAGATGTGTCAAAATTGCAGACTCAAACCTGTTTAGTACAGAATGTAAACTGAATGTTAATGTAATTCAATACAGAACTAACTAAATATGTAAATAATAAAAATGTATAATTGCATTCTGCATTTAAATAGTGTAGAAATATGACAATCAGGCTTTGTAAGACTTAGAAGGCTTTCACTGAGCAGCCACTGCTAAATAAATAAATAAATAAATAAATAGAAAAACAAAATATTTTGCATCTGGTATGCATTTTGATGATGAAACCATACCAGTGATGGCAGGTAATGGGTTAAAAATGTCCAGATTAGTAATACACCCAAATGAAAATTCTTGCCTGAATCTAAAAACTGAATCCGCAAACCAAAAAAGTTTTCTTTTGTGATTAACGTGTCATTATATTTGTGCATTTGTGCTTCTGAATTAACATGATAAAGTTGACGATGCTTTAAAGGCGATAATCTCTGTGTAGGAAAAGAGAACTAAGAGAACCAGAGGACTAATTTAATTTTAAATTAGTGTTAAATATTTTAAAGACGAATTGTAATGATTGTAAAATTATGAAAATCTAAAGTTTTTAGGCATGTAGAGCTTTTTTTTGGCCCAAATTTTCAGCCACGTATGGTGGCAAGTGGCGCTTTCGGGTGAAGCACTGGAGTTCAGATGCCTTTGGGAGACTATTTAGTATTACATTTTTCATAATTACAATTATTACAATCATTTTTTAATACTTATTATTAATCAGTAAGCTGTATTATTTACTAAACTCCTCTAGTTCTCTCTGTTTTTCCCCCACATGGCAAATTTTGGTGCGTCCCTAGTTTAGATCTGTTCAAATCTACTTCAAACTGAAATCTATTATTATTACTGTAGCAGAATATTTAGGTTACACTGGGTTGCTGCACTAAAATATGTGTGAATATAATATTTTATTCATTTGTCTGCATTTGTGACTGTACAGAAATGAAAGTTATACCTCTGTAATGCTAATTTCTACATATAATAAATACATCAGATCTCGACAGATATGTACATTAAAACTATCCCAGATCAGTGCGTCCACAGAATGTGATCTGATGGCCTTCTACGTGCAGACAGCTGTAGGCGTCCAGAGGCAGACGCGAAGACTCAGGGAGTCAGACGAACGGAGAGTGATGAGGTCATTAATAAAATTATTCATAAAAACTCACCACCACGTTACAGCACCTCTGACTGGAAAAACCCACAGCCGGCGAGCGGTGCGCTTTAAAACCCTTCACGAGGCATTAGGAGCTTATTAACGTGCTCCAAATGGAACACGCTGGATGGCTTTTATGAATAGGCCGCCCCGTGTCTGAGACTGTATCTGTCTCACTCCTACCAGCTCTGTGGGTTTTCCTATAGGCTCAGCTTTAGATTCCGGCTCAGCGTCAAAATATGCTCTAATTGCTGCAGCTCCTGTGGAGAGGAAGAGGGAAATACTTTGTTTACAAACAAACCGCCGTCCGTTTCTCTTGCATGCGGCCGTTTCATCGCCCAGGCACTCGACGTGTGCGGGGTGAAGCTGTGTTCAAGCGAATGTACTCGAGTGATGTGCCATGACTTCAGTTGCCAAGGGAACTTGTATGACAGAGGAAACATGTTTTTCTCCTCTAACACGGCTACGGAGGCGGTGCCGGCGGGCCTGCAGGCCTGTGGACGATTGGCGCTTTGTGCTGGCTCGGGTCGTCGGTTTCTCATACTAATGACAGTTGAAAGCCCAGGACACACTAAGCCAGTCCAGCTTTGGGCCTGAAACGCCATAATCCAGCCCTGTTTGGTGATTTACGGGGTGTAGAAATGTGTGATCAGATCAATCTGAAAGTAGCCATTCAACTGCACTGATTTTTTTATATTATTTTAATCAATTCTAATAAAAATTTAGGGCCAGTTTTGCAGACCCAGATTACGGCTAAGCCTAGACTAAGAAGAATTTCCAGTGTGTCAAGGTTTAAGCTATGTCTGAGAAACCCTCAAGGCACTAATGCTCTCATTTTTTGGCCAAAATAAAAATCTATTTTCATGAATACATACATCATCTAAACCGCTTATCCTTCTGGGTCACGGTGGGGTGCTGGAGCCTATCCCAGCTGTCATTGGGCGGAAGGCAGGATACACCCTGGACAGGTCGCCAGTCCATCGCAAGGCATATTTTAATGCATATTCAAAAAAATAAAAAGAAAAAAGAGAAAATCTGGGTATATAATTTTTATGGTCTATATTCCATTAATGTATAAATAGCTCCTTCACTCACAGTGTATTCGCTGTATGTTTAAACATGATGTTGAATCATACCAAGAGCACAATGAACCACACTGTGTTTGGATTTCATGATGAATTAAACTATTTCTTAAAAAATCTTAACTGAATCATTGCAAGGTCAAAAACATACACTGCTAGATTTGCCTGCACGCCAAATTAAAACAGCAAGGTTAGATAAATGGTTAAAAACCAAGGGTTTTTTTGGAAAAAAAACACTTTTATGCTTTTCAGTTTTTTTTTTTTTTAAATAAAGAAGTATGTTCTGGTTCTTTAGGGAACCAAAAGCATTCTTCCAGGCTAAGAGATCCCTTTTTACCACCTTTATTTTTAAGACAAAGGTTTAGCAGGTGCGTTTCAGCAAGGACATCACCAAACTGAGCCTGACTACAGGCAGGGCTTCCACCTGTCCAGGATTTTCCTGGATGTCCCTGGACTTGGTTGTTTGTACAGAAAAAAAAAGAACACATAAAATATCCTGGAATCCAAGTTTTTTATATGTTAGCATTTCTAACTGCTTCTTTTTTTTTACAGCGTTTGGCAAAGGTAGTGTTGGGAGTCTAGCCCAAGGACTCTTATCAGTACAGCAAAGGGTGTTCACACAGGCAGGGGATTGAACCCCAGTCGAAAGCATGGAGGTCAGAGGTCTTACTCACTACTCTATACCAAACAATAGACTAAGGATGGACATTTGTAACATCTACAGTCCTCCGCTCTACCAACTGAGCTATCGAAGGCAATAGCTTTATCCAGTCAAACCATCTGTATACAAAGAACAGGGTTCAGGTTGCCGTCAATGTAGGGACAATTGTTTGGTGACCTGTCTGGATGCTAGGCAGCACTTTAACCCAAAAACTGAGAACATTAGGTTCCATGGCTGAACTGTGAACTAGGCTGCATCGTGAGCACAGCTACCCACCCGGTGAATTTAGTAAAAACATCCAGTCACTAATCGAGTGTCCAGGAATTTTTACAGGACTCAAATGACAACCCTTAGAACCACTGAAACATTCAAAAGGTTCTGTATATAACCACTGCCTTTCTTTAGGAACCTTAGAACCCCCTTTTTGTAAAGCATGAACACAACACCAATGCAGTTAATGTGGCTTCACACATCCCAAATCCCCCATGTTTACACTTCACCACAGAAAGAGCAGCTTGAGTTTTGCTAGCGTTATGCTAACCACCAAAACAGACCCACTGGCATACAGTGACCTATGATGCATCTTTTAAGATGGCCTGTGATGTGTTTGTGCATCAAAGTCTCATGATTTAGGCCTTGATTTAGGAGCTAATATATAAATATAGAAAAGCTAAAGCTAAGCTAAAGCACCAGCACAGGTTGTTTTCGGTGCTAGCTAGCTCCTTATCCTCAGTTCCATGTACTCATGTACAGTTTTGATGGATTAGATATTCTTTTTTCCTCCTACTCTTCCTTTTTTTTAACAAAAAATGGATCTACCTCCATTTTAGCCATTCTTTTTTGGGGTTAATTTCATTCTGTTGCATTGCTTTGGCCTCTAAAGTGCTTCGCTATTGCTCACACATCTCACTTCGAAGCTTTAGCATTTTATTTTAGACCAAAAGGATCCCAAAATGAGAAAAAGAGAGCCTTCAGTTGCTATGCTAAAAGATCCTGGATGTCCTACACACTTAAAAAGGTGGTTCTTCAAGCGTTCTAGAACAACAAGTTCTATTTCGAGCCATTTAATACTTAAATGGTTGTTTGCTTGGTGAAATGGATGTTCAGACTGATAGAGAATGTGTTGTACCCTAGGCGTCTATATAGCACCAAAAGAGGTTCTGCCATTCTTAAGATGTCAGGTTCTATATAGACATACAAAAAAACAAAAAAAGGTTCTATATAGAACCATATACAACACATTCTCCATCAATCTGAATAACCATTTAAACATGCAAAAGGTTTTTGCTATTTACAATGTCAGGCTTGTAACAGCAGAAGAACCCTTTTTGCTGCTAGAACCAGTCGGAACAAGCATTTTACCATGCAAAGAACCATTTTAAGCATGAAATGGTCTTATACAGAACTCATGGTTCATTGCCTTTACTAAACCATCTTTAAGTGTGAAGGAGGTTCCAATGCAGTTCTATAGGGGAACACAGCACTGTAAGAGTTTTTGGATACTTTTTAAAATTAAAGTCAGCTAATTTTACTTCTACTTGACTCATTACTTAAAAAAAACCATTTACTTAAGTGTGATTTTAAGCCCCTCTGCGCTCATGTTAACAGGTTTGTAGCCCACAGCCCTGAACTCCAGGCTCGAGCAGCACATTAGCAATGCACTCCCATTGCCACAGCCAGTCTGCACTGGATCCTCACTGGAAGGAGCCACTTGTTCACCAGCAGCGGGTTTGCATCGAAGCAAAGCGACCACAAAAATGCAAATCTACGTTATTATTTAAGTTCAGAAACTACAAGGGCACGAGACAGCGTGCACTGCGCAACAGCGACGAGCCATTTTCACACCAAACCGCCTCCAAGCCTGTACGTGCACGGCAATTACGCACCAACACTCACGGAATATGTGCAAAAATAAAAAAAAATGTTATCTGCATCCTAATGCGCTCCTCTGAGCTGACATGGAGCATCACGAGGCGACAAAATAATGAAAATCACTTCCAGCTCGCGCTTTCGAGAACCCCTAGCGCGTGCTCCACACATCCAAACGTGCAGCAGCGTTAAACGTCCTACATTCGTGTGTCTAGAGCGTTGCACGCGAGTCTGTGCATCTTCTGCAACCCTCAAGTTAGTCAGATTTGCCGTTCCACCTTAAATGGTGCAGCAGTATTTAAGGTGGAACGGCAAATTCGAGTAAGAGGCTGGCAAATGAGAATCTGCTATGCACATTGCATTAAGTGTCTCAACACCCCCCCCCCTTCAAAGTCTGGACACATGCACACGGACCCCCCCAGCCCACTGCATTAATTAATGGATGTGATTAATAGCATTGATAAGGCTGCTGAGACGCACTGGATGTGTCTGCATGCTTTTTTTCCTAGAAGCATCCCTCAAAGACCCCCGGATGAGGATGAGATAAAAAAAAATGTCTTACCTTCATACAGCAGTGAAAAAAAAAATCCCCTTCACTTCTGTCTCACATTCACTGCTGCGGAGGAGCACTCCAGCACTGCTGCCTCACACTGCCTCTGACTCTCAGTCTAAACCCACCCTCTCCCTCTCCTCTCTCTCTCCCTGTAGCTCTCTCACTCTCTCCTCCCTCTTTCCCTCCCCCTCTCTCTCCATCCTTCTCTATAGCTCTCTCTCTCTCTCTGTCATTGATTCCCCCCTCTCTCAAACCTTGTGCACGGTGACTGGTCAGATGGTAGAGAGAGAGTCAAAAAGAGTAAGACATAGAGAGAGAGAGAGAGAGAGAGAGAGAGAGAGAGAGAGAGAGAGAGAGTTCATGATCATCTACAGCTTCATGAGACTCACTCTTCCGTTCAGCACCATATGCACAAGCTCAGAGAACAGATGCACGCTGAGAATGTTTAAGGAACCATAGAGGTGGCCCATAAACGCTGTGGCCAAAAACCTGGACTGGACGCATATGGAGACCAACTCATATTCATCTTCATCCTCATCCTCGTCAGCAGCAGCTGAAGACCAACCAAGTCTCTTGTACTCAAAAAAGTAAGTAAATTCCAGTTTTGCCGCATTAAAGGACCCATATCATGGAATTTCACACCGTTTCGTAATAAAAAAGTGTGATGTCATTTGTAAACACTGTAAAAGTTTCAGTTTGGACCGTTTACTTACCAGTCTGTGTGGTCCATATATGGAAACTAAGCTGCAAAAACAGCCCATGCTGAGTTTATTGTCTTTGTGATGTCATAAAAGCCAACACGCTCACGTATACGCTCACATATTTCCGCCTATTCAGCCAACAGCTGTTTAGCCCCGCCTATTCACACAGAAGTTATGAGGAGTGTGCCTGCTTTTTGAATGAGACACAATAGAAGGCAGCCAATCAGAACAGAGATCATTTACATATGTCAGTTTTAAAGGAACAGTAGCAAAAACAGAGATAAAGAGAGGCTAGAAAATGGTAATGTAAAAATGCAATGTGTTGCTTTTTGGTACGCAAAACCATGCAAACATTGTAAGTGAACTTCAGAAAATAAAGTACAAAAAAATTATAAGATATGGGCCCCTTAATATACGGGAAGTTTCTTGACTATTGAAAGCATGCATAGAAAACAAGAAGGCGGGCCAATGATGCTAACCAATCAGCACTCAGTAGCAGCAATGCTAACTAATCAGCAAACAGTAGCAGCAATGCTAACAAATCAGCACGCAGTAGCAGTAATGCTAACCAATCAGCAATCAGTAGCAGAAATGCTAATCAATCAGCACTCAGTAGCAGCAATGCCAACCAATCAGCACTCAGTAGCAGTAATGCTAATCAATCAGCACTCAGTGGCAGAAATGCTAATCAATCAGCGCTCAGTAGCAGCAATGCTAACCAATCAGCACTCAGTAGCAGTGATGCCAACCAATCAGCACTCAGTAGCAGTAATGCTAATCAATCAGCACTCAGTGGCAGCAATGCTAATCAATCAGCGCTCAGTAGCAGCAATGCTAACCAATCAGCACTCAGTAGCAGTAATGCTAATCAATCAGCACTCAGTGGCAGCAATGCTAATCAATCAGCCCTTCAGTAGCAGTAATGCCAACCAATCAGCACTCAGTAGCAGTAATGTCAACCAATCAGCACTCAGTAGCAGTAATGCTAACTAATCAGCTCTCAGTAGCAGTAATGCTAACCAGTCAGCACTCAGTAGCAGTAATGATAGCATTACTAGAAAACAGAGAAACAGAAAGATGCTGTTAAATTTTCTTTCATATTTTAATGGAATACATTCTTTCCTAAATAAAAGAAAGTTCATTTATAAACTTACAGAGCGAACCTTACATGCGAAACTTGGCTTCGAGTTCAACTTCGGTCAACTTTGAGAGTTGAATTTGCAAGTTAGCGAGCTTCCTAGCAAAGAAATCAGACCGTCTATCCATTGTATCCACTGGGGTTGTGAAATGGCAGTTGTAGTTTGTTAGCTAGCTGACATCTATTGACTTTGGCCAATACTGGTTACTGTTACTGGTGTTTTTGAACTCATATGAAGCAGAAATAAAACGTCAGGTGTGAGTTTTGTCATAACCTTTAAACTGGTAAGCTACAAATAAACGCACATAACAGGCCGTACAAACAGTGTAAACCATGGTACTGTTTAGCCTTTTAGTCACGATGCAAACACATCTCTTCCTGCTGTCTACTCTGTTTCAGCTGAAGTTGTAATGGCTGGTCTTTTTGCAGTTGGCCTTAGCCAAACATGGCACATGGTTTTCTCTCGTACCATCTGAGGAGCCGCCTGACTCAGTCAGCTGCATCAGACGAGGTCTTGGTCTCAGGGCCTTGTGCTTAAAACAAGCCATAGACCAGCTTGTAGGACACATATATTGCTGCTGTCGGAAGGAAACCTCGTATCTCCGTTTTTGTCGTTTTGTACTTTTTTACAGAATTCGAAAATGCCAGTTGACCTTTACAATGTGCCAAAATTTCACGATGAATGGACCACCGGAAAAGTTACAAAAGGGCTTGGAAAAAAATCTGGTTCCATTAACTTCCATTCAAAATTAAGAATGTTTTTTCCTTCTCCTGTAAAGGTAACATTTTGGAGATACAAGGTTTTCTTCCGACAGCAGCAACACGAACGAGTCAAGTAATTTGAGAAATTCGAAGTTGAATTTGGCTCATTATCCAAAATTACTGTTCCACCTTAAATGGTGTAGCTGTACCATTCAGGTACATGTACAGGTGCCAGAATGTAACTGCTGCTCTGTTTAAGGTGGAATGGAAAATTTATAAAACAGCTGCCAAGTAAGAAGCCAACTTTAGTCTGGTCGAAATTCAGATGTGAAACAACATTTAGCACTGTTTTTGCCGGCCCTGCTAGGCTAAAGGCAGAAAGCTGTATTGACATCTGTGTCTATATATTGTTCAGCTTTGTTTTCACTATTTTGCACAATGAAAATATTTCATATTTATCTTGATCATTAGAAATTGTTCTTATTTAAAAATGAAGGAACATTTCAGAATAATAAGCCACTGTTAACCTACAAAATTACTTTTACTTAAGCATCTAAAATGATTTTATTTGGAAGGAATATACACAATAATATGTACCGAAACCATATGAAAATTTAATTGTACCATGCTATACATTTTTGGCCTTACCGCCCAGAACTAGTTTGACTATTCGCTTCTATCCTCCGACATGCTATTCAAGGCTATTCAAACTTCTATTACACACTCATTCCACAACCTAAGAACTTATTACACAATTTACTCACCAAATATCTACAGTCTTATTCAAAAGTTTGAACATCCCTGCTCAAATTACATGTTTTGTTGATTTTCTAAGTGAAATACGAAAATAAATAATTTGCAGAGAATGTGCTTAATTATGTTGTCATTTTTTTGGAATTTTTAGTGCACAATTTCTGTTTATTTGCTAAGTGTCAGCAAGATATCTGAAAAATAAAAAACTTTAGCCACATTTTATGTTATATTTTTTCTCCAATATGTTAAATTCAGCAAATATACAATAACTGTGTATTAAACTGTGCAGAAGTGTGTTCTCTGTAGAAGACGTGTTCACTTATTTATGCTAAGAACATCAACGGAACATGTCATTTGACCAGGGACACCTAATATTTTGCATACAACTGTATATATACATTGTAATGCTGTTGTTCCAACAGCTGTACATTGCATGAAAATGCTTGCAGCTGTGATGTAAGCAGCTGTTAATGTTTCATTAGCTTCATTTTGCCCTTTGCGCTACAGGTGGGCGATTCGGCAAAAATATAATATCGCAATACTTTTCCTGATACACGATATATCACTCAGTCATTTTAAAGTTTTACTCTCCAACCACCTCCACTCTGCCTGCAGCTGTTTTACTCGATTTTTACTTTTATTGTCTTATTAGTTTTCTTTCTTGCTTTAATTATGATTATTTTATTATTATTTCAGTCATTTTAATTAATTTTGGTGTCCTTTTTTCATCTCATCCTTTTTTTGTTTTATCTATCTTCCTTTGATTTTATTAACTTCTACATTTTAGTTACACTTTAATTATTGTTCTATATTTTATACAGTTTTTTATGTATTTTACATGTTTCATTTTTTATACTTACCTGATGTGAGTCATTTTTATCATTAAACTTTTATTATTTAATACGTTCTTACACATTATCAATTCCTTTTTCCTGCATCGACTCGGCAACTTTGTAAATGAGGGTCACCCTCAATGTTCTTCAAGGTTAAATAAAAATTGATTATTTTATTTTTTCAGACAGAGAAAAAAGAGCCAGTAGTGCTACATTTAAGAAAATACTATCAGAAACTGTGAACACAATGATTTTTATTCACTATTTGTATACTGTGTTGCACTAAATCAAGTTAAACTGGACTAATATAGTCAGTCAGTGTTCTACAAGTACTGACGATATACATGATATGTCCAGAAAAGCATGCTGTATTGTATTGTGTCGATAACGATATATAGTCATATTGACCAGCCCTAATTTGCACAGCAGCGAATGATGCTTTTCCAATATTATACATGCCTAAAAAGAGCATTTGCCCCAAAATCAGTCTGTACTTGTTGCACATCCAGAATGAGTCACACTGTTTTCATTATAATTTCTTATATCATCTCAAGGTCCATCAGCATTGCATTGTATGTCCACATCATGCAGCCCTAGTCCATGTGGTTACTGAATAATAAGCCTCAAGGTGTCATAAGCCTGGATTTTAAGGAGTTAAAGAGTCTGCAGAAAACCTACAATCCCCTCATCGCACTGATCACATTTTTGCATCCGCCAGAACTTGATAGAAGCGGCTCCAGGTGAACTTACTGCAGTATGTGAGTCGTCAATAGTGCAGGTTGCTGGACGAAGCCCCCCTCCGCCGGCTGCAGGCTGCTGCTGTTCTGCAGGCGATGGCGCAGGTGAGTGTGTCAGGAAGGCCGTGTTACACGCATGATGCGTGACACATGCTAATCGACACGCTCGTGGAGAAGAGATGATCCCACCTTTGAGGCTCTGATGCTTTCTTCCATCGACGTCACGAGCAGTGAAATCACTGGGAGAGAGAGAGATCAGTCGCTTTGGAGATGTTTTGGGTTCATACTTGTTGTGTATGTGTATATGAGGGAAGGGGGGGGTGGCAGGCTGTGCTCTCTCCTCTACGGCTGTGTGTTACCTTGGCAACGCTGAAGCGCAAAGCCTAGACCCCCCCCATACACACACACACACACACACACACACATCCTTGCCCCTGCCAAGCATGCTTACCTATAGCTTCATTTAAACGCATTTAAATGCTGTTTCATGGCAGTTTGACAGATCATCGGAACAGACAGAGCTCAATATCTGGTGGTACGATTTGACCGAGGGGAGGACATGACTGAGGGGCTGGAGGGGTGGTAAATGAGGGTCAGTGCAACAGAGAGAGAGAGAGAGAGAGCGAGAGAGAGATGTAAAAAGTGACTGATTTTCCCCGAGTCTGAATATAGAACATTATCAATTCAGCACTAATCACCCAGTTGATAACCCCTCATATCCGAGCCCAGATCATTCTTTTTTACCCCCTACAGTATTCACGAGGCACCGAGCTTCATGGAAATGAGACATCTGCTCTGCTAATATCAGCTAAGGCCGCAACATTTAGTTGCAAAGCTGATAAGTCAATGATTCTGGCAAAACAGAGATGCATTGTTCACTTCAAAACAAGCAATAATGCTCTATAATGTCCACACAGTCATTCTGACAGACTGTAATACACTACAGGAAGTGTAGGGGGCGAAATGGCTTCTACTGTTTCATTTATAAAGCGCTCTATAATGTTCATATGATCCACACAGTCACTCTGACAGACTGTAATACACTACAGGAAGTGTAGGGGGAGATATGGCTTCTACTGTTTCATTTAAAAAGAGCTCTATAATGTTCATATGATCCACACAGTCACTCTGACGGACTGTAATACACTACAGGAAGTGTAGGGGGCGATATGGCTTCTACTGTTTCATTTAAAAAGCGCTCTATAATGTTCATATGATCCACACAGTCATTCTGACAGACTGTAATACACTACAGGAAGTGTAGGGGGCGATATGGCTTCTTCTGTTTCATTTAAAAAGCCTCTATAATGTTCATATGATCCACACAGTCATTCTGACAGACTGTAATACACTACAGGAAGTGTAGGGGGAGATATGGCTTCTACTGTTTCATTTAAAAAGCGCTCTATAATGTTCATATGATCCACACAGTCACTCTGACAGCCTGTAATACACTACAGGAAGTGTAGGGGGCGATATGGCTTCTATTGTTTTGTTGCACCTTAACATAAGGAAATTGGTCGTACAAATTCTAATAATATTCAATATAGTGTACTCTAATAACATGATTATAATTGATATGTGATAGTATGTATATATATATATATATATATATATATATATATATATATATATATATATATATATATGATGTGATAGATTAATCAACGATATTAATAGCTGTTAATTAGAGCTGTACGTCAGTGTCGTCCGTCTCTGTTCTCTGTGTTTACTCGAGGACGTTGGTGAAGGTAAGACGTTGGAAGATGTGCTTCTGTGTCTGAAATGATATTCATGTCGGACTGGCGTGTCCTCAGGGGGCCAGGCACCGCCAGTCCCCTGCAAATCAGCCTCCTGAACCACATCCCTCCTTCTCCCCTCTCCTCTGTTTTCATCTCCTCCTTTTCTCTCCTCCTCCAGCTCTCCACTCTCCATCTCTCCGCAGTACACAATAGAGCCCTCACTCTGCTGACGACACATCTATAACATTATCTCTCCGGTTCTACACCTAAACCCACCAGAGAGAGAGAGGGAGAGAGAAAGAGAGGAAGAGAGAGAGATTGAGAGATAGAGTGAAGGAAAGAGAGAAAGAGAGAGAGACAGAAAGGAACAGAGAGAGAAAAAGAGAGAGAAAGAAAGAAAGAGAGAGACAGAGAGGGAGAGACAGAGAGATAAAGAGGGAGAGAGAAAGAGAGAGAGATAGATGAAGACAGAGAAAAAGACAAGAGAGAGGATAAGGGACGAGAGAGAGAGAGAGTGAAAAGGGACGAGAGACAGAGTAAAGGGACAAGGGAGAGAGAGGGCTGGTTGTACATCTATAGTAATGTAACTAATCAGAATGTCTGCACTCATCCCTCCATCCCTCCGTCCCTCCGTCCCCCTCCTGCGCTCTATGCAGTAGCAGTAGCTGTATTGTTCGCTCCATTGGAATTGAATTCTATAGCGGTGGATGCACTCAGTCTCTCAGCGTTTGCATCCTGGCCCTTTCACTGCCCGCCTCCTTCCTCTCTCTCTCCCTCTCTCCCTCTCTCTCTCTCTATTAAATTTCCAGTCACACAACAGTGCAGTGGATATCCCTCCCTCCCTCCTTTTCGCTCCCTCTCTCACACACAGACGCGCACACATCCTCCTCACCTCCTCCCTCCCTCTCTCTCTTTCCCCTCTCCTCCGTCCAACCCCCGTCTTTTCTCCCACAGATATGTTGAAATGGGCCTGGAAATCTCTCCATCTCTCTTTCTCCCTCTCTCTATCTCTCTCTCTCCCCCCCTCTCTCCTCTCTCTCCATCATTTCAGCCACTTCTCCTTCTATTTCCTCACCCACACTCCTCTAATTTTTCATTATTTTCTTTTTTTCCCCCAATGTTTAAAGCTAATTAAACACTCGGCCCGAATGCCCCCCGTTCCCCCCCGGCTGGATAGGTGTCACCGTTCCGCAGTGTGTGTGTATGTGTACTCTGGCGGTCTGCCTACTTGCCCCCTCTCTCCCCTGTGAGAGAGTGCGGTGTCTCCGGCGGGGCAGCTGGAATGTGAATGATGGTGTGGACACCACAGGCCATTAAACGAACAGTGATGCAGGCCGGACGGAGGATTAACGCAGCTCGCGCGATGAAGACGGAGCAGCGAGTGTCACTCTAGTCCGCTGATCCTCACAGTCAGGAGAGAATCACCAACAGAGTCAGAGATCAGATACACTCCTAAAAAAGACGGTTCTCCTAGGGTTCTTTAGTGAATACAGAGGTTCTGTATAGAATCATGAACACTTAAGAAGCCATTCGCATGCTTAACTGATTCAGATTGATGGAGAATGTGTTGATTCTACATAGAACCTTTTTGAAAATGGTTCCGTATTGCAACAAAAAAGGTTCTGCTATTCTTGTAACAGTAGAAGAACTTTTTTTTGGTGCTAAACAGAAACCTTTTCAAAAAGGTTCTCTACAGAACCATCCACAATACTTTCTCCATCAATCTGAAGAACTATTTCACCATGCAAATGGCTCTTTGAGTGTTCGTGGTTCTGTATAGTAATAAATAGGGTTCTTCTATTCTTATAATGTCAGGTTTATAACCATAGAAGAACCCTTTTTGGCGCTATCTAGAAGCTTTTTCAAAAAAGTTCTATATAGAGCCATGAACACTCAAAGAGCCATTTGCATGCTTAAATGGTTCTTCACATTGATGGAGAATGTGTTGATTCTACATAGAACCTTTTTGAAAATGGTTCTGTATAGCAACAAATAGGGTTCTGCTATTCTTACTACATCAAGCTTGTAACAATAGAAAAAAGGATCTATACAGAACCATACACAGTACTTTCTCCATCAATCTGAGGAACCATTTCACTGTGCAAGGAACCATTTAAACATGCAAATGGCTCTTTGAGTACTCATGGTTCTATATAGAAGAACCTCCTAGAGAAGCTGTATTGTTCTAAGCCTGACATCGTAAGAGAAGCAGAACCCTTTGTTTTGAAAAGCAGAAAAGTTTGTTTTGAAAATGGTTGTAAATGTATTGTGTATAATTCTATGTAGAACTTTTTGGAAATGGTTCTACAGGGCACTATAAAGCGTTCTGCTATTCTTAAGATGGCAGGCTGTTGTAACAGTAGAAGAACCTTTTTTGGCACTATATAGAAGCCTTTTCAAAAAAGTTCTATATAGAACCACGAGCACTCAGGGAGCCATTTGCATGCTGAAATAGTTCCATGCATTGTGAAATAGTTTCAAAATGATTACTTTTTTTTACATAATTAATTATTATTTTTTTGTTTAGTGGGCAAATATTCTGAAAGTATTCTTCTAAAAATGTGTAACTGTAATCTGAATGCTGCTTGGACTGAAAGCAGATACTTAATTTCTGTATTCTGTAATATGTATACCCAAAACACCTCTGTTACTCTGTTACATCCCAACTCTGGGGTATACCAGGGGTTCCTGGTATAAAAGGCCCATTTATTTATCACCAAAATTAAGGCCCATGTGATAATAAAGCTCTAGTGTTTTGGGACATTTTCAACACAGCTATTTTTAGGTGCCCACCCACACAATATGCAGTGAACTAAATGTATCATTGAGCAAAAAATTAAATGGATTAGGGTAACATACTGGTTTATAGCAGAAATCGGGGAGAACAGTGGCAGAAGTGAAACATTTCTGCAGCACATTTTGTACACCAGTCAGTTACAAGTGGACAGTTGAAACTTCAGAGGGAATTTATTTTGTCTTTTGAGGCAAGGGGCAAAAAGTCGACAAAGCTGCCTGGGTGCACCATTGAGGGAGGGCCTATACTAACATTGTTTACCATTTAAAAAACATTTTACATTTCCTTTTTTTTGTTATGTCATTTATTTTATTGATTTTTGTGACAAAGTGCCATCACCAGATATAAAATATTTAAAAATTAGTGCAGAAATATTTAACTTGTTGACTCATTCATGGTAGAGACTCAGATTTCTTCACAGTGGTGGTGATAGGAACCAGGGTTCAGCAAATATAGCCATTTTATTTACTATTCAAAACCACCAGTGAACCTACACGAGTCTTCTGAGCTTCATATGTAATGTTTATGATGATAAAATCGTAGAAAATCCCCCCAAAAAAAATAAAAATAAATAATAATAATAATTTTAATTCGAATTTAATTCTACCACCCACTATTAGTGAATTGTAAAAAACACATTTTAGGCCGAAATCTTCTCAAATCTATCATATAACAATGTGTCAGATATCTGGCAGTGAATTCATAACCATTTCATGTAGTAACTTCCTGTGAGGGAGCTTTTAGAGGTGGACGTCTGGTTCCTATCACCACCACACTGAACAATTCTGACTCTAAGTTTCTCTATAACAGAGCTTTTCACACCAAACCACTCTGGATGACTCTGTTTACGTCTTAACCATTTAATTATGCAGAAATTTTGAATAATCAAAGAAATTTCTCTTTAATAATTGTTTGGGGACTGAAGACACCGAATGATCCAGTTTTGAAAGCAGTGCAGTTGTATCGGGCCTTCGTCGCTGTATGTTGCGCTTCATAATGTGTCACATTCTCGAGAAAGGTCAGGACTGCAGGCAGGTCAGTCTAGATTAAATAATCATGGACGTCCCTGTAAAGGCATCGTCCTGAAGGCAGTATATTGTTCCTGTTTGGACAAAACTCTCCATTTCTGTCATTTTTCATTTTTTGACATAATTTCAAAAAGGCAGTTTGTGTTGTCTCAAAATTGTTCATGATGAACAGAGAAACAGAAATGGTCTAAAATTACTTGGAAAAAATTATTTCTCTGTTTACTTCCATTACAAATTAAGAATGTTTTTCTCTGTCCTGTAAAGTTACTTTCTTGAAGATATGAGGTTTTGTTTCGACAGCAGTGATATTATTACTGTAGGAACAAAACCCTTTTTGTCATTTTAATTTTTTTTCATCATTTGAAAACCCTTTTCTTTTTTCTTTTTTCACTGTATAAGAAAAATTCATGAAGAACGGGGCAATAATGGTCCAAAGAGTCCAAAATTACTTGGAATAAAACTTTCTTACATTCACTTACATTAAAAGTTAAGAATGTTTTTTCCTTCTTCTATTCTGCTAAGGTGACATAAGCACGTAAGATAGTGCTAACAGCATTAGCATTTATGCTAGCCTCCACAATATGTGTGTTTTTGCTCATATTTTCACCACCAACAGAGAAAAATATTGATTCTACACATCATTCTGTGGAATTGGAATACATTTTGAAATGTATTTGAAATGAAGCCCATTGCACATATAAAATATGCCAATGTATAAAAAAGCACACTTCAAGCTTAATAAAAGCAAAATATGATTAATGCTAGAGACACGCTACAAGCAAACTAATGCTTCTACGCACTGAACTGGTATCGCATGAAAGTAAGTCTACTATTAAACCTCAACGCTGCTACTCAAACTGTAAGCTACCGCTGCTAATGCAAATTGAAAACCACGTTTGACGAAGTTTCCTGGGGTATTTTAGTGAGATCCTGCATGTAACAGTATTTGTATTGTGACTAATTGGCCAAAAAAGTCAAACTTTAAGACCCAATATTGTGAAAAGACATGCTACATTAGCTGATTAGCTCACTAGCATTTCTCTTGCGCACTGATTTCCTAGGCTGAATAGCCAATCAGTGAACTCTCACACTCGAAACAGACATATAAGTATGAACAATATTCAGGCTTCAGTATAACTACTGTTTCAGCTATGCAGTGCACTTTAGTCCATGTTTATACATAACAGCCATACAGTGTCTTAAGACACTTTTCCACTGCTTAGTATGGCTCGACTCAACTCTACTCACTTCTGGTACCAGCTACTTCCTTTTCCACTGCAGATGTAGTAAATGGTCTAGCCTCAGTATATACAGTATAGCCTCAATGTAAATTGTTGTCATAGTGACGCCGAATAAAACTTCAAAATTTTGTCTAGAAGAGGCTGATGGCAGCAAGACAAAAGACTACATCAGAGTTCAGATGACAAGACGGTTCGAAAAAGGTGGCGCAAAGGGTACGCTAACCTGCCAGCTACGCTTAGCGTAAGTGTTTAGCAATTCTCTCCAACCAATCAGGGATCTGTAGTGTTTTTACGTCACCTTTTGGTATCAGCTCAGCTCTCTTGGAACCTCAACGGAGGTGGTACCAACAATATTACGTTGTACCAGGTACCAGATTTGCCTAATGGAAAACCAAAAAAGGCGAGTCGAGTCGAGTCAAGCCGGTACTATGCAGTGGAAAAGCAGCTGCAAACCACATGAGCATTACTGAACAACTCCATATGGTTGAAGCAAGTGCGTGATGATTTAGGCATGCAGTTAGCACCATGCTAATTGGTGGGGTATAAGCATACATTATGTATTAGCTACATTAGCCTTTTAGCTGCAGCGCAAAAAGAGGCAAACTTCAGTCACGAAGCATGTCTTGGCTGATCGACTACTGTCGTGGTAAGAGGAGGACTGTGTGTATGTGGTTTTTGGCTGAACTGTCACTTTACAGTCCCGGGCCCGCTGGGTATTTGCTGTGTGTTTGTGCTTCTACTTTGGGAAGGCTGTGCTGCTGCACCGCTCTGATGCATTTTAGCCCTGCAGACAGCGTTCTGTCGCCTGCTTGCCTGCGTTTGCCATGCAGCGGCTGTAATGAGTCTGTTCTCCGCAAGGGCTTTTCTGCCGCATTAGCTTCGTCTCATGATCCAGAGTGCTGGAGCACATCGCAGCGTTGAAAAAAACACTGCAGCTCCAGGTTGGTGCTGAGTCTTAAACACTACTCATGCTGGATTAGCTTCCCAGATGAGGCTATATAATGTAATTTGTTGAGATTTGATTGGCTGGTTGGTTCTGGATAAAGTCTCTGTGTAATATGTCCAAATTTCTACTGACAGCCTGGACTGAAAGGGAACCGGTCTCACTCAATAACAATAACAACACAGCCGTGTTCATTCACAGGTTCTGTTATTCGATTACTCCAGATTCATAATGGATTAATATCTGTACCCAAATATTAATGTAATGACTGTAATAGTACACACACTGCAAAACCATACTGGATTACAATCATGCCACAGTTATTACAGTCAGACTGTAAAACTACACACACTGCAGATTCATACTGGATTAAAATCGCTCCACAATTATTACCATCAGACTGTAAAAACTACACACACTGCAGATTCACACTGGATTAAAATCGCTCCACAATTATTACCATCAGACTGTAAAAACTACACACACTGCAGATTCATACTGGATTAAAATCGCTCCACAATTATTACCGTCAGACTGTAAAACTACACACTGCAGAACCATACTGGATTAAAATCGCTCCACAATTATTACTGTCAGACTGTAAAACTACACACACTGCAGATTCATACTGGATTAAAATCGCTCCACAATTATTACTGTCAGACTGTAAAACTACACACTGCAGATTCATACTGGATTAAAATCGCTCCACAATTATTACTGTCAGACTGTAAAACTACACACACTGCAGATTCATACTGGATTAAAATCACTCCACAATTATTACCGTCAGACTGTAAAACTACCCACACTGTAGATTCATACTGGATTCATACTTTTGATTCCAGAGTTTCAGTGTTCAGTATTTTCATACATACAACTTATGTTTAGTAGTTAATAAAAAAAGCTGAAAAGCTGCTCAGTGGTGATGACAGTTTGGGAATTTAGTGTCGTCTCATTTTTGGCTGTCGGTCAAACGTAATGTCCATTTTCTGTTTGTGCTCAAAGTAAGAAGTAAAAACGTTCAAATGGCTTGAGCGTCTCCTACAGCCGTCAAAGTCGTTGCTTAGCAACGGCGTCTCAGCGGAGTGATACAGTGTTTGTGAAAAAAAAACGTTGTTATGGTGAAATAACAGCACGTTTTAGAACGCTTCTCAACCAATCAGCTTGCGTGGCCGGAACTAACTGTATACAGCAGCATAATATACAGCTAACATACTGTCATAAAAAGGCTACAGTACTGTTGCCATTATTCAGTGTTATGGCCTTAAATTAGCTAAATTATGCAGACTGACTGTTTAGGACTCGAAGATCAGGACTATTGACTTGGGACTTGACTTGAGACTCGCCTGTACTGACTCAAGACTCGACTATCTTGACTCGGGACTTGAGTGTGAAGATCTCAGACTTACTTGTTACTTGCAACTTAGTGACTCATTCTCACCTCTGATAAATACAAATTTGCAGGGAAAAAACAGGAGCATATGATGACCAAGTGAAGGCCTCAGCCAGTCCCTTTGTGGTCACATGACCTCATAATCAGATATTTGTCCAATCTAAGAGCATGTTAAAGTGGCTCAAAACTGATCAGATTTTTGTGTTCACATTTGTGCCACTTCATGCATGTAATGTGACCACAGCCTTACGCTCACCCGTGCCTGCGCTGCGCCGGCGGCCTCCTCTGCAGACTTCCGTCTCTTTACCTCTCCAGCATATTAGGCCATGTCAGAATTACGCATCGTCCTGAGAAGCAGTGCTTCAGGGCACACGTCAAAATATACCGCATGCTGTAAGTAATTTATGCTATGTTTATGTCAGAACCTGAAGCTTCCTCCTGCGGCTGACAGCGAAGAGACTTAATTGCGCGCTCTTTTGAAGGGCCGTGGTGAGATGAGGAGATGTGACGTGCGTCGCTGCTGCGCTTATGACATCCCTACCCACCCCAAACAGACAAAACAAAAACAATACACCCATATAAAATTAAAGCCTCGCTGTTACTCTCAATAATGCATTAAAATTTAAGCACTGCATCAGTGCCTCAGCCAACGTAAACCAGTCCCTACAGTTTCACCTCTCTCCCTCTCTCACTAATGGAGTCCTATCAGTGTTAATGCGCTGCTCCATTGTGCTCCACGACGACTCCATCTCTGGACCTCCATGAAGAAATGGTGCATTTGGTCCCTGTTTGTTCTTTTCTAGTCTTTTTGAGATGGACGAAAGTTAAAAAGCCCATAAAAAGAATCAGCAATGAAAACAAAATGTGACAAAACACAGTCTAGTACTTTATCATGTTTCTTTTGTTTTTTTTTTTTATGATGAGTATCTCCCCAGATCACTCCTCCCACCCTCCAAAAAAAGTTTTTGTGGTAGTGTTACATTTAAGGGTCATTCTACAGAAACGTCCACTTCTCTATCTCTCCATAGGAGTCACTGGTGTTACTGATCCTCATTGGTGTTACACATAAGAAAGGAAACACCAGAGACATTTTAATAAACAATGCATTTTACAAAATGGCTGCTGCAGAGCATTAAACCACATGTTGTCAATCATGAAAAATCCACTAAAATATGTAATTTAACCCGTTTTTTTTTTTTTTCTCAGTTACCTCAGAATAAAGTCGGTCACACCAGTGACTTCAGCTAAAGGCTTCATATGAAATCATGAGCTAAATGAGAAAATCTCTGATAACTGAAAGACACAGTGGACTCACCATGAGCTTTTCTTCATAGATCCTCAGGAAACAGGTAAAAGGAAGTCAAGTGATGTCATCAGTGTGATTTTTATTTCAAAATAAGAGATTTTTTGTTACGCGGTAACACCAGTGACACGACTCCTGGGGAACTTTCATTATATATTTTATAATATTTATTTTGCATTTGTTTTCTCTGTGTCATTTAAATCATATATTTCATAGTCATGTATAGTTTATTGCAGTTAAAATTGCAGAAAAACATTTTTCTTCAAAACATGGCACTCATCACTTCTGTCGTGCTTGGGATTCTAGATAATTGATTCAAGAACCAATATTGATAAATTGATGGCTGAAGAAGGTGTAATTGTTAAAATAACTTACTGTTTTATTTTAAAATATAAATGAATTGTAACCCTAACATGTTTTTCTAGTGTAATATATCTGTAAACACTAGGGACACAAAAATGGACGTTTCTGTAGAATGACCCTTAAGTCGTGTCTCTGCACTGAATATATTCTTATTCTTGTTCACTGAAATGTTCAGTCAGAGTGTGACTTAATAAGGGAATCTATTTGGAAGCAGCATGTACATAAACACAATTTCAGATTTTATTTACTGAAAATAAAATATCAGAATATGTACGTTTGTAAAAGATACCAGTACGCTACTGTTATTTTCATGTTTTAGGATGTAACTGAGGCAACATGGGAACATAGGAAATACAGGATCTTGGAAATATAGGCATCTGGAAATACAGGACTCTGGGCATAAAGGACTTTTAGGAATGTAGGACTCTGGGAATATAGGACATGGGAAATATAGAACTTTGGAAATATAGGACTCTGGAAATATAGGGCCCTGGAAATATAGCACTCTGGAAATATAGGGCCCTGGAAATATAGCACTCTGGAAATATAGAGCCCTGGAAATATAGCACTCTGGGAATATAGGACTTTCGGAATATAGGGACCCTGGAAATATAGAACCCTGGAAATATAGGACTCTTGAAATATAGGGCCCTTGCAAATATAGGACTCTGGGAATATATGACTCTGTAAACATAGGACTCTGGAGATATAGGACTTTGGAAATATAAGACTCTGAAAATATAGGACTCTGGGAATATAGAACCCTGGAAATATAGGACTCTGGGAATACAGGAATATAGGAACATTGGACTCTGGAAATATAGAATATATGACTCTGTGAACATAGGACTCTGGAGATATAGGACTTTGGAAATATAGGACTCTGGAAATATAGGACTCTGGGAATATAGAACCCTGGAAATATAGGACTCTGGGAATATAGAACCCTGAAAATATAGGACTCTGGGAATATAGAACCCTGGAAATATAGGACTCTGGGAATGTAGCACTCTGGAAACATGAGATTGTTTGTATAGTTTGTCTGTATTTATTGTCTGTCTGCTGCTGTTCTGTGCTAAATGTAGCACTGTGTCCTTGAGAAAACTACAGTTTGCTCCTCTCTCAACACGTCTGTGAGGAGAAGAAATGACAGTAAAGCTGACTTTGACTTTGACATTGAACGACCCTGGTCAGTGTATGCTTGCCTGCTGGGTAGCTGAGCATCTAGTTTCCCTAGCAGCTTAGCTAGCATGTTAAAAGACGGTTGGCGTTGCTCTTTAAAGAACAGACTTTGACAAGTAACTGTGGAACAATTGATGCAAATTGCTGGATCTCCTGCCAGCCTCTCCTTCATTTACTCTAATCTGATTTTTACAGAGTAACTTGACTCATGACTGCACCTCATCACATCTCAACAACCTGATTGGAGGAAAGTTGGCAAAATTTGCTTCTCATTCAACTCCTTTTTGCTCTCTGGCCTGCTTTGCTCTGCTACTGTTCCCACAATCCTCTGCACACAACTGTCACATGTCCATATGAAATCAATGGGAGGCACAAGGAAAACCTTCTTAGCACAGGCTGGCAAAATTTGCGTGCTGCTGTCTTTCTCTATAGGAAACAATGGAAGGCCAAACGAAAAGTGCTTCACTCCGCTGTAACGTAAACGCAGGATGTCCTTTAAGTAAGTCTGATTCAGCTGAGGAGCTCATGTTCTTGGCAGTAACCAAACCAGTGAAGTGAAGGGGATGTTGGAGCACATATGTGCCGACACAGTGACAGACTGGGTTTAGCATCCCTGCTGCTGAGCTGTGTCGTTTGGCTCGCACGGATAGATGACCATCACAAAGCCAAACGGCCACTGAACGATCAGGTGGTGATGTAAGCGAAGCGATCCAATCAAACGATGGCAAGAACACAACCCGCGTTTTTATTGGTCACTCAGAGGCGTGTAAAATCCGCTCCAGTGGTGTTTACACAGTATGGACTGATGGTATGCCCCAGTATGTCCACAAGGTCAAGGTGAGGTCATTGATTTTTAAGTCAGAACACTTTTTGGCAAAATTCTCCTCATATTCTGGCAGCTGTCAATACAGTACATGTTCAGAGAAGATATGCAGCCTCTATGGCTGCCCCAGCTTCTGCAAATGGGGGAAAGCAAACAGTGTGGACCACCAACGTCCAAACAATCAACACAAAGAGTATCTACCAGGGTTGGGCTGATAGACAATGCCATCCTTCATCGTCGATGGCTGACAGAGATCATGATGTTCAGCCAGCATGGTGATGCCACCCCCCACCACTGCCCTGCATCTATTGAATGAAAAACAAGTAAAATATTCTGTGCTGCTCAGGCTTGAATTGATGTTCTGAACTAGAAATCCGCCGAGGGTAAACAAATGCGCATACTTTTCACGTACTTCTTTATCATTCTAATAGCTAAAACAAACGACTCTGACTCTGTGTAATATCTTTTCCTACACCGTTTTGGTGCAGCCGCTGATGGGACGCTGCTTGACGTCACACGTCAGACAGTATTGGTTAATTACTTGGGAATTAAAATAGCACAAACGTCTGACTGACGTCACTCGTTGAAACTTTATGGCTTTATAACCTGAAAAAAAAGCACAAACATTTCTTTTACCAGCACAAACCAACACAAACATAGCACAAATAAATGCAACCATTTTTGTGTGACGTAGACGTTAACGGGGGGCTGAGTGACGTCACAGGTAACAAAATGTACTGTTTAATTTCTCAAAAACGACAGACGATAATTTCTACAGTACAAATGCAGCACAAACGAACATTTCTGACCACATGGGGGCAGTCATGTAACTGATGGAGTACTTTGCTACAGAAATCTCAGTTTGAACACAGCAAGATGAATTTTATGGTTTTGAAACATTAAATATATTAAATGAGTTGATTGCTAGGGCTAATAAACAGCTATGTTCGTAAAGTTAACAGTTACATTTTAAGTGCCAATTAACTGTTCGTGTTTCAGTTCAATAACGTAACACATTAATAAACCACTTTTCTTAGAAAACTGCATTTTCAGTCGTCCCAACACACTATAACTGCACTGCACCTTGAAATATAATCATTAAAATTGCGTTATTATTGCATTAATGTGTTCGTCCATATAACATCTCACACTTCAAACATCATGAGTCATAATTCATACATTATAGGTTATGAAAATGTATATTTAGCCCCTCAGCATTCACTCAACCCTGTAAACACATTCACCCCTATAAAATATCTGGAATATTAAAAACATCATAATTTGAATATGTGGAAGATCATGGGAAGAAGAAACATTAGTTTTTCTTTGTTTTCAATGATCTTGCGATTTTGACTGATGAGGTCAACCCTGTTACACAAATTATGGATTTGCAGTAAATTATAAGATTTTATATAAATAACTAGAATGTCTTTAGAGTGCGTGAGCAATTCAAAAGGATCCCATTTCTACATGTCATTAGCCTGGATTCTACTTAACCACATTTTGTGTGTTTGCTAATGCTATGCTAAAAACTCAACCTTGTCACTGTCAACTCTGTTACTGATTTAAGACACTGTCAGCAAAGAAACTGTGTGGAAAATGTTCCAGAAATGGGTTAATATATATTTTCGAATGGTTAAATGTGGGTTTTCCTAGATTTAAATGTTGGAAAAAACAAAATGAAGTTTCATTTTTAAGAGTTATGAGGATTAAATAGCAGCCCAGCTGTGGAATCCCCCTGCTAGACAGCTAATTATTTAGCATAGCACATGCTAAGCTAATAAAAAGAGCTCCAGGCTTCAGAGAACTCAGTCCAACAAGGATAACGTTAGCTAGCTCAACCTAATTTTAGCTAATCTTGGCTAGCTTATTATTCCAGCTGTGGAATCCCCCTGCCAGGCAGCTAATTGTTTAGCATAGCACATGCTAAGCTAACAAAAAGAGGGCTTCAGAGAACTCAGTCCAACAAGGATAACGTTAGCTAGCTCCCTCTTATTTTAGCTAACCTTGGCTAGCTAATTAGCTGTGTCCATTAGCGCTCAAGCCATTTTATTAATGATAACAACAGAGTTAGCACAGCTCTCCCCCCCTTCAGTAAGATTTTAGATTAGCCCCCAGATCAGCCTGGTGCCCCGTGTTCTTCACTCTGTGTGAAGGTCGGGGCTTCAGCTCTGTTTTCTTCCTCTTATTCGCTTTTTCACTCATTTCACTGCCGCCTCCAGGCTGTAAAAGTCTGGGCTGAAAACCCCCTCTGTGCCCTTTGACCTGTATCGGCAGGACGAGCAGCATGACCCTCAGTGGTGGGCGTCCGCCTCGGCCGGACGAACTCAGCGCCGGTCCTGTTTCTCCTGGACAGCAGGTCCAGCCTTCACGGCCGGCAGCGCTGGCCCACTGCCGCCCAGCCATGTCACCCGCGGCTTCTCAAGCACTGCGATTACACCCAGTAAACATCTCCACCGTCAGCACTTTCAAGAAAATAAATAAATAAATAGATAAAATAGAGGGTTTTTTCCGTTTCTACTACACAGTAAGAAAGTAAAGCGTTGAACTGATACAAATGTGCATCATTTCCACATGAACAAAATATCTTTCATCAACACAGTTATTGCCGAAAGTAGGTAAACATAATTCTGTTGATTGTGTTGATGGCCTAGAACCCATGTGTCAAACACAAGACCCACAGGCCAAGTCATGCCTGTGACACAGTCCTATTTGGCCTGCGAAATTATTTTAATTTCCTATTAACATTAGCCCGTTTCACCATGAGCTGCACTACAATCCCCAGCATGCACTGCAACATAATGTCCGTCCATAAAAGAAAAGATGCCGGGTGTCTAGTTCAAGCAACCAGGCAGGTTTAAAAAAACTACAGTACGCTGGGGACATTTAAAGAGGTCTAACAGTTACCTGTAGCTACTGTAGTCTATTGTTTTATATAAAGCCCATTTATAGTTGAATGTTACTTAAAGCTGAATGTACTGAGCATCTACAAACCATCCAAATAAAGGGTTACCCAGTTCTGGCACATTTTGAATAAACAATGGCCAGTTTGGGTCACAGCAAAAGGTAAAGTAAATATACAATAAAAACACAACTGGCCCAAAGATTTGTTGAGGTTTTTTAATATGGCCCTTTTAATGGTTGAGTTTGACACCCCTGATCTAGAATGAGGGTGCAGTGCCCACCGACCTTAGTTGGGTGACCATGCCAGTTCAGATTTGTCTAAATTTCTGCATAATTAAATGGTTAAGATGTAAACAGTAACTCACCAAACTACTCAGAGTCAGAATTGTCCACAGTGGTGGTGATAGGAACCAGACGTCCACCTCTAAAAGCTCCCTCACAGAAAGTTACTACATGAAATGGTTATGAAGATGCTGCATGATGTCTGAGATGTTGGCGGAGTGATACATGCAGTCAAAAGTGTGAGTCAAAGTAGTACCCAATCAAAACTTTTTTTTTCCCTCCAAACATTTTTTTCTTTTTTTCCAGATGCCGCAATTTTACCATCTTACCATCGTGAGACACTGTTTTATGTTTTGAGGTTTTAGCCTAAAACACAATTTAAAATCCGGTGATGTTTGAGGGGTGCAGCAGTGTGTTGTACGCCAAAATAGTCCCCAAACAAAACATATTTTTTCAGATTCACCCCCATCATCAACATCACATATTGTACATTTCTTAAACACACTACAGTATAAAAACTCAGAAGACTCGTGGAGGTTCACTGGTGGTTCCGGATGGTAAATAAAATGTCCATATTTGTGTTGTAGTCATGGCGACCCCTTGGTCCTATCACCACCACTGTAAAGACATCTGAACCATTTCACACCAAACCACTCTGAATCACTCGGTTTACATCTCACACACTGAATTAAGCAGAAGTTTTGAAAAATGGGTGGAATGCTCCTTTAACACAGTTTATTAAAACTAATTTGGTGTGACCGTCCATCAAAACCTACCGCTGTTTTAATGTAACAAATATCCAGATGCTTGTGAAGGTGATTTACATTCATGAGCATCTGAACATTGTGTTACTCCGCAGGACGATAAGCGCGCATGAGCCGCGTCGGGCACCCTAATCTACAGTGATGCAGAGATCCTAATACGGATATTTAAACAGATTATCGTTATTTATGGTGCTAAAGGGCCTTCAGGTTAAACTGCTGTAAAAATCCTGTTTTAAGATTATTTTCCTGATTGCATGTCGAGATCTGACATAAATGTTTTCACACTAGACTGCAGAATGAAACTAAATATAAACATAACATACAGCTAAACGTAAATCAGAGCTAAACATGTTGATGGGGGGCTTAAACTCAGGGCCTGCAGGGTTACATCACTGCAGAGTGGAGTGTTTTTGGTGCATTCTTGGTTGTTGTTAACTCATAAAGTCAGAAAACTGTCATATTACTAAATCATAACTAGCAGTTGACTGAGTCTAGATCAAGGGTGCTTAAACTTTTTGTCTTGGGGGCCCAAAATGTAGTGTTTCTGGTGGGCTGGGGGCCAAAAAGACAAAACAGTATACAAATAAAGAAGGTAGGGAGGTTTAAAGTCAGTGTATTTTACAACATCGCTGCAACAAATAGTATCTTGTTAAGTGAAATGATCTTATATCTAGTCGATATATCTAATATTTTCCCATTTTGAGATGGTTGTGCACTTATTATAAGATTATCTAGCTCATTTCTAGACATTGTTTATTTGTTTTAGCTGATTTTATCATGTATAATTATCTCAGTATAGTGGCAGATAATTTTGCTGGTTTCAAGCTCATTTCTTACAACAAGCAAAATTATCTGCCACTATAGTGAGATAACTTTACATAATAAAATGACTGAAAACAAGTTAAAAATGTCTAGAGATAAGTTGAATAATCTTAAATTAAGCTTACAACAATTTTTGATTACAACCAAAAAATCTAGCCTAATATAAGTTTTCATTAACTCTGGACAGTAATTTTGTCCCGCTCAGATTTAGGGCTGAAAGATTATTCGTTTTTATTTTGAAATCATAATTTAAGAGAGTGCAAGTATCAAATTTCAAAAGCTGCAGTTTTTCAAAAATAACAGCCTACGTCAGGGGGCGGCAACTCAAATTTTGTCAAGTTTAAACAAAAATCAACCATTTTATTGGAGTAATGTTTTACCATCTTGGCTGCAAATATGTCTCAGTATGTGCTGATGTTCTAGTATAGGCTAAAAATATAATATAGATGAAAACACAGACTTACTTTAGCTCAGCTATAGCTGCTTTTCTCGCATCTCTGGCAGGAAGCTTTTCCACAAAAGTAGAAGATTTTCTTGTAAAATGTCTCTTAACGCTCGACTTTTTTACGTGTCTGAAGTCGCTTCTCATTCACCAGCTTCTTGTTTGAATTTTGCCAACTCTGTAGCTGCACCATTTAAGGTGGAACGGGAAAATTCGAACAAGAAGCTGGCAAATGAGAAGCGACTACAGCCTCACAACTTTTTAGTTTTTGTCAGTTTCTCGTTGCAGATTAAACGTATCAGGAAACCAGCTGGAGTGATTATAAATGCACTCGCCTCCAAATTATCGATGTTCATCTTAAATCTTTCTCTTTGTCATTTCATTAGCTACTAGCTAGGCGAGATTGTTGTCTGCGTTGCTATGGTGACCAGCAGTCTGCACTCCAATCTTCAGGGTGAATTAGCAGTTCTACATTAATGTGGCCTTAAGCTTTAAGTGGGGAAATTTACCCTAATAACAGAGCTTTTAAACTGCCGGTAGATGAGTTAGACCAATCAGAAGCAACTAAACCTCCCTGTGTTGTGACATCACAACCACAACTTACTGGCTGTCTCACACAATACATTCAGGGGTTAAATCTCAAGCTAGAAAAGGGTTCTATATAGCACCAGTAAGGGTTGTTCTAGTATTACAGGCTTAATATCGTAACAATAAAAGAACCCTTTTCAAAAAGGTTCTATATAGAACCATCTATATAGCACACAGGTTCTATAAAACACATTCTCCATTAATCTGAAAAACATTTAACGATGCAAAGAACCCCCTTTAATCATGCAAAGGGTTCTTTGAGTGTTAATGGTTCTATCTAGAACCATTTTCTTTACTAAAGAACCTCTGAAGAACAATCATTTTTAAGAGTGTAGGACCGCATCAAAGCCCATTTAGGGTTCTCAGCTTTTTAGAGTGTACAGCTCTTCAGCTTGGTCTGTTGTTGCCGCGGCACCCGAGAACGTTCTGGCTGCTGATACATCACAACTCGCAAACTCAGCTAACGTGGAAGCTGTCCGAGTTACGACTCTGTCAGTCCAGAGTGCAGCTTCCTTGTGGTGAAGTCTGTGGATATTCACAGCCTTTTGGAGGACCATCTGACTCTGCATGAAGGCCTGGGTGGTTCTCTGATGAGTGGGATCAGTAAGAACACTGAACTCGATGTGTTCCTTCAGGTGCAGAGTCTGACACCTCTGATGTAGATCCTTTAAATGGATCACGTTCACACATTCGCCTCGTACACCTCCAGCCCTCTGTCATGTACCTTTTTTAAATCCTGCATTTTTTCTCAGCTGTTTTTTTCTCGCTGAGATCTACGTGTGTCATTTGTGTGGGTCATTAAACAGGTCATTTTTACATTTTCCAACATCTTTTTATCCCTTTAAATTAAACAGGCAGATTTTTGTTACTGTACCTTTAAGACTGATATATGTAAATGAGCTCTGTTCTGATTGGGTGCCCTGAAATGCACCTTTTTTAAAAAGCATTCCTGGCTGAAACACTCCTTATAACTTCAGTGGGAGTGGGTGGAGCTAAACTGTATACCTCAAACCATGGTGAGTGGTTAAAAGGCAACTCCACTGATTTTTCAAAAATTCAGCATAATTAAGTGGTTCAGATGTAAACAGAGTCGCTCAGAGTGGTTTGGTGTGAATCTCTGTTCTAGAGAAACGTACTGAGTCAGAATTGTTCACAGTGGCAGTGATAGGAACCAAACGTCCACCTCTAAAAGCTCCCTCACTGAAAGGTATTACATGAAATGGTTATGAATTCATCAATCTCACACACTAAATTATGGAAAATTCCATGTCCATAAATTCTAATAGACCTGTCTATGTGGTTTCTGACACTGTTTGACATGCCGTGTGTATAAACATGACCGCTGTTATTGTTTTCAGCTGTGCATCAGACTTTTGTCCATGTTTCTTCATTTCATAAGTGATTAGCAACATAACAGCTAAAAGAGCATCTAAGTACAGTAGAAGTAGCCAATATTAATGTCTTTAGTCCATGTTTATAGATCACAGTATATAATAACAACATCATAAACCACATAATCAAGTCTAATGGAGAGTACTTAGTACTTAACAGAGGTGGGAACAAGTCACTAAGTCTTGACACTCAAGTCCCAAGTCAAGATAATTGAGTCTCGATTCAAGTCCCGAGTCAGTACAGGCGAGTCTCAAGTCAAGTCCCAAGTCAACAGTCCCGATCTTCTAGTCCTAAACAAGTCAGTCTGCATGCCTCAGTTAATTCATAACACTGAATAACGGTAACAGTACTGTAGCCTTTTAATGGCGGCACATTAGCAGCGTATGGCTGTATATTAATTTTTCATTATTTATTTATTTATTTATTTCACCCTTCCAAAAATCCATGGTACACAGATCACTACACTTCTAAAAAGGACAGTTCTTCAAGGGTTCTTTAGTAAAGAAAATAGTTCTAAAAAGAACCATGAACATTCAAAGAACGCTTTGCATGGTAAAAGTGTTCTTTGCATCATGGAAGGGTTCTTAAGCGTGTGCTGTAGGTGCTTCTATATAGAACCTTTTTGAAAAGCGTTCTATGTAGCACCCATAAGGGTTCTTCTATTGTTACGATGTCAAGCTTGTAACAATAGGAGAACCCTTTTGGATGCCCTATAGAACCCTTTTCAAAAAGGTTCTACATAGAACCATCTACAGAACATTCTCCATCAATCTGAAGAACCATTTCATGATGCAAAGAACCCTCCTTTTTAAGAGTACGTGACAGGCATGTATACACAGAGTCGTGCAACTACGCATGAAAAGAATTTTAAAAGTACAACTGAAAAACTTCATTTTTGATGATTTCTATGTAAATTTTTTTGTAAACATTTGATGGACAGGATTAAAATAAAGACTAGCTCAGCACTAAAACTACTTCCGCCCTGAAAACAACCGCTAGTTTGAATTGAATTTAGATGACAACAGAAACCAAAACGACCAAACTGAACAAGTTTTACAGAAAAGACAAAAAGATTTTGGTGAATGTCCGAAGCTGAAGTTGACTTTTTATTTGCCAGCAGCTTCTTATTTAAATTTTCCGTTCCACCTTAAATGGTGCAGCAGTTACGTTCCGGCACCTGACCGCGGCACCATTTAAGGTGGATCGACAAATTCCAATATGAAGCTGGCCAACTTCAGTCAACTTCAGCCTCATGGTGAACGTTGCGCTTGTTTTACCTGCAGAAGCTGTTAGAATTGGTCAGATAGACACGCTGTGTTTGTTTTGTCCTGCTATCGGGAGGAAAACGGTCAGTTCGCCTGGTGAGTTTCTCCAGTAAGGCTGGAGTTTAAGTGCTGATCAAGGGCATTGATAGAGTCGGTCAGTCCGAGTCACTGGTGTTGAAGCCAAAGTCGAGACCCAAGTCTTTACATGTCCTGGCTGATCAGTCAGGGGTCAGTTTGGGGTTGGGGGCGGGGGGGGGTGCTGTATAAATGTGACTTCATCCTGTTGAGAAATGGCTGATCTGTCCCTCTTAAGATGGAGGAAGCATCTCCAGGCCTAGAAAGCGCTGCTTCCAGAAGCCTCCGGCTGCTCCTGTGAATCTGAAACAAAAGTCAGTGGAAATTAACTGCCCCAGAGCAACTCTCAGTGGCTCCCTGACCCACTTTACTCCACTGGCTGGGGCTCAGCGATGGCAGAGCAACCCCCAGCAAGAGCGAGCTGAACCACACAGCAGCTGGAGCTGCAACAATGCTCTCTCTCTCCCTCTCTCTCTCCCTCTCTCTCTCTCTCAGGCCTGTAAAATACACGAATCTGGAGCTGCTGATTCAACTGCATCGATTCAGGCACGTTCAGAATGATTTATAATGGCTTATTACAATATTCAGTAAAGGCTAATTTTAGGCTGCAGTAAAAATCTTGTGGACTTGTACACTGTTAGAAATAAAGGTTCTGTACAGGTACATTTATCATTCATCGAGGTACAAACAATGTAAACGTTCCCTCAAAGGTACAACAGTGGTTTTAAGGTCTGATTGTGAACCTTAAATACGTTTTTCCAGGTGAAAAGTTCGTATTTGTATCTTTTCATAACCGAATGTTTTAAAACAGAACAGTAAAATAAAAGCCTGGAGACGAGACGGGGTGTGTGGAGTCAGTACAGCTTAGATATTCATGATACATTATATTTTGCTTGTGTATGTGTCCACCCTGTGATGGACTGACGGCCTGTCCAGGGTGTTGCAGCTTTCTGCCCAATGTGTGTTGGGATAGGCCTCAGCACCCTGTGACCCAGGAGGATAAGCACCTTAGATGATGAATGAATAAATAAATGGATGAATGAATGAATGAATGAAATGTCGCAATATTTTTTCTGACATCTGATAAATTGGAACAAAGTAGTGCCATATTTGAGATTTCATTAACTGAATTAGAGATTTCAGATTTCAAATTTGAGATTGTACTGAGATTAATTGTGAGATTTCAGATTTTAAATGTGAGATTTCAGATTGTATTGAGAATTAGGATTTCAAATTTGAGATTTGAGATTGTAGAGATTTAAGATTTCAAATTTGAGACCTGAGATTGTATTGAGATTAAATTTGCAATTTCAGATTTAAAATTTAAGACTTGAAATTGTATTGAGATTAAATTAGAGATTTCAGACTTCAAGTCTGAGATTGTATTGAGATTAAATTTCAGATTTCATGAACTGAATCATGATGAAATTTGAGATTGTGACAAAATTTGGTGTTTCAGGATTAAAGATTAAATTTGGAATTTAATGATGAATTGTAAATAAATTTAAATTTTCATTGACTGTATTAGGATTCAATTTGAGATTTCATTGATTGTACTGTGGTTAAATCTGAGATTTCATGAGTCGAATCATGATCAGGTTTGAGACTTCAAGATGAACTGAAGGGTGATTTCATGATGCAGACTGATGGTCATGATTCCTAAATAATCATAATCAAACCAAATCAGTGTGAGATCAGAGATTTACCTCCTCTCTCTCTCTCTGTCTCTCTCTCTCTCTCAGAGAACAGAGCGGTCTGAAGTTCGGAGGTCAGGCTTAATGCAGCAGTGTGGAGGCACCAGCCGTCACTTTTCCAGCCGCCGTGGCAATTTACTCAGTACAGAGACGCACTCGCACCGCCAGCGCCGCACATTAGGAGACAAAACACGCATCAGCGTCAAAGACCAGCTCACAACAAACAGCTCTGAGAGTATTCACTAAAAACAATACTGATACAGAACTACAGCACACACAGCCAGAGAAAGTAGGACAAGGAGGGAGAGAGAGAGAGAGAGAGAGACAGACAGAGACAGAGAGAGAGACAGACAGAGACAGAGAGAGCGAGAGAGAGACAGACAGAGACAGAGAGAGAGATAGAGAGACATAGAGACAGAGAGAGAGGAGAGAGAGACAGAGAGTGAGTGAGACAGACAGAAGAAGAGAGAGAGGAGGAAAGAGAGACATAGAGAGAGAGAGAGAGAGAGAGTGAGTGAGACAGACAGAAGAAGAGAGAGAGGAGGAAAGAGAGACATAGAGAGAGAGAGAGACAGAGAGAGAGAGAGAGAGGGGGGCTGTTGACATGACCCGAGTGGCTAGGAGAAGGATGAGGACCAGTCACTGAGAAACAGAAGAGCCTCTATCTTTTAGAAAGAGAGAAAGAGAGAGAGAGAGAGAGAGAGAGAGAGAGAGAGAGGAGAGAGAGAGAGAAATAAAAGAAGAAAGAAAGAAAAACAAGAGAGAGTAAAAGCAGGGAGAGAGAGAAAGAAAGAAGAAGAGACGAAAGAGAAAACACAGAGGACTGAGAGAAGTGGAGACAGTTTAGAATCAGATCCCAGTGTCAGTGTATCTTAGCAACAGTCTCCGTTTCCCGGGTGATGGGGACTAACATCACTTCCTGTCTGTGCGTGTGTGAGAATGTGTGTATGTGTGTGTGTGTGTGTGTGTGTGTGTGTGTGTGTGTGTGTGTGTGTGTGTTCGTGCGAAGAAATAAATATATACATACATACATTTAAGCCTGTTTCCGAACACTGCGCAACATGTAAATAAAGACAGAATGCAATGATGTGAAAATCACTTAAACCCTATATTTCACTGAAAATAGTACAAAGACAACATATCAAATGTTGAAACTGAGAAATTTTATTGTTGTTTTTTTTTTTATTGGCCCATTTTGAATTTGATGCCAACAACACGTTTCAAAAAAGTTGGGACGGGGCAACAAAAGCCTGGTAAAGTTGTGTAACGCTATAAAAACACCTGGCGATTGGCAACAGGTCAGTAACATGATTGGGTGTAAAAGAGAGAGAGAGTCTTTCAGAAGTAAAGATGAGGAGGGGTTCACCACTCTGTGAAAGACTGCACGATCAAATAGTGCAACAATTCAAGAATAACGTTTACTCAACATAAAATAGCAAAGAACTTCTGCTTTTCATCATCTACAGTACATAATAACATTAAAAGATTCAGTGAATCTGGAGAAATCTCTGTATGTAAGGGAAGTGATCTTTGGCCCTCAGGCGGCACTGCATTAAAAACAGACATGATCTGCATCTGCATCTACAAATACAAGTTACAACTCCACCATGCAAAGAACAAAACGTACATAAACAGGATCCAGAAATGCTGCCACCTTCTCTGGGCCAGAGCTCATTTAAAAAGGACTGAGGCGAAGTGGAAAAGTGTCCTGTGGTCCAACAAATCAACATTTGAAATTCTTTTTGGACATCATTGACGTGTCCTCCAGGCTACAGAGGAGAGGGACCGTCTGGCTTATTCTCAGCACACAGTTCAAAAGCCAGCATCTGTGATGATATGGGGGTGCATTAGTGCACATAGCAAGGGTGACTTGCATATCTGTGAAAGCAACATTAATGCTGATTAATATAAGCAGGTTTTGGCAACATATGCTGCCATCCAGACAACATCTTTTTCAGGGAAGGCCTTGATTACTTCAGGAAGACAATGTAAAACCACATTCTGCACGTATTACGACAGCGTGGCTGTGTATTAAAAGAGTGCTAAACTGGCCTGCCTGCAGTCCAGACTTGTCAATTTTGAAAACATTTGAAACATGAAACGAAAAATGTGACAAATGAGCACTGCTGTGTCTGATCCACTCATACCAGCGCAACACACACTAACACACCACCACCACGTCAGTGTTACTGCAGTGCTGAGAATGATCCACCACCCAAATAGTATCTGCTCTGTGAGGGTCCATGGGGGTGCTGACCACTGAAGAACAGGGTAAAAGGGGGCTAACAAAGTATGCAGAGAAACAGATGGACTACAGTCTGTAACTGTAGAACTACAAAGTGCACCTATATAGTAAGTGGAGCTGATAAAATGGACAATGAGTGTAGAAACAAGGAGGTGGTCAGAATGTTATGCCTGATCGGTGTATACTTGACTAAATATTTGAATGATGACTCATCTCTTTTAGCACGTGCAGAATTGTTGTCGCATAGTAAAGCCCTGATATAACATATCATCACAACATATACAGTATACATGCTGCGCTGAATCGGCCTGAAGACAGCACAGCATCGATTGTAGTGCTACTATTTCACTGCGCGGTGCAGCTTTTCCTGCCCTTTGCTCATGTAAGAGTGAAACTGTGTGTTCAGATGCAGCTGCATGTGTTTGCAAAACCTCTTCTCCTCCTCCTCCATCACCATGGTGATGCTCTCCATCTAAATGCAGGTGTGCCTACCTCACCTTAGTCTTACTGTACACAGCAGTGCATTTCACAACAAAACCACACAGTCCACCAGCACAGGGTCTCTCTTTGTCCCACCACGAATTCACAAACAATGCACAGAATATTAAAATGATACTGTCGCTGTCGTATCAAAACCCTTCAAACCATCTTTTTTTTTTAATAATTTGAAAATGCCAGCTGTTCTTTACCTTGGATGATTACTTTATGATAAACAGAACAATAAATATGGTTCGAAATGCACCAAAATTTTTTATAATTTTTATTTTGAATGGTTAACTCCTCTTGAATTGCTTATTATATTATGTAGGCTGGGATCAGAAAGGCGACCAAAAGCAGAAAGCATGAACTAGCAACAGCCTAGCAACACCTTAGCAACCACCTGGGCTAGCACAGCAATGGCCTAGCAACACCTTAGCAACCACCTGGGCTAGCACAGCAATGGCCTAGCAACACCTTAGCAACCACCTGGAATAACATAGCTATGGCCTAGGAACACCTTAGCAACCATCTGGGATACCATAGCAACAGCTTAGCAACACAGCATATGGCCTAGCAACATGTTAGCAACCACCTGGGATAGCACAGAAACAGAGTAACACCTTAGCAACCATCTGGGATATCATTGCAATGGCCCACAACACTTTACTTACCACCTGGGATAACATAGCTATGGCCTAGGAACACCTTAGCAACCATCTGGGATACCACAGCAATGGCTTAGAAATCCTTTAGCAAGCTCCTGGGATACCAGAGTAACAGCCTAGCGGGATCCTGGGATAGGATAACAACAGGGAGTAGCACCTTAGCAACCACCTGGAATAGCATATGACCTAGCAACACCTTAGCAACCACCTGGGATATCATTGCAATGGCCTGCAACACTTTAGCTACCACCTGGGATAACATAGTTATGGCCTAGGAACACCTTAGAAATCTGGGATACCACAGCATATGGCCAAGCAACACCTTAGCAACCAACTGGGATATCACAGTAATGGCCAAGCAACACCTTAGCAACCATCTGGGATACCACAGCCTAGCAACAGTTTAGTAAACACCTGGGATATCATAACACCAGAGAGTAGCACCTTAGCAATCACCTGGAATAGCAAATGGCCTAGCAACATGTTAGCAACCATCTGGGATAGCGTAGAAGCAGAGAGCAACACCTTAGCAACCACCTGGAATAGCACAGTAAAAGCCTAGAAACACCTTAGTAACCACCTGTGATAACAAAGCTATAGCCTAGGAACATCTTAGCAACCACCTGGGATACCACAGCAACAGCCTACCAATGGCCTACCAATACCTTAGCAACCACTCGGGGTTACTATAGCAACAGCCTAGTAAAATATCAGCAACCACCTGGGATAGCATAACAATAGATGGAAACACCTTAGCAACCACATGGAATAGCACAGCAATGGCCTAGCAACACCTTAGGAACCACCTGGGATACCATGGGAATAGCCTAGCAAAACTCTGTCAAACGACTGGGATACCATAGCAACAGAGAGCCTTTATTACAGCTTCCATACTTTTCAGGAAACATGCGGAGGAAACTCTCTAAAGTTCAGTCTTAGAAGTTGTTTTAGTATTTTCTGCTTCTCACAATCCCAACAAATTTAGGCTCCTCAGTTCATACAACCTTACTAAACATCTCAGATGTCCAGTTTCAGTGATTCTGGTTCAAATGTTCTTTCCTTTTCTCAGTGAGGTTCTTCTTGACAGCTACACATCCTTTCAGACCCACAGCGCTGAGTCGTCTTCTCACAGTGGAAGGATGGAAACACCTGTGGATGTTTTCAGATCTGAAGCAGCTTGATTTTCTCCTCTCTCAGAGATGAAAGCTTTAAGTGCTGTTTATCTGATGGGGGCATTTTTGCCATCTACCAGGTCTTCCAGGTGGTTGTTAGGAGGCACATTTTCTCTGTAGCTTTTTTGAAGTCCAGTTTTGGAAACTCCTGTTTATTCCTTTTTTCCTTTGACCCACAGATTAGCACACCTGTGTTAGTACTTATGGGAGCTTTGTACTAACTGACCGCAGCGGTCAGGAGAGCAGCGATGGCCTGTGTGTGTGTGTGTGTCTCTGCACCATTCATACAGACAGCGTGGCGTGCACATGCGGTCAGCCTGATTGTGTGTTATGCCAGGGAAAACATAGCCAAGTGGTGCCATCTGGTAGGACTAGTTGGCACATGGGGGGCACTGTATGGTTCCACGACATATTGGAGTAGTTAAAATTAACACTGTGACACCGTTTGGCAGAAACAGGCATTAAGCAATCTACTGCTCCGTCTATTTCAGTCACTCTGACTGCTCACACACACATACACACCGCGCTCATGTTCATCTGCGCTCCGACACAAACATACTACACACACATACATACTGTACTGCGCAAAAGTCAGAGACCATTCATTTCATTTCCAGTCAAAACAGCCATGCTGTTCACTTTTCAGGAGATATTTCTGAGGAGATTAGATATCAGATAATCCACTTGCATAAGAAAGGAGAACGTCAAATAAAAAAATAAGTGAAAATACAGGCATTTCCAGAACACTACAGAGAAAATGGGGCTATTAACAACCACCTGGAAGACCTGGTCGACACCAAAACTGCCCCCATCAGATAAACAGCACTTAAAGCTTTCATCTTTGAGAGAGAGGAGAAAATTAAGATCCTTATTAGTCCCACAATGGGGAATTTCCACCTACATACACTAGGGGGCAGTGAGTACACTTGCCCGGAGCGGTGGGCAGCCCTATCCGCAGCACCCGGGGATCAGTTAGGGGTTAGGTGCCTTGCTCAAGAGCACCTCAATCACAGACTGTCGGCTAAGGGGATCAAACTGGCGACCTTCTGGTTGCAAGGCTGGTTCTCTAACCTCCAGCCCACGACTGCCCCTAATCTTAATCTTAATCTCAAACACTAGAGGGCGCTCCCAAACTAGTCCAAAATGAATAGGTTAATATGGAGCATTTGAGCAAATGCTTCAATCATGGAACCAGTCAGCACTCAGTAGCAGTAATGCTAAACAATCATTGGTTTTCTTTGCTTTTTTAGTGAAATACATCCTTCCACTTTCTAAAATTAGAGTGATTAAAAACTATTTTAACTTCTCGTTTTTAGCCGTTTTGCTCCATTTACTCCCATTCATTGAGGACTTGCTCGCAGGCGCCCTCTGCTGTTTTGCAGTCCTGTATTAGATATAATAGGGGAAATAGGAAGTGGCCACACTCCTCAAAAAACAGTTTTGGTGTAGCTGTCAAGAAGAACCTCACTGAGAAAAGGAGACGGACACATCAAACAAAGAAGCTGAACGATGGACTGACCACCCCAGAGTCCAGACCTCAACACCACTGAATGTGTTTGATTACTTCAGAAAATGATCAACCAGCTTCTAAGACTAAACTTTGGAGGTGTGTCTGCAGATTCTTTGAGGGACTGAAAGTGAGTCTCCTGAAAAGAATGGAAGCTGGAATGAAGGTAAAGAGTCACTGAACACTCAAACAGCTGAGATTAGATTTAGTTGTTGTGGCTTTTTTTCAGCTTTTTCCCTGATTCTGAAAAACAAATAATGTGGCTGTTTAGAGTGGAAATTAAATCAGTGAAAGTCTCTGACTTTTGCAAAGTACTGTATATCCATATTTTTCCTGCTGTAAGACACTGTTTTTCCGAAAAAAAGACCTCTTCAGATGAGTCCCAAAAAATTGCCTGACAAAACGGATCAACTTTATTTCATTTTTGCATAAAACAACACAGCCTAGTCTTGTAAAGACAACTTAAGAAAAAAGTAAAACCTATGCAAAGTAAAAGTTCCATAAAAATACAATAACAATAATAATAATAATCATAATAATCTGCTCAATTAAACCGATAAAGGAGGAAAAAGAGCAAACGTATCATTAGACAGCGACATTGTTCAGTTTAACTTTAGCCTTTAGGATCCTGCTCTGTCTTGTGGGATTATTTCAGAAAGCTGGATTTCTCACATTAGCCCCAACATTTAAGACGAAAGTCGAGTTTGTCCAGTACGAGAGGAGGTCAGAATGTTCCAATGTGGCTAATCAGTTTCGGGTTCAAGTTATCCAGCTTACAGAGAAATCCTGCTTTGTGAATAATGTGTGTTCCTCCATATGTAAATATGACCGTTTCCATGTAACTCAATATCTAACCTGCCCAGCTGCAGTTTTCTTTTAAAGCAAAAAGTGAAAAAGAGAAAAGGAGCAGGACTCAGTGAGGGATTATGGGTGATGAAGTCCTCAAATAAGGTCCATAAGAATCTCATCCTCCATCACACTGGACACCTGAGGCATCCCAGCATTCTGAGCCACAGAGCCCCTCGGACCCGCCTGCATCAGCATCTGACCTGAATGGAGGGATCGAGAAGAAAAGAATGTTTTTAAGTAGAAAATCAAAAATCTTAAGCATTTTGAAGGTCATTAAAGGGAAATTCCATCAATTTTTCAAAATTTCAGCATTATTAAGTGGTTAATATGTAAATGGGGTCATTCAGAGTGGTTTGGTGTGAAATGCTCTGTTCTAAAGAAACTTGCAGAATCAGAATTGTTCACAGTGGTGGTGATAGGAACCAGACGTCCACCTCTAAAAGCTCCCTCACAGAAAGTTATTACATGTTGTAGTAGCCACATTTACATGCAGCCTAATAATCCATTAATAATCCAACTAATAGCTCAATCAGAATAGAATACATCCATGTAAACACCATTCGGAATACAGTTTCTATCTGACTGAACGAGGTGGTTGGTCCTGTAAATAATCTGTTAAATAGAAGAATAATATCCGTGTAAACGCCTGTATCTGATTACATTCCCTATCAGAAAGTTTAAGTCCGTTCTGATCATGTTCGTCGCGTCATAGTGAAAGTTTATACCGTTCAACATGGCGGAGCAGAAACTGGTCTGCAGAGGAGACGAAGTTTATGCTCTGATCTTTAAAAGACGGCGGTATGACGGACGTCCAGCTTATGTGTCTCAGAACACGACGTCTTCCTCTCGGCCTTCTTTAATAAGGACATGTGAAGGACGTTTTCCTGAGTCTGACATCATTTTAAAGCAATTAAAAACACAAACACTGCTCACTGCTGCTCATCTCACTCTGACTGGACTCACAGGATGCTGGTTGTCATGGTAACGTCTACTCTCCATGCATGCATATAATTTTGGATTACTTGTAGTGAGCATGTAAACAGAGATTTTCATCAGATTGTTGAGTAAAGTGAGAATAAACACCTCAGTCTTCATCTATAATCAGAATGTATTCAATCAGATTGGCAAAAATCTCTGCATGTAAACACAGACAGTGTTTTATGATGTTTTTGGACTAAAATGTGTATTTTTAATACCTTGAAGGTGGAGAGGTACATGCAAGGCATTATTACACAAAACAGACTTCCAAGAAAATCAATTTTCCACTATTTTACCATCCCCAACTTTCCATATAAGCTCAGAAGACTCGTGTAGGTTCACTGGTGGTTTTGGATAGTAAATAAGATGTCTACATTTGTGTTGTAGCCATGGCGACTCCTGGTTCCTATCACCACCACTGTAAAGAAGGTCTCTACAATGAACCATTTCACACCAAACCGCTCTGAAATTTCATTTTTGCATAAAACAACACAGCCTAGTCTTGTAAAGACAACTTAAGAAAAAAGTAAAACCTATGCAAAGTAAAAGTTCCATAAAAATACAATAACAATAATAATAATCATAACAATCTGCTCAATTAAACTGATACAGGAGAGCAAACGTATCATTAGGCAGTGACGTCGTTCAGTTTCATCCTGCTCTGTCTTGTGGGATTATTTCAGAAAGCTGGATTTCTCAGATTTGCCACAACACCTAAGCCGAAATTTGAGTTTGTCCAGTACGAGAGGAGGTCAGAATGTTTCGATCTGGATAATCACTTTCGGGTTCAAGTTATCCAGCTTACAGAGAAATACTCTGTTCACATCTCACACACTGAACTGCGCAGAAAGCACACGGCATCACATGCTGAAGCGGCAGTGAGAGAAATCAAACAGCAGAGCTGGAAAAACAGCGGCCTGGTCTGACGGTCTCCAGACAATTCACAGACGGACACAAACGCGAGTATCATTTGAAGTGGACTTCTGGGGGGAAAAAAGACGACAAACCAAACAAGCAAACAAAAAGGCCCCACAAGGCCTAATTAGGGCCGGTCAGTTGATGAGTACGAGCGCGGTTGGCAGGACGTTCCTGAGTGGCGTACCTGCGAGAGGCTGCCTCCACTGGGGCTGGATCTGAGCGCCCCCTGCAGGGTGCACCATCTGCTGGTTCAGACCCTGGAGAGGCAGCATGCTCTGCATATGAGACACACCACTCTGCTGAGAGAGAGAGAGAGAGAGAGAGAGAGAGAGAGAGAGAGAGAGAGAGAGAGAGAGAGAGATTGTGCCAACGTTGTGAAACTAATATGTCACCATTTGTCAAACATTCAACAACAAAAAATAAAATAAAAAATTCATCTGTATTGTATCATCACTGTCCAAAGACAAACATGTATTTCCAATTCTTAGATTTTTACTGTTGTACATCATTCGAGCACAGTCTCCTTTACATTGTGTACAATTTTCACGATGGATGCTCCAAAAGTGCTTGAAATAAAAATCTTGTTAAATTAAGAAAAAGAGAGAGAAAGAGAGAGGTAAAAAGATTTTAAAAAATAAATAAATAAGGGGGAGCGAATGTGTGAGAGAGAGAAAGAAGCATGGAAGAGGGGAAAAAAAAAGAAAGGGAGTCAGACAAAGAGAGAGGGAGGGGTGGAAGAAAGGAAAGGAAAAGAAAGAAAGAGGGGGTGTAAAGAAAGAAAAAGAAAGAAAGAAAAGACAGAGAGAGAGGGGAAAGAAAGAAAGAGAGAGAGTGAGAGAGATATTGTGCCAATGTTGTGAAACTATTATGTCACCAACTGTCAAACATTCAACAACAACAACAAAAAAAACTAAAATCTACCTGTTACACTGTTACATCGTCACTGTCCAAAGAAAAACGTGCATCTCCATTTTCTCAGATTTTGACTGCTGTACATCATTCGAGCACAGTGTCCTTTACATCGTGTGACATTTTCAGGATGAATGGAATCAACAGAAAAGCTCCAAACATGCCTGAAGTAAAATCTCTTTACATTAATTTATACTGAAAGTAAAGGAAGTTTTTGCCCTGTAAACTATTCTGGAGATTTGTTTTTTTCTTGGACAGTGATAATAGTTTATATTAGGGTTAATTAAAAAAAATACAGAGAAATTGTAAGAGTCAGATAGAGGGGGAGGGGGAAGAAAGAAAGAAAAAAAGAGAGGGGAAAGAAAAAAAAACAGTGAGAGAGAGGGGAAAGAAAGAAAGAAAAAGAAAGAAAGAAAAAGAGGGGAAAGAAAGAAAAAAGTGAGAGAGAGAGCGAGGAAAGAAAGAAAAAGAAAGAAAGAAAGAAAGAAAAAGAAAGAAAGAAAACGAGGGGGAAAGAAAAAAAAGTGAGAGAGAGCAAGGAAAGAAAGAAAGAAAAATAAATAAATAAAGAAAGAAAGAAAGAAAGAAAGGTGAAAGAAAGAAATAAGGAAAAAGAGTGAGAATTTGTGAAAGAAAGAAAGAGTGAGAGATAGAGGGGAAGAAAGAAAGAAAAAGAGAGAGAAAGAAAGAAAAAGTGAAAGAGAAAAAGAAAAAGAAAAAAGAAAGAAAGTCAGAGACAGAGAGAGAGAGAGAGAGCAAGAGAGAGAGAGAGACACAGAGAGAGAGCTAGAGAGAGAGAGAGCGAGAGAGAAAGACACAGAGAGAGAGAGAGCGAGAGAGAGAGAGAGAGAGAGAGAGAGAGAGCCAGAGAGAGAGAGAGAGCGAGAGAGAGAGAGCCAGAGAGAGAGAGAGAGAGAGAGAGCGAGAGAGAGAGAGAGCGCGCGCGAGAGAGAGAGCGAGCGAGAGAGCGAGAGAGAGAGAGAGAGCGAGAGCGAGAGCGAGAGCGAGAGAGAGAGAGAGAGAGAGAGCGAGAGCGAGAGCGAGAGCGAGAGAGAGAGAGAGAGAGAGAGAGAGAGAGAGAGGTGTATAGTGGTTTTTAAGGGTTTTGTTGAGGTTTTGAGGCTCCAGTGTATGAAGTTCTCGCAGCCTCGGAGGAGAAACGTGAACGTGTGATTCACAGGAACGTTTCTCACTATGAAACAGCTGCCGTCTCACGCAGACTATTTAAAACACGCTGCCGTGTCATTACAGCAATTACATAACATCCTGATCAGCGTCTGTCACGCGTACTTACTGGCTGCTGCTGGCTGAGGAGGAGACTGCGCAGCTGCGGATTGGCTCCTGGGTTGGGGAGGCGGAGCATAGCACCCGGGGGCTGGGGTTGACCTTGAGCCACTTGATTGGGCGGGGCTCCGCTGACCGGAGGCTGCTGATTGGCCGTTGCTGCCGCTCTCATTGTCAGCTGAGAGAAAGTCGAAAGCAAAATAGTGAACATACTACGACAAATACCAATTTAACTTCATTCAAAGCTACACTATATGGACAATAAACAAGCGAGACAGGAAAAATTTAAAGGCCTTTGAACTTTGGCTTTGGTGAAGACCGTTGATAGAACCTTAGACGGCATAGAAATCTAACGAATGGATCCTCAAATCAAGCCTCACCTCTCACTCGAAGCCCAGACCAAACTGAAGCTCTTATTTTAGACACGCTCTGGGAAGAACAGATTCATCGGAAAAGACTGTTATGTTTGGAAGAGCTGAAGGTAAAAGAGGAGGAGCACCGATAACAGTTTGTGGTTCTTTGTGGGCAGGAACAGACTCTGATGCACCAAGATGAACTAAAAAAGTTGCTGTAATGAACTCACCATCACTCCAAGTTTTTCAGCTGTGGTCCGTAATATACAGGGTGATTCAAAAAGATTCATCCGATTTCAAAGCGCCATATTTTTACAACCGTGAGGCGTCTAGGAACCAATCACAATCCAATTGAAAGAGGGGGTCATAGAGTTTCTCACCGGAAGATGGCTCCCTTCAGTCTGAGAGGAGATGAGACCCCTGAGCAGAAACCGTTCTGCGTTCTCCACTTCAATAAGAGTGAATCCGTCATAACTGTGCAGCGCGATTTTCATCGGCAGTGAAGCTCCAACAGCTCAGAGCGTTCGGCGTTGGTTCCCCAACACTGGATGATCTCCGAAATCGCACTGAAAGAGCCGTGAGTGCAGCGACACCCGACATGCTCGATGGAGTACGGGATGAATTTGACTATGGCATTGATGTTGTCTGTACAGCTGGAGGAGGTTCATATAGAGCTCTTGTAAAATTACACGATAAACTTAATGCTGAACTAAACCATTTACAGTTCACTGCATTGTTCTGTAACAATTACAAGTGAAATAAATCATTTTGAAGTCAGATGAATCTTCTTGAATCACCCTGTACTTTCTCTAACCGCCGCATTTTCATAGCGTGCTGCTCGTCAAAAGTAGGGGTGCAATAAATAATCAACTTTTTGTCGATTAAAATTGATGACCAAATTAGTTGTTAACTAATTTAATAGTCAATTAGCTGGTGACGTCATCACTCATGTTTTTTCGTGCTAACTAGGAATGTTTCGACATCACCGCTTACCGAAGAGTTAACAAAAGCACAACTAAGCCTCGACAAAATCCTCAAAATTGTGAGCTTTTCACGCTTAATGTCAGTTGGGCTATTTGTAAAGCTGTCATTAGCTGGCATGGGAGCACATCCTCCATGCTGGAGCATCTGAAGAGGAAACACGTCGGTTCACTGGATGAAAAAGATTCATCTCGGTAAGTTAGTTGTGCTAGCTTAGCTAATGTTAACGTTAAAAGCTGTCCTACTTCATGTTATGAGCTGAACTGTAACACTTTCTATTTGGAAATGCATGTTTTCTAGAATCGTTAATGGAGTTGGAACAAAGAATCAAGTAACTATTATTCACAAGGAACCTGTTCACATTACAAAGAACATTTACAGTTTTGAACAGTGCATCGTTGTCTTAATGTCGAGGTTTGTTCAAATTCAGCAAACATAGGAGAATGTTTGCAAACAGTTTCCTGTTTATGGCTGGAGTGTTGCTCATAGATATACATGCATACATACATATATACATACATACATACATACACACATACGACCATGTTGGGTTCAGCCAGGCACGTCAATAGCGCTGCCATTTTGGGACGGTCAACATCGCTGCTGGAATGCATTCCGTACCATTACAGAGCAGCAATTTAAGAAAAATTTGAAATTTCGACAGGAAAAAGATTTTATTTATCTTTTGTATTAGCAGGAAAGTTCATTAAAACTGTGAAATTTTAAATAAGTTATTCATCTTTTTTGTCTTCATTGTTAGTTAGCAAATGCATAAAACAACCTTAACCTAAATTTAATAGCTGATAGCTACATACATAAGAGTTATTTGGTAATTTAGCGATTCATAATCCGAAGAAACGATTATTCGCTTCAATAAATCGATAGATTATTCGATTATCAAAACAGTCGTTTGTTGCAGCCCTAGTCTAAAGCTTTTGTGCTCTGCTACGAGCAAGATGAGCTGCTGGCTGAACATCGGACTCGATGTGAAAGACGCGTGTTTGTTTTCAAGACGTGACGTGTCTGCCGTAACAAGAAGTCGATGTAAAAAGGGCTTAATCTTACTCACTGTAATTTTGCTATATGACATAAAAAGTAACTACAAAATTACATACTTAGTCACACAGCTCCATAACGAATTACATTTACATTTGATTTCCATTCTGTATTGAGGGGTTTGAGTCAGCTTTTTTCTGTTTCGAGGTCAAAGAATGACAAAAACATGGAAAAATGTAAATGCGAATGATTTTTTTTCTCCTGCAAAACAAGACTGTACAGACTTTTCACCAACTTCTAATTATAACATCTCCTTTTCGACTCAAATGTAGTCTGGATTAAAAAGTTTAGAATCTACACCTTCCCAAGAACTTCTCCGCTTGTTTCGCGACGCTACGAGTGAGAAATAATTCTGTAACACCTTCTATAAATACCGTGTCTATAGGAATCTATAAACACTTTCATAAGACATAATAAAATGCATTCGTTAGGCATTATTAAGTAGTGATCATAATACATTGTTGTCAGTGCCAAAGAAACCCAGTCTCAGCTTGTACAATGCATTATAAATAAGAATCCTAACAATAAGTTTCTAAAATATACATCTCACTGTACTTTTGCCTCACAAATACAGCTTACGAGTGCTCATAAAGGGGTTATAGTAGCATATGGCTATCAATAATAATCTAATGACATTTATTGTCACTTAACTTGAAGCTTTCAAAGATGTCACAATATGTTAAACAACAGCTACAAGCAGATCGGTATCATTCATAAGGTGTTATGAATTATGGCACTGACAATAAAACATGTTATGAACATTACTTATAGTTCATTATGATGCACAATACTACAAACCCAGTTCCAATAATTTTGGGAAAGTATGTGAAAAGCTAATAAAAACAAAAAGCAGTAATCAGTAAATTCTATTTATCCTAAATATCCTTATAGTGTAAAGATTTGTTGCTCTTTTATTTATAATGTTTATATTCTTAATTTTGTGAAGGACAGAGTTTAGGTTTTTTTACTTTTAGTATTATATATATTGTCTGTATGGTAATAAGTAACAAACTGTAACCTTCTTAAGTAATTAATAAGGTTAATAGCTTGTTCATTAATTCTCTTCGTGATAGTGAACTTCCCCGCTGTGGGACTAAAGAGTTACCTTATTTGACCTGTATTAAACTGAAATCAGTACAAAAACACAATGTTTTACCTTTCGAACGTCATCGTTTCTTTTTGTAAATATTTGCTCATCCCAAATTTGATGCCTGCAACACTTTCCAAAAAGGTTGGGACAGGAGCATGATTACCACTGTGTCACATCATCACCTTTCCTTTTAACAGCATTTACTAAACGTTTGGGGGCTGAAAACAGTGATCCAATTTTGAAATCATATATTTTTTTCCCACTTATACTTCAGCTGCACAACTGTACGGGGCCTTCAGCAGCTGCATTCCAAAGCCTAGACTAGACATTTCACAGCCACTACGTCATAGAAGGCCGTTCCAAAGTGAAAGATCCTTCATATGCAGCCTAGAAATGCAGTCTACGTTCGGAGCGATTTCAAGGATGCAACAGATGTTTCCAGGCCTTCGGTTATAGTTCTCTGTACACCACGAAAAAGAGGGAAAACGAAGCCGCTGGAGCAGAGTTTGTTTTTTAAATGTTAGTTGTTCACGATCTTAAATTCTTCTTCGTTCTCTTATTAAGTGTAAAATGATTAATTAAAGCAGTCGTCCATATATCGCATATAATCCATATATCGTATTTGTAGCGCCGCAATTGCAAGAGGCGGGACCTTTCTGGTGACGTCACCACACCGCCTCGTTAGGACTGCTCCATTTGCGTGACCGATAGGTTACTAAGGAGGAGTCTTCATAGGACAGTCCTACCGAGGACCCGCACTACCTCGGCTGCAGCCCAGGCTTTGCAGCTAGTGTCATATTTTGAACTTAAAAAAGACACGATATGTTAAATAACAGCTGCGAGCAGACTGGTATCATTCATAAGGTGGGACACAGGCAGGCCAGTCTAGCACCCACACTCTCTGATTATGCAGCCATGCTGTTGTAACACGTGCACAATGTTTCTTGCTGTTGTCATGCTAAAATAAGCATGGATGCCCACTGAAAAAGGTTGTGGTTGTAGTTGTGGTTGTACTTGTGGTTTTCGGCCTTGTCCTTCACACACAGATATCACTAGTTTTCTTGTATGCGTAGTACATGTTTATACACATACATAGCCATGTTTATGAATGCATTATAACATCATGAATGTGCTCATACAGTCTTACAGACATGGTACATAGTTAATACTGAACCAGGTGTGTTCAATCAGGTCAAATACCAAAGTACTGGAGTCTAATACTCCTGTTTTTGGAGTCCTGGTGTTTGGAGTGTGAGAGGTTTAGGGGTTTTTAGGGTAAATGCACTGCATGCAGTGTCAAGTCAGGACAGTGAGCTGCTCACTCACACAGGACTGAAACAGGCAAAGAGAAAAGCAGGAATGTTCTTGGAAAAGGGGAAAGGTTTGGGCCCGACTCATAAAAAAATTCATAACATTGATTTTAAGGAGCAAAAAGTCAAGTCAATAACTTTGGCTGATATAATTTAATATGCTTAAAAATTTAAATAGATGCCAACAGTTTCAGTTAAACAGCTTCACTGACTGATATGACTGAAAACTGTTAAATATGATGCTCAGTTTCAGTTCAATGGTCAAATTTCTTAAACTCAATATAGCAGAAGTGATATAAATATACAACAAACCATTTATAAGTGACCTTATTATTTAACCCTTACACAGATCAATTACATTAACTCTCACAATGCTGGGCTCCATTAGTGCCTGATTGGTTGGTTGTTTTCCAAAAAAATCCTGAGTGTGGTTTTCCTACAGAACATTTAAAGGGGATCAGTCATGCTGTCGGAGTCTTGATCAATTTTCCAGCCCTCGAAACGAATGTTCAGAACAAAAATCATGATATTTATCTGATATATAATTTGAGAGATATTGAGATACTGAATTAAGTTTAACCTCAGAATACATGAAGCTTGATTCCTACATCGCCCAGAGTTCCTTTGCGCCTTTTCAAAGGTGGTGTGGGTGTGGCTATATCAGCATAGCACTGGCATAAGAAGCACTGGCCACACCCCCCTCATCTACCATGAGTCACTTAGCGCTGCTACTTCAGTGAGGATCTTTATTTCCTTTGGAATTAACGCTTTTACACTGTGCCAACCTGTGCAGGAAGAAAAGTCGGTCTAGATTGCACGCGACTGAAAGACTGTGAAACAGGCAACAGTTTAAAAAATAGCTGCTGCTATAAATAACCTGAACTGCAACAAGACATCATTTGTTCTGAGAAACATTCATGTGTGCTCAAGACACTTCACACCAAAATATTTCAAGAAGGAATTAAACAGGCCTGTCACAATTATTACATAAACGGCCCATCGCAACTGTCTGAGCTGACCGCAATTATATTCCACACTTGTTAGCTTTCACAACGATGAGTTTACGGCGCAATAAAAAAGGTAAACTGGGCGCATTCTCATTGCTTTGCTTGAGGTAAACACATGCAAATAGATGATTTTATGATTTTAACCATTTTTTCCTGAAAGTCTCGCATGACTGACTCATGATGTTAAAAAATAGCCAAACGTGACCGTTTCCCCTTTAAAGAAACATCTGGATTTCTGCTGTTGATGTTCATTCTGTAGAACCATCATATTGGCTGATTTGGGCCAAACGATATACAGTCGAATGCACAAGTTGTAAAAACTCCAGTCAAAATGCATGTTTTGTTTGTTTTCTACGTAAAAATAAATTTTAGTTTAAAACTGTAAAAAAACAATAAAACATAAAATCTCCCAATACATTCAATTCAGCACAAACAGTAACTGTGTATTAAAACGTACAGAAGTGTGTTCTCTGTAGAGCAGGGTTTCTCAACCACTGGGTCGAGGACTACAAGTGGGCCGCGAAAGAGACACCCCTGGGTGGTCTTTGGACCTATACTGAGGGGGTCCAGCGGTCCATAGTTGGCCCGTGATGGCACTTTGTCATAAAAATGTGACAATGCTTAGTTAACAACATTAATACAAGCCCCACAGTAGCAGCGCACAAAGGCAGCTTTGGCAATTTTTTTTTGCCCTTTGCCTCCAGAAACAGCTGACCTTGCAATTGTCCACTCATACCAATATTCTGGTGATATTTGCCAGGAGAACGTTACCTGCCTGACTGCATTGTGCCAGCTGTAAAGTTTGGTGGAGGAGGGATAATGCTACGGGGTTGTTTTTCAGGGGTTGGCCTAGAACCCTTAGTTTACTGATCTAAGCATTTAAGCAAAAATGTTGAGTTTTGTTCTCTTGTGGGCCTTCAAGCCTTCTAGTGATAAACAGGTGGGCCTTGAGGCGTAAAAGGTTAAGAAGCTACTGTAGAGGACGTGTTCACTCATTTTTACTTAGAAAATCAACAAAAAGACACATCTGACCAGGGGCGCCCAAACTTTTGCGCACGGCTGTATCAGTCGGGTCCCCAGCAAAGTTTTGGATCAGGTGCAGAGTTTTAGCTTTGCATACAGAGGTTTATGTGAAAGGGCGCGTCTGTAGTCGTGTGAGTGCGGCTGAGAGTTTCTCACCATGTTATTCTGTCTCTGCTGGTCCTCCATCATTGTGACCTGACTAACCGGAGCCATGCCCACCACCACAGACTTCGGGCAGAGAGAGGGGGAGCGGGAGAGGAGGACGAGAAGGAGGAAGAAAAGGAGCAAAAAAAAGGAAAAAAAAGGGAAAAAGTGAGAGCAGAGGAGTAGGGGTTAGAACAGCATGCAGCTTCCGTCTGACAGAGGACAGAAATGGCATTCAGGGCAGTGTGAAGACTCAGCAGTGCAGAAAAAGACAGGAACACAGACACAAACGCAGGCTGCTGATTGGTTACCTGCTGCTGCACGTTGCCATGGGTGACGGGAATGGAACCGGGCGGCCTGTTGAGGAAGTTCTGATTGGACGGCACCTGGCCGGACTGCATCTGCCCCGCGTTACCCATCTGAGAGAAGAAACGCAGTCAAAGGTCAAGAGACTTATTTGTGTGCATGTACATTTAGAATAAGTCGGAATTCTGATAAAGGAAACTAAAAATAAAAACAGTGATTATTTTATTTAGGTCCGCAACAGAGTTTAGGTCAGGGGTCGGCAACATGCGTCTCTTTTACTGCCCTGTTTCAGCTCCACAGCTGAATTAGATTTGTAGGTAAAAATAAAATAATCATCCTTTACAGTAAAATAAAGCTCTGCTGATTGTTCAACACAGTTTTACACTAAATGATCTTAAACGCTGGTGTTAATGTAGAAGATCAGCGCAGACTGCTGGTCACCATAGCAACACAGACAACAGTCTCGCCCAGCTGGTAGCTAACAACAAGGCAAAGACGAACATCGAGAATTTGGAGATTAATGGACTTATTTGTGTTTATAATCACTCCAGCTGGTTTCCTGATACGTTTAATCTGCAACGAGAAACTGTCAAACAGTAAAAAGTCGCAAAACTGAAGTCGCTTCTCACTCGCCAGCTTCTTTTTTGAATTTTCCCAACAACTTTCGAACAAGAAGCTGGCAAATGAAAAGCGACTTCAACCTTGTAAAAAAATCTAACGTTGAGAGACGTTTTACAAGAAAATGTTCTACTTTTGAGGAAAAGTTTCCTGTTAGAGATGCGAAAAAAATAGCTATAGCTGAGCTTAAGCTTACAGCAGAGCAAAGCAAGCCTGCGTTTTCGTTTATATTATATTATACATATTTACATCCAAGATGGTAAAATAGACATAAAATGTTGTGGCTCCTAAGGTGGTTTGATTTTTGCTAAAAGGACAAAATGGCTCTTCTTAACATTCGGGTTGCAACCCTAGTTTAGGCTTTTGTGACATGGTATCATTGTGCCATTGATATTTTCGTGCAATTTTAGTGCACAATTTCTCTGACTTCAACCCCATCCAACACCTTTAGGATGAACTAGAACGGAGATTGTGAGCCAGACCCTCTCGTACAACATGCTCTTCTGGATGAATGGGCAGAAATTCCCACAGAGACTCTCCAAAATCTTGTAGAAGCTTCCCAGAAGAGTGGAAGATGTTACAGCTGTAAAGGGGGACCAACCCCATATTAATGCCTATGGATTTAGAATGGGGCATCAGTGTAATATGTAGGTGCCCCAATACTTTTGTCCACATAGTGTATGTAAATGTCTCTGCTCTGATTGGCTGTCTTGTATTGTGCCTCATTCAAAAAGCAGTCTCTAGAGCTTCAGTATGAGAGGGTGGGGCTAAACTGCTGCAGGCTGAATAGGCAGATATATAGACATGAGTTCTTGCGACATCACATGAACAATGAATTCAGAACAAGCTGTTTTTGCAGTTTAATGTCTATATATGGACTGTATGGACAGTGGAGTGAACAGCACAGTCTGAAACTTTATAATATTACTTGCATATTATGATAAACTCCTCTACTTTAAAAAGGAAAAAAGGTTTTCTATGATAAAGGCCCTTTAAAAAGGCAGGACAAGGCCAGTTTTCCTTGAAAAGGGCCCTTTAAGACTAGTAATCATTTCGCCGGGGGTGATTATGCATGTGTGTGTCCGTATCTCACCGTGCGGTGCTGCTGAACTTGTTTATGGTTGGTGATGACCTGTCGGATGCCGTTAACAAAGCCGCTCTGGTCATTAGGGATCAGGCCCATGAAGATCCGTTTTTTCGAGGAATAGAGCAGCATGAGAACCCGCACTTCACACGGAGCGCTGTGGGGGAAGTGAACACACCCAGCCTACACACACACACACACACACACACACACACACACGCACACACACACACACACACACACTCCATACATTATAGATTGAACTTCAGGGTTTTCAAAGTGAATGTGAAAGCCTCTCACGCCCCAGACACTCCTTCAATAACGTCTAATTCCTGTGGAACTCTGTATGATATCCGGATGATTTTCATCCAAACAGTCAGAATTGCTCTTAAAGAGAGAACTCATCACCCTCAAAGTGAAATTCAGAGTGACGTGAAGAGCACCCGTTAGTGAAAAATAGCCCTATCACAGTTATACACCACCGCCTGGTCAAATACTACCCTCTAGTGGACAATAATGGGAGGTACAGCCTTTAAATATAGAGACTAAATAGACTAAATATCCAGCTTCTAAATGATTCAATTTGATTCCGATTCATTCTGAAATTATTCAATGTATCATTTAATCAGGTTACTTTGGTACAATTTAGAATTATTTATCCACAATACGCGAATGTGTCTAGAGGAACTGGTTACAGCCAATACAGACAATCATAAACTGAGACCTTTTCCGTCAAAAAGAACATAGTTTGAGATTTTTATTTCAGCCAATACTTTACTTAATATTATTATAACTAATTATAATCCATTTCAAGTGTTCTAGGTGTTTCTTGCACTTGCACACTACTAGTATGGTACCAATAAATCATCATTTTTAATTATAGTGCTTTTCTATGCTCAAGGATGCTTTACAATCAAAGAACATGAACACAAATAAGCCTTTCTTGGTGATTTAAAGTAGAATCTCGACATAAATCTCCAAAACTCAGCCTCTCTCTTTAAGTGTAAGCCCCAGTGGTCAATTACCCATTAAACCTGCCTGTATTCCCATGTATGTCAAAAATACTGTATTATCTACAAAATAGGAACTTTACACATGAAGAAAAATGCATTTTAGCTTTCAATGCAAGTTAATGTAGAGAGATTTCATCCCAAGTAATTCTGGACTCTTTCTATTGGTCTATTCGTCATGAATTTTCACACAAGGTAAAAAAGCAGCTGGTTTCCAATAAGCATTTGTTCCCACGGTGAGGAGCAGTATGTGTAGATGTACTCACGAAGCCGTTGGCCATGATGCGATAGAGACCCTTCAGAGACTCCACGTCTTTGTTGGTGAAGAGAAACTGAACCATGCGAGAGTTCCTGAACAGAGGACCCAGCGTCGTCTACACAGACAGAAACACAGGAAATACCCCAATAAAATATCAAACATGCAGTGCGTCTCTCTCCTCTACAGATCACTGTACGTTTTCAATACAGCAGCCAGCCACCCAGTTCAGTCTGATTACTGAGTTCAGGTGTTTCAGCCACACTCATTGCTAACAGGTGGTTAAAATTAAGCTCATAGTCCTGCAGTGTCCACAGACAAACACTGGCAGTAGAGGGTTGTACTGAAGAGCTCAGTGACTTTAAACATGGCTCTGTCATAGGATGCCGCCTCTGCCACAGGTCAGTTTGTAAAATTTCTGTCCTGCTAGATCTGCCCCAGACAACTGTAAGTGCTGTTATTGTGAAATGGAAGCACCTAGGAGAAACAACAGCTCAGCCACGAAGTGGTAGACCATGCAAACTCACAGAGAGGGGCAGCTGAGGGCTGAAGCATACAGTGTTTCACTCACTAAAGAGCTCCAAATTGCCTATGGAAGCAACATCAGTAAAAGAACTGCATATTAGGAGCAGAACCCAAAATGGGTTTAAGCCTAAGATCAGAATGCACAATGCCAAGTGTCGGATGGAGTGGTGTAAAGCGCCGCCACTGGACTCTGGAGCAGTGGAAACGTATTCTGTGGAGCGACCAATCACACTTCTCTATCTGTCAGTCTGATGGATGAGTCTGGGTTTGGTGAATGCCAGGAGAACGTTACCTGCCTGACTGCACTGTGCCAGCTGTAAAGTTTGGTGGAGGAGGGATGATGATATGGGGTGTTTTTCAGGGGTTGGTCTAGAACCCTTAGATCCAGTGAAGGGGAAATCTTAAAGCTTCAGCACCAAGACATTTTGGACAATTGTCTTCTAACTTTGTGCAGGAACATTTGGGGAAGAACCTTTTCTGTTCCAGCATGACTGAGCCCCAGTGACCAAAGCAGCTCCATAAAGTCATGACTGGGTGAGTTTGGTGTGGAGGAACTCGACTGGCCCTCACAGAGCCCTGACCTCAACCCCATCCACTACCTTTGGGATGAACTAGAACAGAGATTGAGAGCCAGGCCCTCTCATCCAACATCAGTGTCTGACCTCACAAATGCTCTTCTGGATGAATGGACAGAAATTCCCACAGAGACTCTCCAAAATCTTGTAGAAGCTTCCCAGAAGAGTGGAAGCTGTTAGAGCTGCAAAGGGGGACCAACTCCATATTAATGCCTATGGATTTAGAATGGGATCCATAAAAGCTCCTGTAGGTATAATGTGTAGGTGTCCTAGTATATATATGTATGTATACGCACACTGTAAAACATGATTCAATGTATTAACTTAAAAAACGTAAGTAAGCCAGTTGCTTTAAAAATGAGTTCATTGAACTTGTTTTTACATTCTGTTAACTTATTATTTGAACATCGATCAATGAACTCAAAATTTTAACTAAACCAGGTTATATACTTTAAGTGATAACATTGAATCCTTTTTCTATACATGTCAATAATATCTACCAGAGTGCTGATACTACACAAGACATTTTCATACAGCATGTATTTAATGTATACGACCATTTAAAGAGGTTTTAACTGCTTCTTTTTCAGAGGCCCTACAGAAAACAGTGTGCACAGTTCTAAAGGTAAACACTGGCAGCAAATCAGAGGTTACTAATGAGGGCAGACAGAGGCTTAACAGGATATTCTTCAGGATATATCTTCAGCTTTCACTGCCTTTCCATTCGAGTTTCAGAGAAGACCACGCAGCAGAAACGCCCCACCAAAACTCGTCTCCTGAGTGTTCAATTAGAGTCTGTTTAAATCGCAAATGAGCTGGCAGAAACCGCACGTTAGTTCATCTTTGCTCAGAACACTTCCAGCCAAATTCAGCTAAAACTGTATATCACCGACTTCTCAGAGCTCATAATCATGAAAGCGCTGCCATTTAAGAACCACCTGCTACAAAAGCGAGAGCACAAAAACACACAGCTTCAGCTAATAGGCTCCAACTGTGCGGCTTAAAACTGGGCCCTGCTTTCCTTCTTCATCCTAAAGAGAGGTTTTTCCCCCCACACTTACCAGCAGCTGTTGGGGGATCAGCTGCATGATGAGTTTCTGTGGCCACTGCTCAGCGTTTCTGCAGTTTAGAGAAGGAGAAAGCACAGAAATAAGCATGTATGAAACACAAATCTACTATTTTAAATAGATAAATAGATAAGTGTGTTTTTTCAAGTAAAAATACTATGTAACATTAAGATAAACATAATAATACAGTAAAAAAGAACAAATGCAGTAAAATGCGACAAGATCGTCTTTATTTGCATTGAAGTTCATTCATATCTCACTATGTTAGTTTTGGGGATTTGGAGACCTCTCTGGTGGAAATGAGTAATTGCATGATACGTGCGGAAGAACATTTTTTAAGGTGGGTTGTGCTTCGATACGGAGCCCTGTTGGTGACATCCGTAATAAATAAAAATAAGGCGTGGCCACGCCGTATTAACATGTAGGAACGAGATAGTAATATGTGGCCACAACTTAGTAAGGCGTTGGAACGAGACAATTAAGTCATGGCCACAACTTAGTAAGGCATGGCAATGGCCACGACATAGTCCGAAGCTACAGAGCCCTGCTGGTGACCCGTATAAATTCAATTATAAAACTGATAGTTTCGGTCCTAAAATCTGATTGACTCAGCCGCATTCGATCTATGACATCTATGACCACGTCACAATAACTAAACTCTGTATCACTGCGCCACGGCACGAAAAAAACTTTGTGCTGTTAAAGGAACAATCTTGGACTCTGATGCTGCTCACATGGAGCACCAAATGTACTAAAAAAGAAAGAACCCTGTTTTTGTTTAAACTGAGGGGAGACTTATGATCTTAACTAGAACCAGGCTGGTCAGCTAGCTAACAGGCTAAAAGAGCCAACAGCCTAAACAGCTCCATCATTAATATCACAGGCTGGAATTAAAGCACTTACAGTCTGATTAACTGTAAAACTGCAGTATAAAGTCTGAAAATATCACTTGAATGTCTCACACACTTCAAATTTCGCATCAAACCCAGGCTGAATCCCAAACGGCTCTGTACTCCCTAAATAGTGTGCTAGCTATTAAAGTTTAGAAATTCTAGCCTCTTCAGCCAAATAGTGCATCATTTATGGAGTGTGGATGTGTCTGAGTCCCAAATGACTATTTCTTAGCTGTATTTTGCTCTGTTGGGTTCAGGATCCAGTATTTAAACTCCTACGTAGTGCACTATGTAGGGAGCAGGGAGCCATTTGAGATTCAGCCCCAGCATGAGAATAGTATGGGTATAATAGATAGAATGAGAATAATAGGAACTGCTGGCACGGAAGGATGTAAACAAAAGCAGTGCATGATGGGAGCTGTAGTTTGGCACTCACAGATTCTCTCCTTGGTTGACTTGCACTTGGCAGGGCAGTGAGCGGGTGAGTTTGGTGTTGGAGTCCATGGAGGACGCTTTCGGCTTCTGTAGTGATTTACAGAGGAGGAGAAGAGAGGAGAGAGGAGAGAGAGCAGAGAGGAGGAGAGGAGGAGGGGAAGAAGGGAGAGAGCGAGCAGGGAGAAGGAGAGAGGAGGAGAGGGCAGGAGAGAGAAGGAGAGAAGAGAGAGGAGGCGGGAGGAGAAAAGAGGAGGTGGAAGAGAAGGGAGGAGAAGAAAGAACAAGAGAGAGCAGGGAGAAAGGAAAGGAACAAAAAGAGGGGAGGAAAAGGAGGGATAAAATGAGAAGGAGAGGTAAGGAGAAAAGAGATGGAAGGAGAGAGAAGGAAAGGACAGAGGTGAAGAGGAGAGGGAAGGAGAGAAGAGTAGTGGAGAGAAAAGGAGGCAGGATAGAAGAGGAAAGGGGAGGGGAGAAGAGGAGAGGAGAGAAAAGGGGGGAGGAGAAAAGAGGGGAGAAGAGGAGGAAAGAGAAGTGGAGAGGAGAGAAAAGGAGAGGAGAGAAGACGAGAAGGGTGAAGAAGAGAGGAGAGAAGAGAGAAAAGGAGGGAGGAGAGAAGATGGAAAAAGAGGAGAGGAGAGGAAAGGAGAGATGGGAGGAGAGAAGGAGGGTGGAAAGAAGAGGAGAGGAGAGATGGGAGGAGAGAGGGCGAGAAGGGAAAGAAGAGGAGAGAAGTGAAGAAGAGAGGAGAAGAGAGAAGTGGAGAAAAGAGAAGTGAAGAAGAGAAGTGAAGAAGAGAAGACAAGAGGATAGGAGAGGAGAAAGGAAAAGGGGGAAAGGAGAGAGGAGAGGAGACAAAAGGAGAAGAGAGAAGAGAAGATATGAGATGCGACAAGAAGAGAAGAGATGAGATGCGACGAGAAGAGAAGAGACGAGAAGAGACGAGAGAAGAGAAGAGAAGAGAAGAGAAGAGAAGAAACAAGTAGAGGTTAAGACACAGACAGACAGACGCAGTGAATGAGCCTGACTGACTGAGCTGGGCTGCCTGAGTGTGAACTGTCCAGAATGTGAGATGATGCAGGACAAACATGGAAACAGTTTTAAGCTGTTTTCACTCCTAGATCGGCTGACAAAGTCTGATTCAGAATTCAGTGAATGCTCTTTTACTCTCACGTTTGCTGCCATTTGAGTCAAAAAAGTCCTACTTTGCATCAAAATAGTCACTCATAACATCTGTATTTATCAGTCATAACAATAATGATAAAACTGACTTGATATAAACTTCTTTATGATTGCTTATGTTCAAACTGTAAACCAATCAAGTCACTGATACAATATGATCTGCAAGTCGTGCCAAAATTAAAGAAATTGCTTCACTATTATTTAACAGCTCTGCTTTTATTAACAGCAGTCTGTCCCTGCTGTCGGAACAAAATCTTGTATCTGCAAAATGGTAACTTTACAGGAGAAGGAAAAAACTTACTTTACTTTTAATGTAAGTCAATGGAACCAGAATGTTTTCCAGATAAATTTGGACCGTTTCTTTTGGTCCATTAATCATGAAATATGAACACAACGTAAAGGGCAACAGGTATTTTCAAATTATGTCAAAAACTGAAAAATGACAAAAATGGAGGTAAGAGGTTTTGGTCTGACAGCAGCTGCAAGAGCGATGAGCGTCTGTAAAGGGTCAGATGTTAAAAGAGGCAGATTATATGCAAAGAGTGCAGCACTGATGCTAGAAGAGGCAAAAACATGCTCCAACATTCATTTTCCCCATTTGGTGCGGATCATCACAAAAATGTGCTCCCTCAGCAGTGAACTCGACCCGGGTTCATCTGGAACCAAACCGAGACCCGGGATTTTGGCCTGACCACCATTCACGACCAAACAAGGCAGGTGTGAAAGCGCCTTAGATGATGTTTTTAAAACGTAGAAGCTTTACAGTCTTCATACAGAGCGCAGATGAAACCAGAGCAGTCTGCAGTGACTCAGTGAAGCATGTTCAACCCTACTCCTCCAGATGGCGACTTGGTGATGGGCCACGGCATCGGCCTGTTTGGTCTGCTGGCACGATAAATCACCGTCCAGATGGTGATAATGACCACCGTGTGTGTGTGTGTGTGTGTGTGTGTGTGTGTGTGTGTGTGTGTGCATGAGTGTGTATTTGTGTTTCCTGAACATTTGTGTTGACTCGTCAAAAACCGTGTCAGTAGCTGTTTATGTTGGAGCGTGTTCCCTCGCTGTCCAGATGTTGTTCTGGGTGACCTCCTCGAGGATGGATCGTGGCCAGTAGAGTGAGAAAGCCTCCACCAGTCAAAGACTAATAAAGATAACAGGGATGTTCTGAAACGATCTGAAAAATCTAGGTCTATTTTAATGGGTCAGTATCGGGTCAAGCCCACAAACCTCTGTTAGGGCTAGAGATGCACAGATAGCAATACCTGATCCTTCAGTGTCGGCCAATGCAGAGTACCGATATCAACACTAGCTCTATCTAACCTAACTCACCTACAAGTCCTGATATTTATACATTTTAAAAATATTTCATTTTGGTAAAATCTATGTTCTGCATCACAAATAAAACACACTCTGACTGGCTAGATGGCGTTTACTTGTTAGATTGCATTTATTAGATGCTTAAGAACCATGTTTAACAATTTAAGTAAAGGTAAAATATCTTTACTGTGTAGAGAGAACTGAACAGTAACCAGATAAACCTGTGGTGTTTACATATCAGCACCCAGCAGCTTTTCTGGCTCAAAAACGGAGCTGAATGTTGTTTCACATCCAAGTTTCTCAAGTTCTTTGTCTCATATGAGCGTCTTGTTCAGTCGTGCTGCATTTCTGAGCGTCAGTTCAGTGAATATCACCGTCATTCTCGCTGTCAGTTTAAGCAACTTTCAGTGTTTTTTCAGTCTTGGATGAAACGACGGGCCGCGAGACCCCGCTGCCGAGTGATACAGCTGACCGACAGAGGTGCATCACAGGTGGGGCTAGTGGACGCACAGGCCTGGCTAGTGGGCTGCTATGCTTAAGGCTAAATCGAGGCTAAATGCTATCATTATGCCGAGAGTCCGGCGGTTTCCTTCCGCTCTCAAAATAACATTAACTCAGACTGTAAGTGACCAGACCGCGGCAGTTGAGTGATTACTGAGAGAAGCAGCTCAGCTGTTCAGGTAACACCAACACTGCCGTTACAGATTCTGCCATGAGCTTTTTACAGCTGCTTATCTGCCCAAACCGCCGACGTGTTCGGTTCTCTCTACTGGCAGAAACTGCTTCGCGGTATCGGTCATATGTATCGGTATCGCCATCACCAATATCGATACAGTACCGGTATTGGTGCAACACTAGTTAAGACTATACATTCACTTAACACGACTGCAATCTTGAAAACCAAAGTGAGGATGAGGTGGGAAAATTCCAGAAAGTTGCTACAAAAGATGATTTGCTGGACTACCAATCTTGGACTGAGGCCTAATTTTACAATATATGTATAAATGTATAAAAATGGGACGAAGAGGGACGTAAAATACCAGGATCAGTGATGCTGAAAGGCTGCAGCAGCTGGACATTATTTGCTCAATGACACTGAATTTTCCTGTTCCACCTTAAAAGTTACATCTTGGTGCCTCATTTAAGGTGGAACGGGAAAATTCAGTGTCATTGAGAGCTGAAAGGCATGAAAACAGATGAGGAGGCTGCTCCACTTCTGTCTGACAGGTGAGTAATATTACCTTTTTTTTTTTTTCTGTTTCACACAATCAATAGGTCAGTATTGTTTTGTCTAGTTTGTTAATGTTTGTGATAGCTACTACCAACTAAATAGCTTTGCAGCATCAATTGTAGCAACAGTTTGCGAACCCACAACTTAGTTAACGTTAGTTACGTTACTTGTTGTGTTCACTCTAGTGTTATACCATGGTATTTATCTGTACAACATTTGCCAAAGGTTTTATGGCCAGAAAGATCTTTGCGAGCCCCGTGTCCTTCGCCTTGGCAATAGGTGTCCATGAATTTAGGGGCGGAGCTTCTGAAGGAGCACTGAATGGAGGGGTGTATTCGTTTCGCTGTTTAAATATGAACAATCGTTCTCCAGAATCATATAATGCACCTTTAACAAATGAATTTTCATTTAACCTAACATTCGATTAACAATCAGTTAATCAATGAACAATTATATAAGCTGCTCATATAAAAAAATAAACAAATTCAAATAAAAAAATAAATAAATAAACAAATAAATAGACAGACTTGTGCCAGTTAATTGAAATGCCTGATGAAGACTAACTACGCACATTCTGCTAAGATGCATGAAGAGCCGTTCTCTCACCTCCTGCCATTCCAGAACTCCACTCCACACCACAACTTTATTGGGCACCCCCTGCTGACCACCGATGGGATTCGCCGGTGATGCTGAAACACCAGGCTAGATTAAAAAAAAAACAAAACAAAAAAAAAAACATTGAGATAAATCCATTAGATTAACATATATACAGTTGCACACAAAAGTCTGTGAACCCCTGATCAAATTCCACCTAAAGAATTGTAATTGAACTGAACTGAGATTTACACGCCTGCTTACCATGCCGGGCTGGGAGGACGGTGGCGCCTGCTGATTGGGTGCTTGCTGCTGTTGGGGGGGCTGAGGGGCCTGCTGATTTGGCGCAGGCTGACCAGGGGGCTGGACTTGTGACGGCTGCGGTTGCTGCTGAGGAGGGGCTTGTTGTTGGGGCATCATGGGTGTGGAGACCGTGGTGACTGTGGACAGGCTGGGCTGGCTGGCCGGGGTTAATTTAACTGGCTGGGTACTGAAGGGTGGACCTGCATTCACCATCCCTGGAACTGAGACAGATAATGAGATTAATTATACAAAATAAAAGTAATAAATAAGTTTCTAGTTTAAAATGCATGAGGGAAAAAAAACATAGGGTTAAACTGAATACAAATTAATAACAATTAATTACTTACTGCTAATAAAAACAACTAAATATACAGGGTTACAGATGTGCTACAAGTTTTAAGTGGTGTGTTCTGTAAAGCACGTCCAACCTAGCAACAGTTGCTATGCAAGAACACACAGTTACATGCAAACGTAGGCATGCCTACACATTTTACTGCACAATTACTGCATATTGCTGAAAAAAATAATGTACAAATGCTACGGCACATTTCATAAATTATGTTTTGTCCCCCAATATGTTAAACTCCGAAAATAAATAGAAATTGTACACTAAAACTTCCACTAAAAAACGGCATATTTAAACGTGTTCTCTGTAGAGGATGTGTTTACTTATTTTACTTAGAAAAATCAAAAAGCAAGGTTTGACCAGGGGTGCTCAAACTTTTGCATGTGACTGTATTTGTGTGCAGAACAGAAACAGGTCAATTAGACATGCTAGGCAATGGATAAAGTACATAAACTAATCCATTTACAATCAAACGATCGAAGTATGGCTTACGTAACATTTACACACAATCATATTTTTGCCATAAAGATTGTGTATATATATAAAACAAATGCAATTCATTTATTAATTACTAATCATGTAATCCACCCATACACTTACTGTATTACCAATTATAGATATCTATCACATTTGATATTTCAGCTTGAAAATAACAGAAATTGATCTGGGGTTCCCAGACTTTTGTGTACAACTGTATGTATTTTCATATGATAGATTTATCTTCTGAATTTATTCTTAAAAAATATATATATATATATATATATATATATATATAAATAAATGTTTGTTTTAGGCTTTAGTAGAAAAAAAACGTCAACAGACATAACTGTTAGCTTGATGCTAATATTACACAGGGTTTCCCATTGACAGGCTAACCGAAATTAGCATTACGCTTCCATAGAAATTTGATTAAAAAAAAAAGCCACTTTAAATTTAAAACGGTTTGTGGATTATTGGTATAAATTGCTATATTTATTTAGAAAAATTACTATATTTATAACGGTGGGTTTTACAGACATTAAGTACGTTTTTACACACAAGTTAATCGGCCCTGAAGCGTCCCAGAACTGTCTGACCAACATCCTGGGTGCTTTCATTGTCCCTAGGATGGCAGGACATCGTTAGCCTGGAGCCCATCATAAGATTACGGACTTTAGAGTACAGTTTAAAGATGCGTTTTCTGTTGTTATTGTCTTTTTCTGTTGGTCAATCTGTACTGCCCGCTTGACGACACACTGGTGTTCATACAGAGAAGCTTCTGATGATCCAGCTTCTCTGCAGCCTGTAAATGTCAGCAGCACTAATGAGATGCTCTGTGTTGACAGAGACTTCGCAGCTGTTTTAACAGCAGTTTTCATGTGAACTGTGTTATTTTCTGCTCGGTTATGCTGTGTGCGCTTGGCTATGCCTGCTTGCTACAGCAATGACTTTTAACAAGAACTTTCTTTGGCTGATTATGACGTCCTCCGTTTGGTACACAGAGGTCAATCATATAATCATGTTTTGCTGTTGTTAAAATGAAAAACACTGATTTTGTAGACATTCAGCTCAACAGCTATAAATAATCATCTCACTTTTGGTTCTGCAGAGTCTTTTTGTTTATGAACAATGTGCTACAGTTCATTAAAATATACATCATCTCATAAATAATTCAGCTGCACAATCAATACACACACAAACACTGACACAGGTGGTCGTTCGATCTTTAACCAATTAAATATTAACTGATTTATAGTCTTACGCAACAAGTATTTTGCGCAATGCTATAGAAGAACTACTTTTGGTCAACTGATAAACCTTTAGAGAACCATTTTTAGCAACAGAGTGGGAGTGTGAAGAACATTTTAACTGCAAATGTAGTTCCCTCATTCAAGAATAGCTTTTAAAATGGAACAAATTTCATTTCTGGATAAAAGTTATTTCCAACTATACTGCAAAAAATGATATCTCAGTGAGTGTAAACATCTTAAATGTAGTCAACATATCTATATATCTAATATTTGTTATTATGAGACTGTTGTAAGAATATTGCCAGATGATTTAACTTATTTATAGACATTTTTACTTGTTTTTAAGTAGTTTTATCTTATAAAAGTGTCTTATTTCATTGGCAGATCATGTTACTTCTTTTTAGCATTTAGCAAAATTATCTACATTATTTTCAAAACAAGTAAAACAATTTGCCAGTGGAATAAGACACTTTCACTGAATAAAATCACTTAAAACAAGTATAAATGTACAGAAACAGGTGGAATAATCTTATAATATTATTACAGGTTTATTGACTGCATTTAAGAAGTTTTCACTTGTTAAGATATTGTCAAGTGAAATTATCTTCCAGTCAATATATCTAATATTTCTTATTTTGAGATGGTTGTGTACCTACTTAAGATTATTTAGCTTATTTCTAGACATTATTGACCTATTTTAGGCAATTTTATTGAGTAAAATTCTCTCACTGAACTGGCAGATCATTTTCCTGGTTTCAAGCTCATTTCTTAAAACAAGCAAAATGATCTGCCAGTATAGTGAGATAACTTTTACATAATAAAATCACCTAAAACAAGTAAAGATATTTGGAAAAAAGTTAAACAATCTTAAAATTAGCTTACAACAATCTCAACAGGAGAAATATTGGATATATCAACTAGATTTAAGATAATTTTACCAGACAAGATACTATTTTTTGCAGTGTACTGCTCTGCTGTGCAGTTATTCATCACAGAAGTCAGTCAGGTCTGTACCATTTACAAGCCAAACACACCACTGATGCAGTGATATCAGTCATATCAGTAAAGTTTAGAACATTAGCGCTGGAGGACGCCTTCAGAAGACCACACTGGACAGTGCTCGCAGGAGAACTACGGATAAATCAACCAGCAGCAAACTAACAAATGCTGATAATAAAGCTAGTAATAAAGTAAGCTGTATTTTAAAGGAAAAAAAAAAACATTTTATAATATTTTATATTATAATAATTAGTCCCGCCTCTAAAACGTTTATTTATTTGTGATTAAAACTTAAAGCTTTCTTCAAAGAACATATACAACCCCATTTCCAAAAAAAGTTGGGAATGTAAATAAAAACAGAACGCAATGATATGCAAATCATGTAAATCATATTTTGTAAAGGAAAATACTACAAAGACAACATATGAAATATTGAAATGAAGAAAGTTTATTGTTTTTTGAAAAATGTATGCCCATTTTGAATTTGATGGCAACATGTTCCAAAAAAGTCTCTGTAAGTGTTTGGGAACTGAGGAGACACTGTTGTAGTTCTGAAAGGGAAATGTTTTCAAGTACTTGTTTGATATTGGATTTCAGCTGTTCATCAGTTCAGGGTCTCCTTTATCGTATTTTTCATTTTATAATGCACCAAATGTTCTCAGTGGTGACAGGTCTGGACTGCAGGCAGGCCAGTTTAGCACCTGGACTCTTTTAATACAGAGCCATGCTGTTGTAATAGATGCAGAATGTGGTTTGACATTGTCTTGCTGAAATAATCAAGGCCTTCCCTGAAAAAGACGTCGTCTAGACAGCAGCATATGTTACCAAAACATGTATATATCGTTCAGCATTAATGGTGCCTTCTCAGATGTGCACGTCACCCATGCCATGTGCACTAATGTCCCCTATACCATCATGAATACTGGCTTTTGAACTGTGCGCTGATAACAAGCTGAGTGGTCTTTAGTCTGGAGGACACGGTGTCCATGATTTCCAAAAAGAATTTCAAATGTTGATTCGTCAGACCACAGGGCACTTTTCCGCTTCACCTCAGTCCATTTTAAATGAGCTCGGGCCCAGAGAAGGTGGCAGCATCTCTGGATCCTGTTTATTTATGGTTTCTTCGGCATTTTAGAGTTTTAACCTGCATTTGTGGATGCACTGATGAACTGTTTTCACAGACGGTGGCTTTCAGAAGTGTTTCTGAGCCCATGTAGTGATTTCCACTAAAGAATCATGTCTGTTTTTAATGCAGTGCCACCTGAGGGCCCAAAGATCACAGCCAGCAAATACTAGTTTTTGGCCTTTTCCCTTACATACAGAGATTTCTCCAGATTCTCTGAATCTTTTAATGATATTATGTACCGTAGATGATGAAAAGCAAAAGTTCTTTGCTATTTTATGTTATTCCTGAATTGTTGTACAATTTGATCATGCAGTCTTTCACAGAGTGGTGAACCCCTCCTCATCTTTAGTTCTGAAAGACTCCGCCTCTCTGAGATGCTTTTTTATACCCAATCATGTTACTGACCTGTTGCCAATTAACCACCAGATGTTTATTTTAGCATTACACAACTTTACCAGACTTTTGTTGCCCCCATCCCAACTTTTTTGGAACGTGTTGTTGGCATTAAATTCAAAATGGGCATATATTTTTCAAAAAAACAACAACATTTCTCAGTTTCGATATTTGATTTGTTGTCTTTGTACTATTTTCAATGAAATATAGGGTTTATATGATTTGCACATCATTGTATTTTGTTTTTTCTTTTACATTTTGCACAGTGTCCCACCTTTTTTGGCAAATGGGGTTGTAGATAAAATTTCTCATATGGACAGTAAAGGGGGAGGTGAACAAACAAAACAGCACAAGATCCTGAACGAATGAAATAAAAGTGAACTCACAGCGACTCTTCTGATTATTAGCCGCCTCCACAGCCATCGCTGCTGCAGCTGCAGCCGCATTTAGAGAGGGCTAAATAGAGGGAGAGACACCAAAAAACCAGAGAGAGAGAGGGTGAGAGAGAGAGCACAACACTGAGATGTACTGTATGGAAATGAGAGAGCTCTATATCTCTCAAAGAATAGTATGAAGAACATTATCAACAGCTAATAATAATAATTTTGTTTTTTATTTTTTCCCCGAGGTCCACTTACAACATATGCATGATTTTATGTATCAAAGGCAGTCATAATTCAGTATGATCAATCCCAATCTCTCTTTATCCCTTACAACTAAATAGGCTATTTCTGTTAAGCCTGATATATGTAAATGTGCTCAGCTCTTATTGGCTGCCTCAGTCAAAAAGCAGCCGAGACGGAAAAACCTCAGATTGAGTGGGTGGGGCTAAACTACTGCAGGCTAAATAGGTGTATATATGTAAAAGTGCAGGATTTTGTGACATCAAAAAAAGGCTGATCTTGCAGCGTTTTTTCATGTTGGGGCAATATGGCAAAAATATAATATTGCGATACTTGAAATTTTGACGATACAAGATACGTCACAATTTTTTTTAGACATCTAATCAGTTGAAATGGAGAAAAAAAAACATTATTGCTACAGTTTTCAAAAATACCATCAAAAACTGTGAACTCAATAATTTATTCAATATTTTGCATACTGTGCTGCACTAAATCCAGTTAGGCTGGACTAAATTTGCTCTCTTTATAATGCAACATGCAGTTGGTCAATGTTCTACAAGTACTGACGACATACACGATCTGTCAATAAAGGCATTTTGTATTGTGACATAATTTATCACGATAATGATGTATATTGTCATACTGCTCAGCCTTAGTTAATGGTATGTTCTGAAACATTTACCTGGTATGGGTGAGCGGCGCTGATTGGAGTAACCTGGGCGGCAGCACCAATAGGAGGCGGCTGACCGACAGGCATGGACTGTGGGGGTAAGACTGGTTTGAGAGGGACTGAACCAGAACCTCCTCCAGGGGCAACTAAACAGGGAAACACAACAGAACTACTTTTGAATGACACTGTATGTGCCTTTCATACATACAGTGTGATAATTAAACAGACGTTCCTTTTCCAGACGGACAGATGGTCACATCAGTCGGTCTGCTTAATAACAGTGTCATTTATGTGCAAAAGTGCACAGTATATTTGTTTATTCTCGACAGCATTCTGACTTGTGATTAGGAAAAAGTTTCAAGCCTGGTAGACCAACCGGGAAATCTGTTCAGAGCATGAAGTGTTTAACTAGTATTTCATCACGAGTTAAATTAAATTGCAAAAAAAATGTGTTTTTTTGAATTGTCTACGGCTTTCTGTTTAATTTTCACTGATTTTCATGGCTTATTTCAGAGTATTTTGCTGCGTGAGACGTGCGGAAAAAAAATTGCCGCCGGCTCTATTTTCTAAACACCGCACCGCTTTAGTGTGGCATCTGGGACTCTCTGCCGCTTTGCACGAGTAGCCTGTGTGAAAGTGCTGAGCGGTTAACATGGGCTCCGAAATGAAAAGCAAGACCTTAAAATGAAAAGATCAGGCCTTACAAACCACAAGCATGCAACACATGGTCTAGAACAGTGGGCTGTGGTGGTACTGCTCAGAGGCTGTTAGCAGTCATTACTTAGCTCATCACAATATGCAGGCATTTAACCAAACTATTCATTTTTAATATGACAAATATTAACGTTCCGATAAATATTTGCAAAAATAAAAAAATCAGAAATACCTAAATATTTTGGCCGAGCTCTAACAAATGCACGATTGATATAATGGACATGGACATATATGCTTATACTTAAAATACAAGTCGGCATAAAGATTTTGTTTCTCTATGTTGATTAATGTGTTATATTTGCATGTATTTTAAATAACAGGGCTAGTTAAACCTTTCTGTGGACTGTTAAAGCTTTTGTGGTAGGTTGTTGGTTGTTGCTGGTTGGGAAGTCCAGGTTTAAAAGATCAGGTTAAAGCCGATTTTACACTGTCTGTGTTTACAAGATTGAACATATTCCCATTATAGATGAAGACTGAGGTGTTTATATTCTCACTCTACTCAACAATCTGATGAAAATCTCTGTTTACATGCTCACGACAAGCAATCTGATCCACAATGACGTGCATGTGTAGACGTTACCATGACAACCAGCATCACGTGAGTCCAGTCAGAGTGAGATGAGCAGCAGTGAGCAGCGCTTGTGTTTTTAATTAGTCTAAAATGACGTCAGACTCAGGAAAACGTCCTTCACATGTCCTTATTAAAGAAGGCCGAGAGGAGGACGTCGTGTTCTGAGACACATAAGCTGGACGTCCGTTCCACCGCCATCTTTTAAAGATCAGAGCATAAACTTCGTCTCCTCTGCAGACCAGTTTCTGCTCCGCCATGTTGAACGGTATAAACTTTCACTATGACGTGATGAACATGATCAGAACGGACTTAAACTTTCTGATAGGGAATGTAATCAGATACAGGCGTTTACACAAATATTATTCTTCTATTTAACGGATTATTTACAGGATTACCCACCTCGATCAGTCGGATAGAAACTGTATTCCGAATGGCATCAATTGGACTAGTGTATCCTGACTGAGGTGTTTACATGGACGTATTCTATTCCGACTGAGCTAGTAGTCGGATTATTAATGGTTTATTAGGCTGCATGTAAACGTGGCTACTATGTGATTACAGCAGTCTTGTACACCTTCTGTATGCCACACTGCATGAGAGGCTGAAAATCTTGGCCAAACTCAATGCCAGACAGTGTACATTGAGTTATGCTACATTTCAGATTACTAGACAAAAATTTATGATGCATGAAAATGACAGCATGACAGCATTCTGCATGCACAAAATAGAGCTGCAGTGTCAAAACAAACCCTTGCCATAATAAGGGAACAGTATAAAAACGGCTAGATAGAGATTATATGTCGTAGCTGTGGTCACACTGTGATATTTTCTGATACTGCCAGATCTCAGTTTGTCTTCAGTCAGAGGAGGTAAATCGGTCAATGTGGACTCATATTAAACATTCAAAGACCATCGATTTTAACTGACGATCACAGAGTTCGTTCATGATTTGCGATCATGGTCACGAAAATGCTGTCACAGGTTCAGTTAGGTCTTGGTTCTCGTTAGCGGCAGGCATTTCAGCATTAAAATACACATAAGAAAATCTTTTGTATGGATAAACAAAACAATAAACTTTGAAGATTTAACATTCATTTACTGCAGGTGATCTGTAGCTGACAATTTGGTCAATTTAGTGATTTATATCTGTGTTTCATGAGTTTGCATATGCAAATAACTGGACTGTTTCTTACCCGGGAGCGCGATGCCACGGATGAGCACCATGTGAAATGGATCCTGGCTGTAGTCCGGATGAGCAGATTCCGCCGGTGCTCCGACCGGGGAAGCCCGCTCGAACAGAGCTCGAAGTGCTGGAAGTTTCCGTGGAGAAACCACAGAGAAATGGATCCCCCTCTGCAGCAGGAGTACATATCAGTTACAGACAGACAAAGAGACGCAGACAGAGAGTCAGACTTACTAATCTCAGCACAAACTCTTAACTGAAAAGGCTGTGTGTGTTTTCATTGTATGTATGTTTGTCCCTGTACTCAACTAGATGTACACTGTTTTTGCTACTGTGCATTTCCGGAAATATAATGTACTTTTTATGATAATAATACATTGTATTTTTAATAGAATATTATTTTAGGGTGCCTCTTAACATCTTGCCAGAGACCACGGATGAAAATTTGCCTTTCTGGCCTCATTCATGGTTCTGTTGATACTATTTATTAATAGGCACTGTGCCTACAGGCACTTATTTGCATATAAGTGTAAATACATTTAAATAAAGAAAACTGCAGGGTTACAGCAGCAACTAATATGCAAATAAATTAGCAAAGTCCACAAAATGTACAAAAAGACTTACAATAGACTTAACAAATGTGTGCTATGATGCATGTGAATATTCATAATATACACAATAGAAATTGAGGTACTCCTTAATGAGATTTAAAAAATGAGCACATAATAAATCACACACAGTTATTTTGCAAGAGATGCAAAGTGGTATATATACACCGATCAGGCGTAACATTATGACCACCTCCTTGTTTCTACACTCATTGTCCATTTTATCAGCTCCACTTACTATATAGGTGCACTTTGTAGTTCTACAGTTACAGACTGTAGTCCATCTGTTTCTCTGATACTTTGTTAGCCCCTTTTTACCCTGTTCTTCAGTGGTCAGGACCCCCATGGACCCTCACAGAGCAGATACTATTTGGGTGATGGGTCATTCTCAGCACTGCAGTAACACTGACGTGGTGGTGGTGTGTTAGTGTGTGTGCACCTATATAGTAAGTGGAACTGATGAAATGGACAATGAGCATAGAAACAAGGAGGTGGTCATGATGTTATGCCTGACTGGTGTATGGTATAACTAATATTATAATATATTATAATATAACTACTTTTACCTTGCTAGTTCATGTCTCTGGTAATTTTATGGAAGATTCTTCATATTATATAATTTAAAAGGCAACATTTTGACTCTCTGTTTTTTTTTTCATGCATCAAAAATGTAGTGACTTTTGTCCCACCTCTAAAACATTTTCTGATTTTTGCTGAGGTCCCTGTGCACCAGCAGGCGGGGCAAAATATTATTAACCAACAACATCATGTCTCATCTCACCCTCCCACCTCCATTTTCAAAACCAGTGTGCTGGACTATTGCGTCTGATTACACTGTCCAATTACTTTGCGTTTGTTCCGCCGTAAGCACGCTGGTGCAGTATGGCCGCCGCTTTACATCGGCTTTTCTTTTGTTTTGTATTGTTTGTGTGTATGTTTTGATGTTTCCCTGCTGGCTGAGAAGCCATCGTTCCACCGAGACGGCAGCCGAGAGTGATTTTCCAACCGTGGCTCAGGGGCTTCTTGGACTGGCTGTTTGGGTGATGCTACATCACAGCTATGATGCGGCCTGGACTGGCTGCTTCAGTGAAGCTGTATTGCGGCTACGAGGCTGCCTGGACTGGGGACCTGCTCGACACTACATCGCAGCTACATGGCTGCCTGGACTGGCTGCTTGGTTGGTGCTGCTCTGCAGCTGTGGGGCTACCTGGACTGGCAGTGTTTGGCTGCATGAGCAGCGCTATGCTGCAGCTATGAGGCCTCTCAGGCTGGCTGCCTAAGCGATGCTACATCGCAGCTACGTGGCTGCCTGGACCGGCCACTCGGGTAATGCGGGAAAATGCTACGCCCTCACGGCTAAGGACGTTTTCGGCCTTCAAGACTTCCTAGGCTGGCTGCCTGTGTGACGCACCGTAGTTGTGGAATGAGACTCCCCCCACGGCTAAGAACTCTTTTCAGGCTAGCTAACTGACACTATACAGGGGTCATTGTAATCCCCCCTCACTAGCCGTTGGAAATGTAGTTGTGTGTGTGTGTGTGTGTGTGTGTGTTCAGTGTTGTTTTATTTATTGTTATGTATTTTGTTACTTTCTGATCTTTTCTTAAGGCTTCCTTGGGTTTCAGAAAGGCGCTATATAAATTGTAGGCAGCATGTTTGTAACCATGTGATGTAATAACTTTCTGTGAGGGAGCTTTTAATGGTGGACATCTGGTTCCTATCACCACCACTGTGAACAATTCTGACTGTGTAAGTTTCTCTAGAGCAGAGCGTTTCACACCAAACCACTCTGAAAGACTCAGTTTTCATCTTAACCACTTAATTATGGAGACAAAACAAAGGCAGGAGGAAAGCCAAGAGCGATGGATGGGTATGGGTTTCAGTTACGGCTGACAGAAGTACTCACGTCTCGTATGATCTGGACGAGGCTGTCTGTGGTGCAGCCGGTGTAACTGACGCTCTCCACAGCGGGCAGCAGGTACGGAGGAGAGTTACACAGCAGCACACAAACCTTATGAGTCTGACCGCTGTGAAGACAGAGGAACAAGAGTGTCCGTTTGGGTTTCGTCTCAGGAAAATGAAAGCTGTGACGATGCTACTGTATATTATATATTATATACACTGTATATTAAAACAGGGCTCAGGAAAATTACTCACATTTGTTCCCTCATTTTCTTGAAGTCGTCGAAAAGCTGCAGAGCCACAGACAGGCCTTCAGCAATTAAACTACAGCTCTCTGCTCCACCGCCCATGAACCTGGGGAAAGAGCACAGCAAAACTACAAATCCCAGCAGCACTAGGGACAAACGCCAACCATGGAGTTAGGAAGTGTTTTTAAGTACCATAATATGCTTGGACAAGTATACTGTGACATGACATAACTTATCATAATAACAGTAAATACTGTCATACTGGCCGCCACACAGTCAAGTAAACGTTAATTTATATAGCGCTTTTCACAACAGGCGTCGCCACAAAGCAGCTTTACAGAACAATCTGAGTCTGAGCCCCCATGAGTGTCGCCAATGCCGACTGTGGCAAGGAGAACTCCCTTAGAGCAAAAGGAAGAAACCTTGAGACGAACCAAGACTCAAAAGGGGAACCCATCCTCCTCTGGTCGACACCAGATAGCAAACAATAACACAATAGCAAAATGAGCAGAGAATAAGGTTTGACTGTTTAGTATAAGATACAGAAAAGGAGAAAAGCAGGAGGAGCAATAGCTATGAATAAATAAGTCATAGGCATGTCACGAAAATCACTGTGGTGGTTGACTTAAGCTCGGAATTTCCAACCTCTGACTAAGAAAAACACCCACCTCAACTGGGAATTCCAACTAGGAAGTGGTGGTCAGTTAGTCAGTTAGTTAGAACAGGTTATACATACATACATACATACATATACATATACATATATATATATATATATATATTTATATATATATGCCATGGTGGAACATGATCTCTTCAACACTCGCTCATATTAAGGACTTACTGAATGCTGTCAATCCATGACACAAACTCGAAGGCCGAGCTGGTAGGAGCATGGCACTGGACATACGATTCTGGAGCACAGTCCACTGTGTTGAACACCACCAGTCCATACTGTGTCCCACCATACTGAGGAAGAGAACAGACAGAGCTTTACCAATTCAGTCACTGTGGACTTGGAACAAAAATGATTTTAAAGAATCCCAAACTTACATCTCCTCCAAAGTCTGTTTCAGCAGGCGGACCCCCATTAAAGTACCTGCAATTAAGGACATCAACAGGCCAGTAAGATACTGCAAAACTGGAACAAAGTTCACACAAAACCTGTCACTGCTACTCACTCAATGGCTGGCAATATGTAGTTCTTCCGCAGGGATTCAAAGTACGGACCGAGGTTTGCTGTCCCCTCGATAACGAACACCACATCGGAGACCTGGTTGGCCCCAATTTTGGGAGCAGTGTCCATATGGGTCACCATAGCTCTGGAAAATGAAAGGTCAAAAAGCAGTATTTAAAATCCATCGCCAGCAAAACAGTAATCTTGAGTGAAGGTGTAACGATATAAATACAGCATAAAAAAATCTGAATTCCAGTGTACGTAAATGTAAAACTGCATTGCCCAAAAATTTCTCTCTCCTGAGTTCCTTTCATTTACCTTCTTTTGTGGAAACCACTGTTAATTAGTAAGTGGCAGTATGGCCAAAGATTTCTATCATGGTCAATGTATATATTTCAAATAAAACAGATTTAGAATAACCAGCCATCTGTGTGCTGTGACTGAGCCTTTCGTAGCAATATTATAGATGCCAGATTGAGGGTTTGTGAAATTCATACCATAACATCTTTAAAAGTTATTCAGTAAATTTATTTGAAGAACTTATTAGCTTATAAAAAAAATTATATCACAGCATAATTATAATTTCCGAAGATTTCTTTACAGTGGTGGTGATAGGAACCAGGGGTCCCGATGTTCACAACACAAATATATTGCATTTTATTTACTATCCACCTACACGGGTCTTCTGAGCTTTTTATATATAACGTTGCTGATGACAAATAATGGCTAATCTGTAAAAATAATTTTCTCTGGGAACTATTTTGCCTTCGAACACCCGGTATGCATCCCTCCTCTACGAGTAGATTAAAATAAATTGATTAAAATACATGTTAGACCCAAACAATGTCACAAAACTACTGTAAAACAACGTCTCAGATATCAGGCAGCGCATTCACAATCATGTCATGTAGTAACTTTCTGTGAGGGAGCTTTCGGAGGTGGACGTCTGGTTCCTATCACCACCACTGTGAACGGGAAAACCGAATAGTATGTCATTATATGAAATGGTTATGAATACACTGCCCGATGTCTGAGACATTGTCAAGACAAGACAAAGTTTTGGTCTAAAATGTATTGTATTCAATTCATAGTTGAGGGATCCTGGAAATTGTTCTAAAGCAAAATAGACCTCAAAAGAAACTTAATTTTTCAGACTTACCACTAATTAATTATCATAATTCATTATCACCATTACATATGTAAACTCAGAAGACACGTGTAGGTTCACTGGTAGTTTTGGATACTAAATAAAACGGCTAAATTTGCATTGTAGACATAAATTTTGAAGAATTGGTGGAATTCCCCTTTAATAAACCAGCTGTGGATGAACCACACAGAGAAAGTAACAAGATGTATTTCCAAAGCACCTGTGAGAAATGAAAGCACGTGTATTTTAAAGAAAAACACATATTCTGCATTTTCTACAGAGATAAAGTTAAATGAAATATGACCAATGGACTTGGCTAACTAGCCAGCACCTAGCTTGTGCGCTAATACATTGAGCTGTGTAACTCATAAACACATTAAAGAGTGTTATAAAAGCTCTATAAGACACTGTTAAACTTCGACTACGCTTTACACGCAAAGAACTCGTAAAATAAATCAACTGAAAAGCAGTTAAACTCATTATTCTGCTTTGAAGCTGGCTAGGTTGGCTTCCTACTATCCAGCTTCTGGTTCGAATTTTCCGTTCCACCTTAAATGGCGCTGCAGTAACGTTCTGGCGCCTCAGAATTCTGAAGGCGCTGCACCATTTAAGGTGGAACGGAAAAATTCCAAACAGAAGCTGAGCTTCATGAATGATAGTAGCTCACCCGGGGCTTTTATTCGCACCACACCAGAAACCAGCCGCTTATTCAGGTCTTCAGATTCAGATCCGAGCTTTAATCACACTTTCAGAAATTCAGTCTTCATATTTTTGCACATATTTTCCGAAACTTTCCGCAGCGCGATGACAACAAACATCCAGATTTACGGCTCGGCTATCGACACAGTGGACTGGTGGAAGAAAAAGACCGTCAGGGACGGAGAGTCGACAACCGAGCGATTCGATAAAAATCAATGCTGGGTATAAACCAGCGGCGCTTGTTGACGTCATCAGAAATGAAGCAAATAATTAGGAAAATTAAGTAAATTGTAAGAATTCATGCCTTTTCCCCAGTTCATTTTAGTGGGATGAAGTTATACTAACCTTAATTACATTTCAATACGAGGTAGATTCGTTTTTCTAAATGCAAATTCTAATTATTATCTAATTACATGTTCAGATTAATTTCTAGCTAGAAAAATGTAATACATTTTCACAGAAAACAATGGTGTAAACCAATGTAGAATATATTTTAAATGTATTTATCAAATACATTTTTGAAATGTATGAAAATGACCAAAAATGTAGTTGCTGAATATGTCTTTAAAATGCATTTATTTGTATTTGTTATTATATTTTTTAAGGTCACAGATACAATTAAATATACATAAAGTAACTAAACAGTACTAAATTATATATATACATACATATATTTATACCTACACAAATGTATGCACACATATTTTTATACACATGTATTAAGCAGTCATATAATCATTTATATATTATTACTACACAGAAAAATAAATGGAGTAAAAGCCTAAAAACTCCTGAGTAGCCTACTGGGGTGGAACTTCTTACTCTGTCAGCACTGGAACTGAAGTTTGTCAGACTCTGTTCTTCTCTTCCTGTGTCCTTATGGTCTAAAACCAATGTTAAAGCTCCAAACTGGGAAGTGCAAACAACAGTATAGCAGCCCAGCGTCACTGATCCAACACAACACACACACACACACACACACACAAACACACACACACACACACACACACACAAACGTCATGTCAAAAGCTAAAATGGGAAAAAGGAAACATTAAATTCCTTTCATTACAAACATATTTGAACAGAAGAAAAATGATTATCATTTAAAAAATACTCCAGTAGTGCTTAACTAAATATAATTCTAAGATATCTAAGATATCGTTTTACATCCTAATGAAGGCCAGGAACACAACTATCAGTCATATTTTAGCCACAAGCTCACATTCAGATTCAGGCCTGCTGAGGTTATGAAGGAACTGGTGACTGTCTATCTGAGCGTAATTCACTCAGTGAACAGCAGAGGTCAGCAGTGCCACATTGAACCAATGAGCTGATTTGTTTTTGCAGAAATGCTTTGAAACTTCTTTTGAGCCTCTCTCAGTTTATATTTATGTGCCTAATTGATTTATTATTAATTTCTTTTAAATAATTATCTTATAATCAACAAGGTACACAAGCTGCAGACAGCATTTCTTCTGAAATCATGGCTGTTAACAGTAACAGCCTCTACTCTTCTGGGAAGGCTTTACACTAGATGTTGGAACATTGCTGTGAGGATTTGATTGAGCATTAGTGAGGTCAGGTACTGATGTTGGATGGTCAGTTCTGGATCACTCCAACTCATCCCAAAGGTATTGGATGGAGCTCCATCACTCCAGAGAACACAGTCCCACAGCCTCTATTGGGCATGCTGGCCTTAGGCTCATGTAAGGCAAAACAGTCTCCTAAGAAAGCTAATTTTCTCAGATTTATCACTATTTTACCATCATCAACATTATTATAAAAACTCAGAGGACACCTGTAGGGTCACTGGTGGGTTTCGACAGTAAATAAAATGGCTATATTTGTGTTGTAGTCCAGAAATGTGTCTTATTGACATGTGTGGCACATTATGAATGGCAAAATAGAACAACAAAGACTTTATATGGTTTTGTACTGTTTTCAATTCAACACATATTTAACTGAATTTAATAATCACTGATTTGGGTCGTTCTCCGTTTGAAGTGTGAATTCAGGTGGATACATTTTTAAAAAAATCAACTTCTTTCATCCCAAAACTAAATAATCTTGTCCATTAACATCTCCTATGATCATATATGCAGGAAGGAGAGCTTCATTCCAAACATATTTTACAGTCACTGGTGTTGTATGAATGTGGTGTAACACCAGTGACGGTGACTCCAGTGACTTTCTGGTTAAAACTGAGGATTTTGTAAATTGGCTGACTCATTGATGGTCAGGTGACCTTGTGTATTTAAAATCAGTAATAAAAATGATTTATGACATTATTTTGATAGAATTGTATCCACCCAGCCATTAAAGCATGTAACACCAGTGACGCATAGAAGTTTTGAGCATCCTGATAAACAAAATTATTAATAAATTAATGAAATATAGTGAGCGAGTGTGACCTTCTCATGTCTTGAGATTCTTCCTCTCTGATGAGCCTCGATCCAAAGAAGCAGTTTAATAGAGCTGAAAATACTGTTAAAATGTAAAATAAAAGTCCTGATAACACCAGTGACCAAAATCTCTGTGACAAATGAATTTTTTAATAAATACACATTTTTAAATGTAGTTTAATGTTAACGATATAACAAATAAGCATGAATGTGTTTTATACAAATTCCTAAGCTAAACATCTTAAAAATATTGTTTTATATTAAAAATGGTTGAAAATTGGTTTTGTGATGAGAATCGTAAGGGAAATCTTAGCTCAACTGTGTAAATGTGCATACCGACTTTTTCTTTAGCTGTGCCGAATATTTTAAGCATCTTTTGTAGCATGGAAAGCCCTTTGTAGCATGGTTTCCCACTGCAAATGACCCAGTTCTGTTTTTATTATCACTTCACATACCATCCCAACTTTTTTGGGATTGGTTTTGTATTTTATCTTTATTCTCTAATATGTTAAACACAAAAAAACAGAAACTGTGCTTTAAAATGAAAGAAAAGCCATATTTAAGCATGTTCCATGTAGAGCATGTGTTACTTAATCAACAGAGCTTCTCATTTGTTTTGGATATGACTGTATTTCATCTTACATGCTTCAATATACGTATATATCGTCATATGTGTTGCTGTAATCATACAAAAAGGGCTGCTTTAACAGCATAAACTGCTGAAATGCTCTGACGCTGTAGTCAGGTTAGCGTACAGAACGGTGTTTCTGGGTCTGAGGACAACCTGTTTCTTGTCCTTGTTGCTCCTCGCTGTTAGAAAGTGAATAATTACTGAGTCTGGCCCCCCGGCGGTCCCACCTGCTGTCAAACCAGAACAGCAGAGCGCCGCCAGCGACCCTGCCTTCAGTCCACAGCACTGCACATGCTGATATTTCATTCTTTCCTACAATAGAACCGACTCCCCCGCGGCCAGCGCGGCCTAACATCCGGCAAAGAGCAGCAGAGTTCATCAAACTCAGAACCTCCCAACACACAACAGTTATGAATCAATTTAATCTTCTCTCACAGCGGCCGTGAATTCAGCCTCTGCCTGTTCTGCAGGTCCAGCAGGTGAACTATGTGTTTTTTTTCCTTCAGAAACAGTAATGAAATCTATTTTGATGGAAAAGTTCCTAATTTCCAAAACTGGAACTGGGTTCTTGCCTTGATAGATGAGCAAGTCAACATGCCTTGGGTTTATTTTGAGTTGTACAGGACTGTTCGACACTCAGTAGCAGCTCAACACAGTCTCAACATCTCTCACACAGAGAGACAGCAGTGTCCTAGTTCATCTGATAAGAGAGAAATGTGGAATTTTTTCATTTGATTATATTAATTAAAATGATTGGAGTCCCGTTCTTCTGGCAGAATGGCCACTAGGTGGCCTGCAGAAACCCTCATTTTCAAAGTAGAACTTATTTTTCTTTAAAACATCTACATAAATGTAGTTCAATGTGAAATGCTTAAGAAGATACACTGCAAAAAATGATATCTTAGTGAGTGTAAACATCTTAAATGTAGCCAATATATTAATATTTCTTATTATGAGACTGTTGTAGGGATATTGTGAGATTATTTAACTTATTTATAGACATTTTTACTTGTTTTTAAGCAGTTTTGTCTTATAAAAGTGTCTTATTTCATTGGCAGATCATGTTACTTGTTTTTAGCATTATTATTTTTTTAAATAAGACACTTTCACAAGATAAAATCACCTCTTATTCACCAGGGTATATTTTGGTTTGTCCATCTGAATTTACATGACCAAATCGTAAGGCAAATAATTCAGTAACTGCGTGGAATAAATGTACACTTTTTTATTTTATTTTTTATTTTTTTGTAAAAGCTCCCCTCAAGTTTATAGAAAATGTGTTTTATGATCACACATATTGCTGTATGCTTACAATTTACTGCTGAAAGCCAAAAATCTTAGATGCTCTTTGTATTTTTTATAAAATTAATTTTTACAGAGCAGATCACTGAAGAGACGCCATCTGTTTATAGTTTATAGCCCAGATTTGTGGAAAAATGGGTCGACTTTCAGTAGATAGACAAAACTGAGTTCAGCTTCTTTTATTATAAGGGTTTAAAATTACATCACCCATCTATTTGACTGGAAAGAAGACAGCTACAGCTCTCATACGACCCCCACCTTTTGAATGTAGCTTATGAAATATGAAAGTTATGAAGAATATGACGAAGTGCGTTTTGGAACCACCGGTGGTCTCGAGGAGTTGAAAAGGTTAAAACAAGTAAAAATGTACAGAAACAGGTGGAATTATCTTATAATATTCCTACAACAGTCTCATAATGAGAAATATTAGATTAACTGACTACATTTAAGACGTTTTCACTTGTTAAGGTATTATTTTTTGCAGTGTAGGAACCAGGGGTCATGATGTCTACAATACAAATATAACCATTTTATTTGCTATTGATATATCAATACCATTTTTTCCAGACAGAATATGAATACAAGTACATGTTTTTTAGTACTCGCCAATACAAAGTCCGATACCATTCTGAATTACCTACTTTGAATTAGGCAGGTGTTGTAAACGCATCTCAACAGTTAAATCATTAAACTCTAGCTGATATTAAATGTGGATTAGCTAGCTGTGCTACATTAGTGACTTTGAATTGAGTAGTGCTGCATTGGAGAAGAGCGGGTTTAGTTTCACATTGGAAAGGCACTTCTGGACAGCTGTAAATACATTTCATAGTTTTGATCCTCATCTGTCTCTGTCTAACAACAGTCTCTGTAGCTCATTGAATGTGCTTACATGCAAAGATTTCCGCCAGTCCGATTGAAAACATTCTGATTATAGATGAAGACTGAGGTGTTTATGCTCACTCTACTCAACAATCTGATGAAAATCTCTGTTTACATGCTCACTACAAATAATCCGATCCAAAATGACGCGCATGTGTGGAGAACCACTTAGTGTAGACGTTACCATGACAACCAGCATCACGTGAGTCCAGTCAGAGTGAGATGAGCAGCAGTGAGCAGCGCTTGTGTTTTTAATCACTTTAAAATGATGTCAGACTCAGGAAAACATCCTTCACATGTCCTTATTAAAGAAGGCAGAGAGGAAGACGTCGTGTTCTGAGACACATAAGCTGGACGTCCGTCCCACCGCCGTCTTTTAAAGACCAGAGCATAAACTTCGTCTCCTCTGCAGACCAGTTTCTGCTCCGCCATGTTGAATGGTATAAACTTTCACTATGACGTGACGAACATGATCAGAACGGACTTAAACTTTACGATAGGGAATGTAATCAGATACAGGCGTTTACACGGATATTATTCCTCTATTTAACAGATTATCTACAGGATTACCCACCTCGTTCAATCAGATAGAAACTTTATTCCGAATGGCCTCAATTGGACGAGTCTATTATAATTGAGTTGTTTACATGGACGGATTCTATTCTGATTGAGCTATTAGTTGGATTATTAATGGACTATCAGGCTGCATGTAAATGTGGCTACTGACAGTGGGAATCACATCGGAGGCTAACACACCTGAGGAGCTCAAGTTTTTCATCTTCTTGGAGTCTTCTGACTGGCTAGTTGAGCTGTAGCTGAATGTCCTCTAAAGGCAAACACTAAACAGTGCTGCTAACACTGAGCACTCAAGCTGAAGCAGGAGGTGATGTAATAATAGGACAATACAGTCTCTCTACATCCTGTTTTACAAAAGAATCACAGTATAAACATTTATATCTCACTATTCTAATCAGTCAAACAGTGTAAAGTCAGCATAGACAGTCTTTGGTAGGAAATATTGACTTTTCTGCCTCCGTTTAGCTGGCCTACGTGTCTTCATCACCTGCCAAGGCAGAATGCTTAGAGTGACCAACAGCTTTGTGACACACACACACACACATATATGCCCTTTTCTTATATATTTTTTGTATATTTAAACACTACAGGGGGGCTACGTGCCTACCCTGCACGTGCCTTTTCGCTTACCTTCGCATCTGTATAAATGTGATGTGACAATAAATGTGATTTGATTTGATTTGGTAGCGGGTATCAGATGTTGGTATTGGTGATTTTTTATGACTGGTATCGATGCATCCCTATCATTAACTGTCCAAAACCACTAGTGAACCTACACATTCCTACTGGTTTTATATGTAATGTTAATGATGATAAAATAGTGGCAAATCCAAAAAACAATTTTTGGGGGGCTTTTTTTCCTTAGAAAGCCCCACATGTACCCCTCCACATAAAAAAGAAATGCACTTTAGGCCAAAACCATCTCAAAACTATCATAAAACAATATCTGAGACATCAAACAGTGAATTCATAACCATCTTATGTAGTAACTCTCTGTGAGGGAGCTTTTAGAGGTGGACGTCTGGTTCCTATCACCACCACTGTGAACAATTCTGAGTTGGTCAGTTTCTCTAGAACAGAGCGTTTCACTCCAAACCACTCTGAATGACTCTGTTCACCATTTAATTACGATGAAATTTTGAAAAATACATTGAATTTTTTTTGTTTAAGCTGTTGTTTTGCTTTTTTGGACTGACTGATACCCTTTTTCCTTTATCTGTCGGCAAACAGAAGAAGCTCCTGCAGTGACCTCCCTCCAAATGAAATTGTCCAGCTGAATGCCTGGAGCCTGAGCAAGGGCTTTATTCACAGCCATCAAGCTCAGAAGCCTAAAACGGCTCCTGTCCAGCCTCTCAGAGGAGTTTGCTTTTGTGCAGTGACACAGATTTGGAAATGGGGTCTTTTCCAGCAGCTCAGGATGAGGACGCTGCCCTGCTGCTCACATTAAAACGCATTTAGAAATCTGAGGTCCTCAGGGCTCTAAAATAGCGCATTACAGGCGTTTCACTGACTCAGTCTGAGGACTTTTCTTTTCCAAAATGTTCACTTGGGTTGTTGAACTGGCTTCTGTAACTTCAGTCCATTTATAGTTAACCTGTAATTTACTGTGAGCCTGAATGTGCCACGCCTGCGACATGCCGGTCACTTCAAATTAGTTTAGGCCTGTTCTACACAGAATCCAACATGTAATTTGAAGTGTCCCAACAGTTTAGTAAGGAATGGAATCCTCAGATTCACATTCCACACTGTGCACTGGGGTGGTCTTTGCATTAGGCAAAGGTGGGCAGCTGACTGGGACCCCACACTGCAAAAAATGATATCTTAGCGAGTGTAAACATCATAAATGTAGTCAATATATCTGATATTTCTCATTATGAGGCTGTTATAAGAATATTATCAGATTATTGAACTTATTTCTAGACATTTTTACATGTTTTAAGCAGTTTTATCTTATAAAAGTGTCTTATTTCATTGGCAGATCATGTTTTTAGCATTTAGAAAAATTATTTTCATTATTTCTCAAAACAAGTAATTAACAGTCTCATAATGAGAAATATTAGATTTATAGAAGTTTTCACTCGTTAAGATATTATTTTTTTGCAGTGCGTGAGCCAAAGGCCCCATTAAAATACAAATCAGATGTACTGTATGTGCTGATGTTAAATAGCCTGTTCTGCAATTATATAGATTTTTTAAAAATAGTTGATATTTGTGGTTATTTTCAGTCATTTCAATGCAGCCCCACCCCTCGGCCATGGTTATAATGGACTATTCCATGCTATTATGTAACGGCACAACTGTGAAAAGACAGGCTGGTATGAACGAGATAATTAAGCATTAATCTACATCCCATGTGTGAAACAAAAGGCCCGCAGGTCAATTCAGGCCTGTGGCACAATCCTATTCAGCTATCCTATTTTAATTTTCTATTAATATTAGCCCATTTCACTATGAGCTGCACTACAGTTCCCAGCATGCATTGCAACGTAACATGTACTCCTAACAACTCCCCACAACGATTTTTGGGACAGCACCACAAAAAATAAAAAGATGCTGGGTGTTTAGTTCAAGTGAATGGGCAGATTCATTATTATAAAACTGATAACTCCGGTCCTAAAATCTGATTGGCTGAGCTGCGTTCAAAGCCATTGTAAAATCAACGATATACACACACCCTATGACACCTCACAGCAACTGAACTGTGTATCACTGCACCACAGCGCGAAAAAAAAACTGTGCTGTTAATGGAATAATCTTTGACTCTCATGCTGCTCACACGGACCACCGAGTGCACTGATAAGGTTTTTGTTTAAACTGAGGGGCGACATATTTTTCTTTACCAGAACTAGGCTGGTCAGCTAGCTAAAAGGCTAATAGATAGCAAACAGCCTAAACAACTCCATCATTAATATCACAGGCTTCAATCAAAGTACTTGTCGTATAATTCACAAGTGTTTCAGTCAAAAACAGAGTCAAATCCAGGCTGAATCCCAAACGGCTCCATACTCCCTAAATAGTGTTCTAGCTATGAAAGTTTAGAAATTCCAGCCTCTACAGTCAAACAGTGCATCATGTATCGAGTGTGGATGTGTCTGAGTCCCAAATGACTATTTCTTAGCTGTATTTTGCTCTGTTGGGCTGCAGCATCCAGTATTTAAACTCCTATGTAGTGCACTATGTAGGGAGCAGGGAGCCGTTTGAGATTCAGCCCCAGTGTGAGAAGAGGGTGCCGCTGGATTGGTGCTAAACAAGGCTCGGTGGTAATTTGGTGACCAAAAAGTACTTATAAAGTGAACATTTTTGAATTAAACAGTGCTGTGATATCATATGTTCATATGTTCATACGACAAAAAATGCATGGAATGACCACAAAATACAGCGATGGGCGACTGAGTGTTCTCCTCATTCAGCATCCATGGTTGCTTGGCAATGTTACCGTACTCTAAAGGAACTACAATTCTTGGCGGAATACTTGTTTCTGTCGATTATTATTCATAATAACTGATGAAAAACTGTATATTTTATCATATTTTATGCTGGCCACTGTTTTATAAAAGCAATAAGCCACTTGAGGCCGTGCTTTACTGCGGTAAGTAAAACTTTAGGAAGTTTTAGGAACTTTAGGAAGTTTTACTTAGTTTTGCGTCGTGCCTAAGAACATCCTTCCCGTGATACGTGAACCGTACATTCGGGACATTTAAGGAGGTTTAACAGTCATCTGCAGGTAATGTAGTCTGTTGTGTTATATGAAACAATTGATTTTTATTTAAATGTATTAATGCATGAATCGATGAATGGCTCAAGTGTTCAGGCCTTTTTTTTGCCGTTGTAGTTTTGGCATATTTTAATTAAACAATGGCCAGTACAGGTCATGGCAAAATGATAAGTAAAAATAAAATGAAAACACAGGTGGCCCACAGATTTGGTGAGATTTTTTAACGTGGCCTTTTTAGTGGTTGAGTTTGACACTCTGGATCTACATTATGGATGTTGAGAGAAAATCAAGTAAAGCCATATAAGTCCAGCAGAAAAAGACACAAAAGTAGAGAAGAAAGCAGAAGCTACGTTTGTTTTTTCAGTGCTGAACGGGCTCCAGTTTTGCAGTGATTACTCAAAACAGTAGGCCAGTACAAGTTTCTCCTCTCAGACTGTGATGGGATTATGTTACTCATTACTTTGTGGAGAAGGCATCTCATTTCTTTACGTCTACATCACTCCATACCAAATTATCTCACTATACTGAGAGATCATTTTGCTTGTTTTAACCATCTGCACAAAAAAAGATGGTTCTTCAAGGACTCTTCAGTAAAGAAAACAGTTCTATATAAAAATGGCATCATTAAAGATTCTTTAGATTGATGGAGAATGTGCTGTAGATGGTTCTATATACAACCTTTTTGAAAAGGGTTCTATATATCACCAAAAATGTTCTGCTGTCATTACAAGCTGGACATCCTAAACAATTCAAGAACCCTTTTTGGTGCTATATGGAACCCTTTTCAAAAAGGTTGTATATAGAACCGTCTACAGCACGGAAGAACCATTTAACGATTCAAAAAACAACTACATAGAACCATAAACACTGAAAGAACCCTTTGCATGCTTGAATGATTCTGTGCACAGTGAAGCGGTTCAGTGAGTCTCCTGTGTGAAGCAGGACGAGGCTGCAGGCGGCTGATTTCAGCTCACTCACTCACAGCCTTCAAAGCACAGACATGCGGAAGTAAATCGGCTTGAAATGAGAAAAAGAGAATGTAAAGAATCTATTTGCTGCTAAACTGCACCATAAAGAGAATCTGGAAACAGAACAAAAGAGCCAATCTCTCTGGTAAAGTGTTTTGAACAATACAGTATCTCAGTCTTAGGATTAGTCAATGCATATCTTAAAAATGTGCTATGATTATGTGCCCCCCCCCCACACACACACACGTGTATATATATATATATATATATATATATATATATATATATATATATATATATATATATATATGTGTGTGTGTTTATATATCTATCACTGTTGTCAGAACAAAACCTCGTATCTCCAAAATGGTAACTTTACACAACAAGAAAAAACCTGCATTACTTTTAATGTAAGTCAAAGGAACCAGATTTTTTCCAAGTCATGTTGGGTCGTTTCTTTTGGTCCATTCATCCTAAATTTACAACCCCATTTCCAAGTTGGGCCGCTGTGCAAAATGTAAATTAAAAAGCAAAATACAATGATGTGCAAATCATTTAACATTTAATTGAAAATACAAAAACACCATATCAAATGTTGAAAAATATATGCCCATTTTGAATTTGATGTCAGCAACACATTCCAAAAAAGTTGGGACAGGGACAACAAAAAAGTTAAAGTTAAAGAGGTAAAGTTGTGTGATGCTAAAAAAACAATTGGTGGTTGATTGACAACAGGTCAATAACATGATTGGGTATTAAAGAGCATCTCAGAGAGCCTGAGTCTTTCAGAAGTAAAGAACAATTCAAGAATAACATTTCTCAACATAAAACAGCAAAGAACTTTTGCTTTTGATCATCTACGGTACATAATAACATTAAAAGATTCAGAGAATCTGGAGAAATCTCTGTATATGAGTATGAGTATTTGCTGGCCGTGATCTTTGGGCCCTCAGGCGGCACTGCATTAAAAACAGACATGATTCTGTAGAGGAAATCACTACATGGGCTCAGAAACACTTCTGAAAACACTGTCTGTGAAAACAGTTCATTACTGCATCCACAAATGTTAATTAAAACTCTTAAATGCAAAGAAGAAACCATACATAAACAAGATCCAGAAACACTGCCACCTTCTCTGGGCCTGAGCTCATTTAAAATGGACTGAGGGGAAGTGGAAAGGTGTCCTGTGGTCTGACGAATCAACATTTGAAATTCTTTTTGGAAATCATGGACACTGTGTCCTCCGGGCTAAAGACCACTCAGCTTCTTATCAGCGCACAGTTCAAAAGCCAGTATTCATGATGGTATAGGTGGGCATTAGTGCACATGGCGTGGGTGACATGCACATCTGTGAAGTCACCATTAATGCTGAATGATAAATACATGTTTTGGTAACATACGCTGCCATTCAGATTACGTCTTTTTCAGGGGAGGCCTTACTTATTTCTGCAAGACAATGTCAAACCACATTCTGCATGTATTACAACAGCATTGCTCTGTATTAAAAGAGTCCAGGCGCTAAACTGACCTGCTTGCAGTCCAGACCTGTCATCACTGAGAACATTTGGTGCATTATGAACAAAAAATATGATAAATGACCCCCCCCCCAAACTGTTGAGCACCTGAAATCTTATATCAACAAGAATGGGAAAATATTTCACTTTCAAAACTACAGCAGTGTCTCCTCAGTTCCCAAACGCTTACAGAGTGTTGTTAAAAGAAGAGATGATGAAACACAGTGGTAAACATGCCCCGTCCCGACTTTTTGCAACGTGTTATTGGCAATAAATAAATCAAATTTAAAATAAGCATATATTTTTCAAAAAACAGTATAATTTCTCAGTTTCAACATTTGATGTCTTTGTAGTATTTTCCTTTAAAAATATGGTTTACATGATTTGCATATCATTGCATTGTATTTTTATTTACATTCTGCACAGCGTCCCAACTTTTTTGGAAATGGGGTCGTATATACAATGTAAAGGGCAACTGGCATTTTCAAATTATGTCAAAAACTATTTATATATATCAGAAAGCATGTTTCTACGTAAAAGAAAACATCTACAGAAAACACACTTCTGTTTATCAGCTGAATGTAACATTTTGGGGGAAAAATACACCCTTTGTGTAAAACTTATGGCGCATTTCACATCTATCTATCTATCTATCTATATATATATATATATATATATATATATATATACACACACCACTGTCTGAACAATACCTTGTATGTCCATTTTTGTCGTTTTTCAGTTTTCAGCATAATTTGAAAATATCTGTTGCTCTTTATATTGTGTATAAATTTCATGGTGAATGGACCAGAAGAAACGACCCAAAATTACATTTACATTCTGGTTCCACTGACTTACATTAAAAGTAAGGTAGGTTTTTTCTTTCTCCTGTAAAGATACCATTTTGGATATATGAGGTTTAGTTCTGACAGCAGTAATACATATATGTATATATCCCTTCATAACTCCCTTCATAACTCCCTTCATCTTATTACATGCTTATAAATCCTTCTTCACAAAAACTTGCTGAAATAGTATGAATGATATAATATTATGACTTTCATTTTTGCCTGAACATAAAGTAAGCAGCATTATTTATATCACTTCCCTGAGGTCTCTCTCTCTCAGCTCACTGAACTGAGAGAAATGTCTTTCCAACTAAATGATTTTGTTTGCACCTGATTTACATTCATATCCTCCATATTTCACAGCAGTATCCACTGTGTTTACCTGCTTCTTTTCTCAGGATGAATGAAAGAATGAAAGGATGAATGAGAGGATGTATCTGTAGTAAACAGACTCCCTGCTGGTGTGTTAGCTTTGCTGACCGCGCTGTGGTGATTTGTAGCTGATTTGCAGGCGTCTGTCGTCCCTCTCTGGAGAACGTTCCTCCAGGTGGTTCTGCTTAAAGCGCGCAGGTCTGACCGCTCGGTCCTGCAGTGAGACAGGAACCATCTGGAACTCACAACAGGTAATCAGACATACACATATACACACACAGCAACATTAACTGGGTCACTGGGGCTACAGTGTGGACACAAATGACCACATCGTGGTCTAGCTCAGTGCAGTTTGCTCCAAAGCAGGGAAATAAACGTCTGAGATTCTGTTATAAATACATATATTTATATATTTAATATATAAACTCAGGTCTAAACTGTAAATTACTGATTTATTCAATATTCAATCAGCAGTAGTGCTATAATTCTATTGCTCTCATAGGCCTCATCTCCAGGCAACGTCAGGCCAACGTAGCCCCACTGTCAAACACTGGTTGCCAACGTAGCCACATTGTCTAACATTGGTTGCCAGGCAACTTTAGACCAACGTAGCCACACTGTCTAACATTGGTTGCCTGGCAATGTCAGGCCAACGTAGCCACACTGTCTAACATTGGTTGCCTGGCAATGTCAGGCCAACACTGTCTAACATTGGTTGCCATGCAACGTCAGGCCAACGTATCCACACTGGTTAACATTGGTTGCCAGGCAACGTCAGGCCAATGTAGCCACACTGTCTAACATCGTTTGCCAGGCAACGTCAGGCCAACGTAGCCACACTGTCTAACATTGGTTGCCAGGCAAAGCCAGGCCAACGTAGCCACACTGTCTAACATTGGTTGCCAGGCAAAGCCAGGCCAACGTAGCCACACTGTCTAACATTGTTTGCCAGGCAACGTCAGGCCAACGTAGCCACACTGTCTAACATTGTTTGCCAGGCAACGTCAGGCCAACGTAGCCACACTGTCTAATATTGGTTGCCAGGCAACGTCAGGCCAACGTAGCCACACTGTCTAACATTGTTTGCCAGGCAACGTCAGGCCAACGTAGCCACACTGGTTAACATTGGTTGCCAGGGCACGTCAGGCCAATGTAGCCCAACGTGATTTACCAACATTATGCCAAAGTAAACAATGCGACTGAGCCAACATTGGGCCAGCATACACTTGCAATATGTAATGTTAAAGTGACAGAGCTGTGATTTTAACAATGACCAAAAGATTTCCTTTCACTTTGGAGCAACAGCGCCATCCTGAGGCAGACCAGTACTGCAATTCCAGGTAGTTAAGACTACCAAAGAGCTGATTGTGGGTGAAGCAGCTAAACAATGAGCTTCACTGATTCTGTATTTGAACATCTATTTTGCTCAAATGAACAGCACAATGTCATAATAAGTTTATTGTCAGTTTATTGTTTGATTGTGGAGACATTGATGAAAACGACATGTTGCGCACTTCACTCCAACGCTCTCTGTCGTGACTAGTCAGGCCGTTTTGGGGGACTGTCTTTGGAAGAAAAAGTAGGGGGTGGGAATTTTCCCAAAGTTTTTTTTTTCAAAAACTTGAAACTTCCTGGTTTCCTTCCTTTGGTCTCAGAAATGGCCTACAGCTGTGCACACACTTTCCCTCTTTGCGCTTCAACCTGCGTGTGTTTCAGTGATGAGCCTCCAAAGGGGCCAGCAGGGGGCGAGGGAAGCGATTCGGCTCACTGTAATGAAACAACATTGTTAACATGAACAGTGCAGGTATGAATAAAACACAAAAATACAAACTTCGCCCTAAAATAAGCAGATATGGGTCCTTACTACATTCAATTTTGTTTCAAGTTTAGATTTTTTTAATATATTATTTTTAACAGTTGCACCCCGAGCACACTCAGCACCTCCTTTTTGTTTTTGACTTTTTTCCGATTTTCTCCCCAATTTAGTTGTATACAATTCCAAACACTGGTTAGGACTCCCACAATCACATGATACCACCAGCGCTAGTGGGTGAAAGTAATCACAGGCCTCCTCAGAGACCTGTGAAGCCACCGCATCTTCTTGAACTGCAGCTAATGCAACATCTGCTAAATGTGCTTGGAGGAGAACACTAAGCACCAGTCAGCTAACAGACGCTTGCACTGGCTAACATTGTGCTGAGTGATGGGGGGAGGGGGCATCCTGCCAACCCAAAGAGCGAGGCCAGTTGTGCCCTCTTGGACCACGGATGGCTGTAGCATCTCTGGAGATCAAACTCATCATCTCTTGATGACAGGGCCAACGCTTAGACAGTTGCACCACTCGGGGGACCCCGGCATCAATTATTTTTGTTACACTGGACGACAGTACCAACCCGACACCGGAGCTCAAACCCGGACCCCCCGTCAACCCAACTGTTTATAAACAACTGTAAATGGCTCGTACATTTAGCTACACTGGAGATCTGTGTGTGTTTGAGATACTGTTTGAGGCGCGTGTTGTATTTATGTTTTTCACTGTTCATTTATATGAGCTCACATTTCACCAAGACTGACTCCTTGTACATGTAGGTGAACTCAGCCAGTGACTCTGAATCAGGACATCAGGTCACGGCCCCCAAACAGCAGCCAGTGGCGTTGGCTGTGATGGTGAAGGCTAATGATAACAATTTCACTCACTTTTCTCAGCGTGATGTAAGCAGCTTTATATCACTCACTTCCCCCAGGTCTCTCTCTCTCTCTCTCTCAGCTCACTGAACTGAGTGAAATGTCTTTCCGACTAAATGATTTTTTTGCACTGTGGGAACGTTGCCATGGAGACAGTGGGCAGCCCCGGCCCCTCCTGTGCGTGTGCATGCATGCGTGTGAGCGTGTGCGTGAGTGTGAACAGTGATCTGTGCGACACCTTCACCTCAGTGCAGTGTGTGCACTTTCCTTTTTCCTCTTTTTCCCCTTTCCTCTTCCCTCTCCTCCCTCACTCTCTCCCCTTTTCCTTTTCCCTTTCTATCGTCTTCCCCTTTCTTCTCTTCCCTCATTCTCCTCTTTCATCTTCCCTCTCCTCTCTCACTCTCTCTCTCTTTTCCTTTTCTGTCTTCCAATGTTCTACCCCCTTTTTCTCTGTTCCCTCGTTCTCCCCTTTCCTCTTCCCTCTTCTCCCTTATTCTCTCCTCCTTCCTTTTCCCTCTCCTCCCTTGCTCTCCCTTCTTTCCTCTTCCCTCTGCTTCTTCCTCATTACCTCCCTTTTTCCTTTTCTCTCTTTCTATGTTCTCTTCTTTTTCCTCTTCCCTCTCTTCCTTCATTCTCTTCTTTCTTCTTCCTTCTCCTTCCTCACTCTCTCCTCTTTCCTCTCCTTCCTCATTCTCTCTTTCTTCCAGTTTTCTCCTCACTCTCCTTCTCTCCTCCTTCTTCTTCTTCTTCCTCTTTTTCCTTCTTTTTTCCTCTTTCTGTGTTCTCTCCTCTTTCCTCTTCCTCTCTTCTCTTTGACTTCCTTCCTTTTGTCCCTTTTGACTTGTCTCTTCTTTCTTCGCATTTTTCTTCCCACATTCTTCACTCTTTCTCTCCTCTTTTCTCTTTGGTGTTCCCTCGCTCCCTCTTTCTTTTTCTTTTCTCCTCTCTCATTCTCTTCTCCTTCGCCTTCTCACTCTTCTCTCATTGTCTCTTCCTTCATCTTCTCCTTTTTCCCCTCATTCTCCCCTCTTCCTTCATCTTCCCTATCTTTTTCCTCCTTCTCAACTCCTCCTTCCATCTTTTTTCCATCATTCTCTTCCCCTTCTTCTTGTTTCCTCTTCCTTCCCCTCCTGTGTTTTCTCCTCCTTCCCCTTCCTTTCTTTCCCCATTTTCTCCTCCTCATCCCTCTCTTCCGTTATTTTCTTATGCTTTTTCTTCTCTGTCATCCGTCATTCTCTCCTCTTTCCTTTTCTTTCTTCCTTCATTCTCTCCTCATTCTCCATCTTCTCTTTCCTCTTTCTCTCCTCTCTTCCTTTCTTTCCTCTTTCCTTATTCTCTCCTCCTTCATCTTCTCCCTTTTCACTCATTCTCACCTCTCTCCTCTCTTTCTCTCTGACACATTTACAGCCACCCCGCTGCGCTGCTTTGTTTCTGTCTCTCTCTGTGTGAGTGACCTGTACAGAGTGCTGACACTGAGAGATCAGAGTCAAAACAACACTAACTACAGAGAGGGAGAGAGAGAGAGAAAGAGAGAGTATATCAAAGTGAGAGGGAGGACATGAAGAGATGGAAACAGAGAGAGAGAGAGACAAATAGAGATTGACAGAGAGAAAAACAGACAGAGATGAACTACAGCTGATCTGGAAAAGACAGAGAGGTCAAGAGAAAGAGAGAGAGAGAAAGAGAGAGAGAGAGAGAGAGAGAGAAGCATGTAAGACTGTAAGTGTATGAGAAAAAACTTTACACTCTACAGGATGATGATGTAACGGTACATCAGTATCGTATCTGTACTGCGAATAAATGTTCAGAATACAGACATTAAATATCTGAATTCAGTCCAGGTTACATTTTGTAAAGGCAGGATTCAGATTACAGTTACCTTTTACATTTTTAGGAAAATAGTTTTAGAAGCCTATACTTGCTAAAGCCTGAGTAGACTGATAAATCAATGTGATCAGTTATTAATCTCAGTGTTACTGAGCTCTGCTAAAGCCTGAGTAGACTGATAAATCAATGTGATCAGTTATTAACCTCAGTGTTACTGAGCTCTGCTAAAGCCTGAGTAGACTGATAAATCAAAGAGATGATCAGTTATTAATCTCAGTGTTACTGAGCTCTGCTAAAGCCTGAGTAGACTGATAAATCAATGTGATGATCAGTTATTAATCTCAGTGTTACTGAGCTCTGCTAAAGCCCCAGAAGAGTGGAAGCTGTTCAGCTGCAAAGGGGGACCAACTCCATATTAATGCTTATGGATTTATGGGATTCATAAAAGCTCCTGTGGGTGTAATGTATAGGTGTCCCAATACTTTTGTCCATATCGTGTATGAAATGATGTGCTGCACTGGTCTGCCACTCACACAGATGTATGCATGAATTGTAAAATCAAACAAAGCTTTAATTGCTCCTGCTGAGTGTGAAATATTAGCAAAAACACTCGGTGGCTGCTGGCATGAATACTGATAGCATTAGCTCATTGTGGCTTGTGTTGCCTTATGTTGAACTACCTACAAAGCAATAATTGTAAAAATAGCAAACATACCAGCCTACTTTACATTCTGTTGTGTAATATCTTAATAATTTACAGCTGGAAGAGCAAAGTATTCACTAAAGTGTTGTTAGCTTTAGCTGTGAGTGTTAGCAAACACAGAGGACCCCTCAGTGGGGTTAGTACTGCATATCCTAGGGTTTCAATCATGTGATTTTTCTGTTGCGGCTGCCACATTTGGGACTGAATTTCTGGCTTCGCTGATCCACACGAACGTAACTAGAGGAGAAAGACGGCTAAAATGACTCTCCTTACTTTGGAAGAGAAAAAACGTTTCCTCGACAAAGTTGATAAAATAGGCTGTGATCCTTATACAGTTTCCCCCTGAACTCCTGGTCCCACTTAAACTGGCGGAAAAGCTACCAAATTAATGTTTTCCTGATATATTGATCTCATACTCAGCCCCTCTCTATTCTGGAGACTCTCACATCATCTAAAAGCACAGAAGCCCACCGGCTCTTCACGTCAGGGTGGGTAAAGGATCCCATGGTGTTGCATAAAGAGGAGATAAACTCTGTGATCATAGGAGGGTAACGACATCAGCTAATTAACACAGATGTGATCAATGCAGGCCTTTAGATAACTTTAGCTGATGTTACCAGCCGAGAGATAAACAGTCCCCCTAACGGAGCTGCAGACAGCCGGGATAACTTTACTCTCTGTTTCTGATTTAAATGACGTTTGAATGGAGAAACATTAACGTTAAATATCAGACTGAATGTCGTGGGTCTGAAAACGACGTTGTGTTTCGACAGACGTGATTCTGTAAGTTTGCTAGTGCAGTTAGTTCAGAGTTCAGCTCCAGTCCTGAAACCCCTGCACTGCATAACTGTGGTTTCCTGGTTAAAATACCTGATATTATTAGCTAATTAATCCCTAATTGAGCTGAACGAGGTGTGAACAGCAGAGAGAAACACTAAACTGTACAGTGCAGCGGCTCCAAGCCTGGAGTGAAAACACTGAATTAAAGGTCTGTGTGTCTCTCGTCTCTCGGCTTCTGTAGTGTCTTGCAGGTGAATCATTCAGAAAGCACAGCAAACTGAAGGCATCGTACAGCGCAGTCGCTCCCTGATTCAGTCCTCAGAATGGCGGCTACTATACAGTGTGACGTCACATGAAGTGCTAGAATAGCAGCTCTGCTTTTAAACACTGGAAAAGGGGAAAAACTTAAGTAACATCACACGATTGTACAGTCATTGCCAATACTTCTGTTCTAATCTGTTATGCTTGAATTTATCGTAAATTGTGTTGTAATTGAGCTGCGCACATGCTGGATGCAGTTACCCACCTGGAAGTACAGCCAGCCTCTGTGTTTACAAACATTCTGATTTGGGATACGTTTGGATAAGGTTTTTATGTATTGTAATTGAATATGTTACTGAACACATTTAGGACGGTGTAAGCAGTTTACAGCCAAAGTATTCAGCCAAGCTCTGCACACACACACACACACACACACCTGGACACACCTATTAAACGCTCACACATGCCCACTGTGTGTGCATGATTGTGCAAAGGCTTTACAGTCAGTGGTCTGTGCAAGACATTTTCAGTTTTCCCAGAAATCATTAGTAAAGGAAGGAGCGCTGACGGTGCGCAGACGTCACCGCTCATTGCGCAGCTAAATACCATGCTGGTGGACAGCGATCAGGTCACTGCAGAGGCTGCTGCACTGCCGTGTAATTTACTTGTTTCCCCTGTGTTACAGCTTTTTACTCTCGCTAAGAAGCAGCTTTCAGTGCCGAGTTCACTTTTTAACAACTCTCAACACTCAGAAACATGAAGCTCAGCCCAACAGTTCATTTCATACCCACAGTACTCTACAGCTATAGCTTCATATGTAAATATACACACACACACACACACACACACACACACATATATATGTAAATATATATATATCGCTTTTGTCAGAAGAAAATCTTGTATCTCCAAAATTGTAACTTTACAGGAGAAAGAAAAAAACATACTTTACTTTTAATGTAAGTCAATGGAACCAGACTTTTTTTAAAGTAATTTTGGGTCGTTTCTTTTGTTCCATTCATCATGAAATTTATACACAATGTAAAGAACAACAGGCATTTTCAAATGATGTCACAAACTGAAAAACAACAAAAAAGAAGGCTTTATTCTGACAACAGCGATATGTATGTGTAGAGCAGCAAAATAGTGAATTTACAGGAGAGGGCAAAAACTGTAAGTCAATGTAAAGATGTTTTATTCCAAGTGATTTTAGAGCATTTCATATATATATTACATAAGCTGTGTTTGTGTGCCAGTGTTTCAATGTATTTCACCCTAAACAGCCCCCCATACAAAACTGAAGTCTAAACACACACACAGACATGCACGTTTGTTTCTGTGAGTTGTGGGGACATCACAGACTTCTAGTAATTTCCTGGAGACTTACCCAAACCTTACCTACTACTAACCTAAGCCTTATACTAACCCTAAAACATGTATTTGACTTAAAATTAAACGATTTACCTTCGACAAGGAAGAAAGGTCCCCATTATGTGGGATTTTGGTCCCTGC